>NC_081410.1:36347668-36690793 GCF_030272615.1 Cryptomeria japonica | reverse complement strand
CTAACTTTTGAAACTAAAACATGAGTTTAAATTACAAATAATTTTAAAACATTTACAATCTACATATATATACATTGTAAACATATATATACATATACAAACTTTACAAATAGATAAATGATAAAAAATTACATGTGTACATATGAAATCAAGAACATGCACGATTTTACATATAATATATATGATCATGTACATAAGAATTTAAAATTTAACATCTACATGAAAATGTTTATTGTAGACGTATAAAAATGACCACATTCCCAAATGAATATTTTATGTTCATTTCTCTATTTGATTAAATCCAATTTAATTAAATTATCCACATTCCTCTATTTAATTAAGTAAATTACTCAATTTATTTAAATTAAATTCACTATACCCATTTATTGAATAAATCATTTTATTCAATTAAATCCCCCCTATCCACTTTTAATTAAATTCAAATTTAATTAAATAAGTTATCCCAAATTGAATAAATCTACTTTATTTAATTTCTCCAAATTGTAACCAAATTGAATAAAATCATTTAATTCAATTTAAATCCTATTATCCCCCCCCCAATCCACTTGCAAAATCTCAAACCCCTTCCTAATCCCTTCTAGAATCTTCTAATCGCTTCTAATTGACCTAACCCTCCTCTAAACTTTGTCACATCCCTAAGCAAAGAGAAGTCACTTCTCAAATGGCCCAAAGTCTTTGATAACCATTAAAGGTTTTCAACCTTCAGCCACTAAATCCTCAAAGTCTTTGAAAACCATTGAAGGCTTCCAACCTTCAACCACTTAATCCCCAAAGTCTCCAATAACCTTCAATGGTTAACTCAAACCCTCCCACATGGTTAAAACATTTGTTTTGACTCAACCTCTACCCAACCCAAAGGTCTCATCAGGCCTTTAATGCTTTGACCATGATTATCTCTTAATCATTTGCACAAAGATTTATCCTTGGATTAACTCTTAATCCATTGGGTAAACCTAATTTAGACTTGACCCTTAGCCTTTAGATAACCATGAGGTCTTCTCAGGCCTTTAATGCCTCCAACCTCTTCTTTCAACCCAATCTTATGTTGACACTTGTCACCATGTCATTGGTGCAAATTATGCACATGGATCCCCAACTTTCAAGCTTGGCCCTTGATTAAACCTTTCAATCTTGACCATCCATTGCCTTGTTTATGCTATAAATAGAGCTCTCATTCCTCCATTCTTAACAATCATCCTTCAAATTTGTAGCATCACACTTATGCTCAAATATATTCAAGCTTTCATTTCATATATGCTCATCATTTAGCCTCTCTTTAGATCAGGAAGTAGACTAAATATACATGTTAGAGTACTTCCTTTATCATTTTAGCTCGATCATAGACTAAATATAGTATGCTAGGATAGTATTTATACTAATCTTGTCATCTTATCATTTAGTTTATTGCATTTCTAAGATCAGGCATAGCTTAGCATACCTTTCATATTAAAAACTATCAAAGCATCCCTCGTTCTTGCATTTGCCATCCCTAAACCATTTTGCTCAGTGATCTGAGAGCAAAAACATTGGTTTGAGGGACATTGTGAGATAGAGAACCATGGGACCCTCCTTGGGAAGCTGAGTAATACTACGTTACTCCATAGCTTACACCAAGAAGTCCTGTGTGTGTGTGTGGACTAGTATTTTACATATTTTCACATATTAAGTTTTATTCGCCCACTTTTCCCGCATACATTTATAATTAATCATTAAGTGACACATGACTTAAGGGGATTGGCCTACAGTTAGGACACATGGCTTAAGGGGATCAAACTGGAAGTAGGATAATTTTGGCTTAAGGGGATAGGCCTAAATAGGTCGTAATTAAATTTTGTAATTAATCATTTAAGACACACGACTTAAATGGATTGTCCTAACTAGGACAATTAGCTTAAGGGGGTAGGCCTAATTAGGATGTATGTTAATAGATTGGCTTAAGGCGATTGGCTTAAGGGGATATATTGAATGTATGTTAATAGGGGAATTATTGTAATAGTATGTTAAGAATAGTTATTTAATGTAAATATAGTTTCTTTAATGTACTTAGAATAGGAATTTCAAATTTAGCAACTACAAATTATAGGATGTATGTGGCCTAAGGGGAGGAGCCTAAATTATAGGATGTATGTGCATTTCCTAATTACATGTGTCTTAAGGGGACATGGTCGATATTAAATTACATTTGATCATAATTAAGTTTAATAAATTGAATATATAGTTAATAGGACCTATTTCATGCTATTTAATATATATGGCATTTAATAATATATATAGTTAATAGGTCCTAGTATGCCAAAAGGGGAATTGTCATAATAGTATGTTAAGAGGCCCGTATGGTTGTAAATATAGTTAATTTAATGTACTTAGAATAGGAATTTCAAATTTAGCAACTAAAAATTAGAGGATGTATGTGGCTTAAGGGGACGAGCATAAATTCTAGGATGTACTTGCATTTCCTAATTACATGTGTCTTAAGGGGACATGGTTGAAATTAAATTACATTTGATCATAATTAAGTTTAATAAATTGAATATATAGTTAATAGGACCTATTTCATGCTATTTAGTATATATGGCATTTAATAATATATATAGTTAATAGGTACTAGTATGTTAAAAGGGGAATTGTCGTAATAGTATGTTAAGAGGCCCGTATGGTTGTAAATAGTTGATTTAATGTACTTAGAATAGGAATTTCAAATTTAGCATCTACAAATTATAGGATGTATGTGGCTTAAGTGGGGAGGCATAAATTCTAGGATGTATCTGGCTTAAGGGGACAGGCCTAGAAATTATAGGATGTACGTGCAACATTTCCTAATTACATGTGTCTTAAGGGGACATGGTCGAAATTATATTACATTTGACCATAATTAAGTTTAATAAATTGAATATATAGTTAATAGGACCTATTACATGCTATTTAAGAGGCCTGCATGGTTGTAATTAGTTAATTTCATGTAAGTTAAGAATAGGAATTTCAAATTTAGCATCTACAAATTATAGCATGTATGTGGCTTAAGTGGGGAGGCATAAATTCTAGGATGTATCTGGCTTAAGGGGACAGGCCTAGAAATTATAGGATGTACGTGCAACATTTCCTAATTACATGTGTCTTAAGGGGACATGGTCGAAATTATATTACATTTGATCATAATTAAGTTTAATAAATTGAATATATAGTTAATAGGACCTATTACATGCTATTTAAGAGGCTTGCATGGTTGTAATTAGTTAATTTCATGTAAGTTAAGAATAGGAATTTCAAATTTAGCATCTACAACTTTTGTAATTAATCATTTAAGACACATGACTTAAACGGATTGGGCTAATTAGGATGTATGTGGCTTAAGATGATAGGCCTAATTAGGATGTATGTGACTTAATACCATTTGCCTAGATTATAGGATGTATGTGGCAAGTAAAGGAAAGAAGATTTACTTTAAATATAGGACACACATGTGGCTTAAGGGGATCATTTTATAAGGTCCTAGTATATACATATAGTTAATAGGTCCTAGTATACATTTTAAAATGTCCTAGTATACATATAGTTTATAGGTCCTAGTATACATATAGTTAAGGGGATCATTTAATAAGAAGATTTACTTTAAATATAGGTAATAGGTCCTAGTATACATTAAAACGGGTATGATTGTAATAGTATATTTTAAGAGGGGTATAGTCATAATTAGTTAATTAGCTAATTTCATGTACTTAAGACACTTGACTTAAGGGGATGAACATATGTACACAATATAGGAGATCTTATGTGGTCAAATTGGGTCATAAGGGGTTCATAAATGTTAAAAAAGTGGCATGTGTGTGATGGGCCTTTAGAACTACATTGTGTTGTAAGGGGTCATGCATGTGTTCTAACGCATGTGTGACCCCTTAGGACCACATATGAGTCCTTTTAACATCCTATACTTAGTGTATGCAATATACCCCAACTACTAAGATGGTAAAAGGGGTCATATGTGGTCCTAAGGGGTCACACATGTGTTGTAACACATGTGTGACCCCTTAGGACCATATTATGACCCATTAGAACAAAATGTGGTCCTAGTAAAGGCTCGTCACCCACATACATGCATTTTAACTCAAGGTATAATATAGACATGGCTCAAACTAAATTATAGGACAAATGTGGCTTAAAGGGGGAATGAATTTGAAAATAGAAGATGGCTTAAGCAGATACACGCATGTGTTCTACAATGTATATGTGCGACCCCATGGGATCATGCATAGTATCCTAAGGGGTCATGTATGTGGTCCTAAGGGGTCACACATATACATTAGAATGTGCATGCATGACCCATTAAGACCACATACATGACCCTTTTGAACACTATGGCTGATCCTATGGGGTCATATGTGGTCGTAAGGGGTTGGACGTGATGTGATCCTATGTGGTCATAGGGGGTATGTTGTATACAATTTAAAGATATTTTAAATAGTTTCATTTTTGTTGTAATTTTTTGGTTTTGGTTTTCATTTTTGTTTTTGTTTTGATCGTGTAAACTAAATGTTTTGGTTTTGATTTTTTTGGGGGTTTTCATTTCTTTTAAAAAAAATCCTAATCTAATCAATTCATAAAAAAAATTCAAACTAAATTTAACTATTTTTTAAAATAAAAACATACTTTTCTATTTAAAATAAAATTATTGAACTAAAAACACATTTTTTTCTAACAAAAAAAATAAATTTAAAACTAAAAATTATTAACAAAAAAAATAATTTTTAAACTAAAAATCTAATCTTTCAACTAAAAAATTAATCTAAACATGAATTATTGAATAAAAATGGGTATTGGGCATACCTGGAAGACTAGAAGGCGAGTTGCTGGCAATTCCTGTGAGGGCTCCACACCTTGAATCGGGATCTTGTATGATAAAAATGAACCGCATTACGTTAAAAAAAAAAATTTATATATTCAAAATGGGATCCCATTTCATTTCAACATGGGATCCTATTTCGTTTTCAAAATGGGATCATGTTTGGAGCTCTAGGCTCGAGATCTCGCGGCCCATGAGATCCCGTTTGATTTTAGGTTCGGGATGCCAAGAGCCAACGGGATCCCGATTCGTCTTCTATTCTTTCTGCCCGATTTTGACTTTTTAACTACGTCCAAAACTTCCACATTAAGTGGACACAACTTCTTGCACTTACCCGTAGGTCAAATTCTTGATCCGTCCTGGTTGGGTTGGGGCTACTGGTTTTTGCAGCCCGTTGGTTTTTGTTGGGGGTCCTTCTTGTGTTGTACCCCATCTTTTGTATGGTTGTGCCGAGTCTCATTTGTGTTTTGTTTCTTAGGGTGGACTTTCAGGCTTATCTTTCAGTTTGGGTTGCAGATCCTTCCAAAACCTGTTTTGTATAGGGTTTTAGGTCCCTTCAAAACTTGTTTTCCCTTATTCAAAAACAACATTTCTAGTTTATGTCATCTGGTTTTAGCATTTCATTATTTGCATTTTCAAATTTGGTTTTGATTTTGCCAACCCTTATTGGTACTAATGAAGTTGTGTATCTTTTTAGTCAATTATATAAGTCCTCTCTTTTGGAAATTACTAATCTTTTCTTGTGAGATCTAAAGAGGTTACTTTTGAAATTACTAACTCATGTTTTGTAGGAGTAACTAGTTGAGTGCTTGTGTTTTCTTAGATTAGCTTATATTTAGATTTGGTGTTTTAAAAATAACTCTTGTTTGTCATGTCTTGTGCACTTGTACACATTGTATTTAGAACCCTAAGGTGTTGTGAAAGTATCCTCTCTACTCATCTTCATGGACCTTGGGTGTAAGAGAAATCACAATATCTTTTTTCCTTTTGTAGAAGCTTGCCTTTGGAGAACTATTCACTATAAGGGGAACGACTCAAAGTGGTTTTTCCTTTGGTTCAGTAGATAAATGGTAAAGGTGAAAATTGAAGTCTTACATCGGGGTGGACATAGAGCCAAACAGGGTTGACCAAAGCCTTAAGTGGCTTACTAGTGAGTGGAAGCACACAAGTCTCCTAAACAATGACTAGAAACCTTGTTGTAGAGGTGCACCCTTTTGATCGATATTTTTGGTCTCTTTCTTAGTGCAAGGGATGCAAATCATGCTTTGAAGTTACTCAGCGTATCGATCCCTTAGATGAGACAAAAATTTATGGGTGTATAAGCTACACATAGCTTCCGAAAAGAGGGTAATTGGTTCATGATTCTAGTCCTGGAGTCCTCTCCATGTCCTCTCTCACAAAGACAAGATTGCAAAGAAGTCTTTAAGGTGTTGCACATTTTAGTCAAAGAAGATTCCAAGTGTGGGCCTGAATTTGTTGCCATCAGCCTTGACCTTAGGTGTAAAGAGTGTTTGACATGTCTTCTTTTTTTTCTGAAACCAATAGAAATTAGGCTTTAACTAGCCTAGGCCATGCCACTTTTTTTATTGATCACATCAACAACCATTATGTCTTCTTGTTTCTAGTATCGTTTTTCCATAATAATCAACATACATTTAGATTTGGTCATATTTGATACCTAGAACCGACTTAGTCAAACATTAGGCATCTATTTCACTAGATATGTGTGTCTTGTTCATCATGTCATATGCCTCGTTCATCATGTCATGTTCATGGTTCATCCTATTCCAACCCTGGTTTATCCTGACATGTCCCAAGTCCATCATGTTGCATGTCTGAGAACTCTTGTTGTGTTTTTGGCCTGTGTAACTATATACTTGGTATTTAATCATGTGTGCTCAGTTAAAGAGACTCACAAGCTTCCTAGATGGTTTTTTAGGATTCCTAGTTAGTCAACCATTAGTTTCACTATTGCTAGTTTTCCATGTTTAGCCCTTTCAAATTTCTATCCAAACCCCAATCTTGCCAAAGTTCAAAAAGTTGTCTTTTCTATCCTCATTATCTTGCATCATCCTTGACATCCCTATGTGGTTTTTTGCTTATATTAGGTCATCTTTCATTGTAGGATACCATCTCAATCTCTTGAGTTAAGTCAACTTGCCTTGGAATTTATCCTCTCCTAGGAAATTATATTTTTCTTAAGTTATCTATTTGTGGCTATCTATCATAGTCCTAATCTTATCATTATTCGAGTCTCACCTTAGGACTTTACAAGACAACTTTTGATCTTTCATCATCCTAGCCATATTACCTTATTCTAGTCTCCATCATCCTTATTGTCATCTTGCTATTTCATCCCTTGCATCAAAGCATTCTTTTGTATGATTGAAACTAGAGTCCAAAAACTTAGAAGAGAAGCACAAAGAAGCTCAAAAGCCTCAAAACATGGATTCTTATTCTTTCGATGAGGAAGAGTTAAATACAATACTAGGTCTATTAGAAACCAAGGCTATAATAGTGGTTCAGATGATGATTCACCAACCCCGCGACAAATTCAAGACTTTATGATTGATTATAGATACAATAAGATGATTGATGTCATATTCCATCAATACTAGCTACATTTCTTCCTTCCGCTTGCTCAAAGTGGTGTCAAATTACCTCCCAATATTGATGTGTCTACAGTTAAGGAGGTTAATCAAAATGATGCTACTACTAGTAGACATGGATTTGGTGATATCCCCATTCTTGAGTCACCCTCATCTCTTTACAATATATGAAATGCTAAGAAATATATTTTAGGCTCACTACTAAGGAAGAAGACTACCACCTAGAAGACTTGTACGTTGAGATGCAGTATTCCAAGGCAAGATACACAAGGAATTGCAAGGTGAAGTTCACTACTCAAGTGTAAGATATAAAGACTTACTAAGATCACTTCTCTAGGGCAATATATAGTATCACAACATTTGAATTAGCAAGATAATTTCTTCTCCAAATATGAAGGTGCACTTGAACCATTGTCACAAGTAACCAACTTCAACAACAATAAATTCTATCCAAGAATGAATACAGTTTGAATCAACCTTGTAAAACTAGTTCTAAGCATTATCACCACTTAGTTCCACGATTTTGGTTATACAAATAAAACTTGTTAATGCCAAGATGAATCTAGATACATGTCTCTTGGAGAGATGAATGAAATCCCTAAGATTTAGAATCACCAAGTTTTAGATATTCTAAGGAGGCTAATGTCTAATTGTAATATAACGGATTATGAATATGCTCATCCAGTAGCATAAGTGACTAAATATCTCACCCAAATTATCTTCTGTTGCATTCAAGCCCAAATAATAATAGATTTTTGTTTGTTTACTATAAGCATGTAACATGCAAGTTGAGTAATATATTTATTCTCAGGTACTTCTACAAACGTAATCATGATTTTGTCAATGTTTGAGACAATATGATATTTTATAAGAAAAGGGGCCAATTGTCATTGCATTTTTTTTATCAGCGTCTTTGGGAAGAGAAATATGGACACTACAATTCACTTGGTTTCTATGTAAAAGGAAAATTACCTTCATAAATATGATTTCAAATCTATGTTTGAAAAAAATATTTAAAACTAGAGCCATTATTATGCTCCATTCTATCTATATGGTTCTAGAAAAGTCTTTTCTAGCCAAGGACCACTATTTTCAATATTTCTTCTTCTTCTTGAAGCTTCAAAATTGAAGGTTATTTAAAACACAATTGAATCATTAATTAAACCTAGATGGAAGTGAGATTTGGAGAAGGTTGTTGATGATGCAACTTGTCTTGTCTTGGCTTTTACTAGGAATTAGCGACAAGGCTAGTAATCAAGCTTTTATATAGTAGTTGTCAAGTCCTTGTATTATAGGGTTAGTTGGTCGTACAATAATAATAAACATAAGAATAAGGCCAAGTAAGGACTAGAATTCTTGAAATGTAGACGTCGACCTCTCACCATAGGCGGTGGATTGGTTTTTCTCTCTTAAAGACGACAATGATAGATCGTACAACTAGTAGGATTTTGGGATGAACTTATAGGTGTAAATACCAAGGTTACAATTTATAGATATAGTTTAAATATGTATCATACATAGAATAGGCACTACTACAATATTAGGATATATTAAAAAGAAGTGGATATTAAAGGTTTTATGTATACATGCACAAATAGATTCTCAACGCAATACAATATATCCCAAAGGGCTTTTCTTTAAGACCATCAAATGGAACACTTATGATCTTTTTTTTAATTGATATGACACTTTTTGAATAAGTTCATCTAAAAACAACTAAATGCAATAATCTAAAATTCATTATTTCACTTTCAACACATCCACTTTTAAACAATTCTAATTTATATAACTAGTATAGATATCTTAAATAAATCTATCTAAATGAATGCCACGAGATATTAATTGGAAATACTTTATTTACCTTAATGTTATTTTATTTTAAGTTATATTTACTACATACAAAAATATTTAAATTTTATTGTATCTAAATTTGCTTATTTTTGTTCTAACACAAATTTTTTATTTTAATTTCTAAATTTTGATTATTTACATATTTTTTTTATATTTAAAATTCAAAGTTCTTATGATTATTCAAAAAAATCATTAAAAGTAAAAAATTATAATTATATATTTTTAAAACTGAATTAGTTATTCTCTACCAATAAAAAATATTATACTGTAATTATGAAATGATAGTTTTTTTAAAATATATTTATTTTTATTTGATATTTATATAACTATCTAAATCTTATAATTTTGATATCTTTTCTTTTATGTGGTATTTTTTTTTAATAAATTAGGTTGAAAATTATTATTAATATTTTGACATGTAAATTGTTATCAAATTTAAGCTAAAAGATACGAGTTTTTTTTTGGTTCACATTAACACCATAAAACCATTATGTCATTCCATTGCACTGCACCCTTTGCTATCATTATAAATATTATTTATAATCTCAATTAATTATATTCAACTAGGGAAGAGGATCCAGTAGTTGAGCACCCTAACTTTGCGCTTCTCAAAATCCTACATGGAAATTTCAAATCACTCCCAATTTTTTATAGTAAGCTTACTTGTCAAGTCATCTGCTTATAACTAAGGTTTTAGGGCCACTTCATCAAATATGATTCCACATCAGCATGTTTTTTGCCAAGGTTTCTAAAACAAGCCCCAGAAAAAGGTGAGGCCATTACTTGTGTATAAGGGGCCCCCATACTTGTGCAGTTGATGTGACTATCACACGATTGGTTGCTTTTTACAACTAAGAGTACATTTCATTCAGTTATGGGTATTAAAGTCACAACTATTGATGCAATGTTGTAAAAAATAATTAAAAATTAAATCAACAAATATAGATATTAATTCAACAATTGCTATCATAACTATTGAAACGAACATCCTCTCCCCTATTTTTTAATGAACAAATGTTCTACTACTATTAATAAAGAAATAAAAGCACATTCGAGAAACATAAAGGTGATGTTTTTAATAACATTATTTTATAGAGATATATTTGTAGGGGGTTGTTCTGCAAAGACAAATGAACGGTCAAATCAGAGACATGTATTTGTAGGGGGTTGTTGTACAAAGACAAATGAACGGTCAAATCAGAGGGTTGGTCTGGATTTTATCACGAGTTACGACCAACGACGAACAAGTGCAGTTTAAATATTTTTGGTCTTGAAAGGAGGCTGTTTGACTCATTAACGTTTTTGTCCAATTCGAACTTTCCCTGACCTTATATATTTTTCCACATATGATCATCCGTAAGTAAAACAAAAGAAGTAAGCGATAGCTCAAATTCCAAGCATGGACATGCACACAATTCGCTGGTATTTGCTTGGCGAAGGAGATAAGATTAGCACAGACAAGCTTAATACTTTTTCTTCTAATTTAGCAGAGGAGATGCAATCCAAGGCAAGCGGTTTTACAGTGAGCAAGAAAGAGGAGAAAAAGTCATCTGAAAATGGTGAGAAAAGACCTAATTCGTCTGGGTACAGGGGAGTGAGAGAGCGGCCATGGGGAAAATTTGCAGCGGAAATACGAGATCCCGCTAAAAAGGGCGCACGAGTTTGGTTGGGCACCTTCAATACGGCTGAAGACGCAGCGCTCGCATATGACCGTGCTGCCTTCAGGATCCGAGGATCCAGAGCCCTGCTCAACTTTCCTCTCTACTTTGCCAACTCCAGTCATTCGTCACAGACTATAACCGATTTGGGTCGAGGTCATATAGAGAGCGGTTGTACCTCCAAAAAGAGAGGGAGAGAAGAGCTGGAAGCAGTGACAGTTAAGCTGCCTCCTCCTTCAACTTGTTCTCCCATTTCACAGTTTGGTAAAGATGTTACAAGTTTTCCTATGCTTTGAGGAAACTGGAAATTTGTAGGAGAATTTTTATTTTTTAATGTGGAGGATTATTCATTTTGTTAAATTAAGAGTTAAGTATTTGGGAATATGTATGTTGTTGAATTAGTTTTGGGAGATGATACCGGTTTCATTTTCTATAATGTCAGAGTTTTGCATTCATGACAGATTCGTTAAGAATCTTTGAATTTCACCAACAGACCAAAAGCTCATTAACAAATTGAAATTTTTACTTTAAAATTCTACAAATTTTCCAAAAGATACTGATTGGAAACGAGATAAATTAGTCTAACATTTAATCAATTGATCATTGTGTCAAATTTTTTCTCTTATTTTCTGTGACTTGCTCAGACAAATGGTTCCCTCTGAGCATTCTTTTTGTGACAATATGTAAAGATTATTTCGGACGTTTTATATATAATGTGTCTGTGGGAATGTTTTTTTTTTCTTTGGCGAAGCTTCCGAATTCATATTTGAGAAGTACCAGAAAGTTCTAGATTATCAGCCAACGACGCATGCTTAATTATTAGGCTATGTGGCATTTATTATATGTAATAATATGAATCTATGTAAAATTTTGATTTAGAAGATTGTCTTAGCTCATAAATAATTATTATTATATCATTATTCAACTAATGCGTACGCAGTTCAATAGTTAAAAGTATTTATTTTTTTTCAAAATTTTAAAATAAGGTGATCTTAAGGTGTACTCAAAATCTTTCCCAGTTATTTATATATTGATTAATATTATTTAGTTTTAGTTATTTTCAAGTAGGCTAGGTGGTGAAACTTATGTGTTTCTAATGTGAAATTGGTTTAAAGTATGGAAAATAATGAAAGGGTAGTTGTAGTAAAGAGTTATACTTTTGTTGCTAGTAGGAAAGTTGAATTTTAGAGTGTCTGAAATCTAAAATTTTTAATGACGAAGAAATTTGTAGATCAATTTTAAAGGGTTGCAAAGATAAATATTCAACTTTGCATTGTAAATGATCTTGTTTGAGATATGCATATCAAAAAAAAAAATCGTCTCTACATTTTAAATTTTTAGCTAAAAGTTATTATTAAACCTGTTAGCATAACTTACTCCTATTAGCAATATTTAATAAGCGAGTTTATAATAATGATAATTTAGATATAAAGTAATTTAACTTATTCTAAACAATTACCAAAAGATTTTAAAATATATGAAACTTTAACCAACTTTAGCTAAAACTAGTGGCAATATGTAAGAGTTGGTATATAATGTTTTACACAATGCAAGATTTTACAAAAGATTGTAGCCATTCAAGATCTAGGAACTTCTATGAAATCACAAGAGAGATAAGATATAAGATAATAATGTTATTTTATCAAAGGATGGAAATGCTAGATTACTTACAATTGAATAAGATTATAAAGAGATCACCTTGTTTATATAGATCAACTAAAAAATAGAATTCCATAATCTATTATGACATATATCCAAATCTTGTGATTTAAGACATAAATTTATAACTATCTGATGAACCCTAAGTAAAATTAAGTAAAAAGTGTCAATAGGACCTAGGTGATGAATTAGCTAGGTAAAACACCCGTTTCACAGAAAAAACACCCCCCTAAGTGCAAATTAAGGAGTACACAAATGTAAATGATGCAAATATTGTTTCCAATTACTAGGCCATGTTAGGTACCCATCTACAAATGCAATCTCTCACAAACAAAGAAAAGGAGTAAACCTAGTGGATAAAAAAATTAATGTGGATAAACTATTTTAATAGAAAAATTAATGTGGATAAAAAGTCTCCCCCATTAGAGAGAAGAATAGAGACCACTCAAGTCCCCACCTAGAAGTATATTATCATGCACTGATGGTAGACGCTTGACACTAAATGTTAAAGTTGATCCAATCTTGCCAAACAACATTCTTGCACTTAAGAATAAATAAAATTAATATTGTATGCAAGATATATTCCCATTCCTGAAAGGAAGATGAGGTAGGAGAGATGATGTGTGAATTATTTGAATCTTTCTCAAGTGTCTTCATTTCAATGCTAAAATCTACCACCACCATATAAGGTGTTCTAGGCCACACTAATGAAGATGATTTTCTAGAGTCTAGTAGATATAATTTTATAACATAATACAAAGACTAGGGAAACTCTTTTAAAGATAAATATGCCTCCTCCAAATGCTACTCACAAGTATCCACACTCATGTCAAATAGTATTGAATGGTTATGTTGAGCCCAAGGTAGGACTGGGAGGGGGGTTAAATTAGTCCAAACAAACAATCAATGTAACATATAAATAATTAATTAACAACACACATCCAACACATGAAAACCAATATTGATACATGCAAATCCCAAATAGGGAAAAACCACAGTGGGCACCTCCTCACAAGATATATCCACCATGTAAATCAGATTACAAAGAAAAGAGCTCACTGTTCTAGACTTGCACACCAAGGCTAACTCCTCATGGGGCAAGATACAAAAGAGGACTTGCAAAAACTGAAGCTAACTGCACTCAAGGCAAGATACAAAAATTGATATGAAAAGAAAGATCTCATGATCATGAAGCTATCCTTGAATTCTGCATCAAGCAACCAACATCAACACACAAATTTGACCTCAAATACCAATGTACTATGTCTCAAATCTCTATCACAATCTCAGCACAACTTTCATAACATTCGATCACAACTCTTATTTTTCTCTTCATCGAATCTCACTGACTATCTTCACATCTTACATCTACATTCCATACCTAATCACCTAATTAACTCAATAACATGCATCCTTATATACAAGATAGATCATGAGAACTTAAACAAAGTAGGTCTGAATCAAAATACACTTTTTGAACCAAAATACACACATTGATCCACTCTAGGAGAAAGATGGGACTAAAACATGTCTTCTAGAGATCAATTCACTAATCCATAATCAACGAAACATAACCAATGGCATAGCCACATTCTACACATCCATATAAGAAATTAACGATCAAAATATATTCTCCAATGAAAATAAATCAAATTTGGATCTCCACACACTACAATTAGACCCATAAAATATCAAACACGGTTCCACAAATCATATCTGGAAAAAGGATATGTCTAACATAGAATCTGACAACCAGTAATGATCAATGCCACAACACCCTGAAACACAAGATGTTTTAAGACCACATAAGCATCACATCCATGATAGCGAAGCTATATCCAATGAAGATAAAAATAGCACTCAACATCAACAACAAATTCCAAACCCAAACACTTCTTAAACAACCAATAGAACAACTACACCAACAACACAACAAGATAAAACTGCACCATAGACATTCCACACCAATCCAAAAAAACACATCAATACATACTTCCAACAGGTTTAAGTATTTGTTGGAAATGTGCCTCTAATTCACTTGACCCTTGTTCATACTGATCGGGTTAACTTTGGCAGATGAAACAGTGTGAAGGAAATTTGTGAACTCTATCGATATAACTTTTGCTGATGAACTCGACATATCAAAGCTCAGAGTAGCAGGTTTGAATTCATCTCGATGACCCAACGAAGTCATCTTCGGTCATCGAAAGTGCTATTGGCTATTAGATAGACTTGTTCTATTTTATGCTGATACCCAACAAAGTATTTTTTTGATCATCGGGGTAGCATTGGTTATCGTATGGACGAAAGGATAAAAGGCGTGCAGTTGGTAATCACTTTACTGCTATGGAAAGATGCACGTATGTTATTTCCTGTGACTTGGCGACCATGGTGGGGCTTGAAAAAAGGAGAAACTCAGACGGTTTAATGGGTGAGCAAGTCCGGGATGATCAGACGGTCATCGCTATACCACTATGGCAAGATGCACAAGGTTTATCCTATGCGACTTGGCAACCAAGGTGGGGCACGACAAAGGAGAGCTTCATTCCGCATGGTTAGTAAGGTCGTGTTGAGATGGCAGGGTAGAGACCCTGGAGCAAATCAGAGGGTGCAATGTGGCAGAGCGCAGAAAGAGAGATCAAGTAGATCGGACGATCGAGATAGATGATAGTTTGTCTTGCCGATGACCCGATGGAATCGCCTTCGGCGACCAGGTCTATCATCGGCCATCGGAGATGTAGTTTTGAAGTTATGCTGATACCCGATGGAGTTGACTCGTCTGGGCTCATGTATTTGAATACGAACCGGTTCGATTCATGGATGCGTGTGGGATAATTATTTTCTCATGAATGCAGACCGACACGGACAGTTAGATGTCTAACCGATTGGTGCAAACTGACGGTTGAATGGTCGACATGAAAATGTATATGAAGCCAAGAGGAAAATTGACCAAGGTTGTTTCTCTGATGATAAGCTATATATAGTGGTGTGTAGTCGAAGTGATCGGAGTGAACATCTGTACTGTGATAATAGACTATTGTAAAGATTTTTTATTGAGAATAAAGTGCTCTTGTTGTTGGTGGTGGGTTTTTTCCTGAAAGGGTTTCCCACGTAAATTCATGGTGTTTATCTCTGTGTGTGTTTGAATTCTGACATTGTCTTTGTTTCATATATGCTAAGTTTAGTATTATGTAAAGTTTTAAAACACACTAGTCTTGTTTCCCTTGCAAATTGACATTAGGGAAGCATTTTTCTGCACTGTGCTTTCCTTTCAGTATTATCTCATAATAACTAAAAAAAATCATTTTCAAAGAAGATGAATACAATAAATGGTATCTTCCAAATCTAAAATTTGGGACTTTGTAAATAAATTTATAATATGTATCAATTGATCATCAGGTGTAGTCATATCTTTATAAAACAATATGAATTCTTCTCCATTGAATTAGAAGTAGGCAAAATGTAGCAACAAATGATAACTCAATGATGAGTGAATAGTACCAAACCGGTACTGAGAGGGGGGGGTGAATCAGTACAGACAAAAATACAGTCCTAAATCGATTTGACAGCAGACACTTCAAATAACTGGCAGACAAAGAAACTGGTTGAAACAGAGTGCAACCGGTAAAGCTAACAATGTCTGAGATAAGCATTAACTGGTTACTCACTTAGCTTTTCACTCAATCTCAAGACTACACTACCATTTAACCCATATGCATAAATAGGTAATCTATCATCAGATCATGATAATAGCTAGTTCAACATGTTTTATTGACAGGCATAAAACACAGAACCATCATAAGCTTGACAAACAATAGCAAAGCATCACAAGATAAAAGCATTACACATGACACACATATTTTTCACGTGGAAACCCAACTGGGAAAAACCACGGTGGGGATGAATACCCACAAGTTGTTTTGAACTCTTTAGAAGTCTGGTCTGTTAGAAGCCTTATCCTGTTAGAGACATTACAATAGGTTCTGCTAGGAACCAATCCTGTTAGAGATCACCTAGTTAAGGGATGGCTACAATACCCGATTAAGGGTTAAACCCTGTTAAAGGTTACCTTGTTAGAGGATTTCAAGAACTCAATAGCTAAAGGACTTCGAACTCAGTAGCTTTGAATTACCCTATCAAATGATTTACAGCAAGCTGGTTAAGGCTACCCTGTTAAGGGATTTTCCAACTGTTGAGGTGGTTAGAGATCCACAGGTATTACAATGATCTAGTAACAACACTCAATTCCAATGCAGATCCGCTTAAGCTCCTCTTCACCTTCTGCACTTACACACACACAACTTTTGCCAACAACCTCAGAACGAGACACAACATCGACCTTATAGGAAAACAGATAGGTCGGTATCATAAACCCTAAACCCTAAACTTGTTAGGTTAAGCAATTCAAATAGTTCAATCCTGACCGTTGAGCACACTGCATTAATCTCCATCGTTCGTTTTCCACCGATTTCATGGCGGCTGATAACCCATCACACGTTATCACCATTTTACAGACTTCGCACATTCCCGAGGTAGATAGGAACAATCTTCTTCATGCAAGATCCTTCACGCATACAAGGCTTACGTGGCAACATGATCTATTCTTTGTTATCATGCTAACTCATCACACAAAGTCACCAGTTGAGCCACACAGGCTTGAAGCACTTCAACCGAAAACCCTAAAGTTGAGACTACCAACCGGTAGTCATACAATGCTTCCATGTGCCAGTTCCCATAATCATATGCCAGTTCACCTTTGAACAAGCACACCGCTTCACTTTGGCACACATGCCGGTTCACAGTGTTATACCAGTTCTCTCATATGCCGGTTCTCACCTCTTCAGCATATTGACATCAATGACAACATACAATGTCATTATGTCCTCATACCGGTTCACATAATGCCAACAATCTTCCCCTTTGGCATTGATGGCAATATACAAAGATATGTCTCTACTTCACATCTTCTCCCCCAATTTTTGTAGATATCTTCTCTGCTTCACATCTTCTCCCCCTTTGACAACAATGCCAAAGTGGAGGCACAAGCTTTCCTGTTCCATTATGTTGCTCCCCCTGAGGAGTAGCATCCTTCAACACATCAATCAAAAATAAATTTGACTATGCAATACCTGACTGATGTGGAGCATATGCTTTTAGTTTACCTCCTAAAGGGGAAACACCCCTAATTCACCTCTTAAGTACATAAATGTAGTCTTTGGGAGAGGCTTGGTGAATATGTTTGCTAACTGCTTCTTACTGGAAACATGTTCTAGTGCAATCTCTTTAATCTGAACCTTTTCCCTCAAGAAATGATACTTAAGCTCAAAGTGCTTGGTTCTAGAATGTAAAACTGGATTCTTGGAGATATTAATTGCACTAGTATTGTCACAAAATATACTTACCGGTTCAAATACAGGAACTTTGAAGCCATTTAATACATGCTTTGTCCAAATTGTCTGAGTGCAATTCATGAAAGCTACAACATACTTTGCTTCCGCTATAGACTGAGAGATACAACTCTGCTTTTTACTCATCCATGAGACCAGTCTACCACCAAGGAAGAATGCACCACTAGTTGTGCTCTTCTGGTCATCTACATTACCATCCCAATTAGCATCTGTGAACACTTTTAGGTTAAAATCATTATTGTATGGATACCATAACCCATAGTCAATAGTTCCTTTCAGATACCTAAGGATCCGCTTGACTACAACCAAGTGGGATTCTCTTGGACTTTTCTGGAACCTTCCAGTAATGCCATCTACATGTGCAATATCTGGTCTTCTATGCACTACATAATGCAACTTACCAATCATTGATTGGTATTCCTTCTCATCAACCAATGCAGAGTCATCCTCTTTGGATAGTTTACAATCGGTCACCATCGGTGTACCAACCGGTTTGCTATCTTCCATGCCAAAGGTCTTCAACACCTCTTTGACATACTTGGACTGAGTGATAAAGATTCCATCTTTCATCTATTGGATCTATAGTCCAATGAAGAACTTAATCTCCCCTATGAGTGACATCTCAAACTCTTTCTTCATCTCATCTGCAAATTCATGACTCATCTTGTCATCTCCACCAAAGATAATGTCATCAACAAATACCTCACAAATCAGGATTTGATCTCCTTCAGACTTCAATTAGATATTTCTATCTTCACTTGTTCTCTCAAATCCAAACTTCACAAGATGGGAATGCAGATGTTCATACCATGCCCTAGGTGCCTGCTTTAGTCCATATAGGGCTTTATGTAGCCTACATACCATGTCACTGTCTTCAGATAGGGAAAACCCATCTGGTTGCTCAATATACACCTCCTCTTCAAGTACACCATTTAGGAATGCAAATTTTACATCCATTTGATATACTTTGAAGCCTTTAAAAGCTGCATATGCAAGAAGCATATGAACTCCTTCCAATCTGGCTACAGGAGCAAAGGTTTCTCCATAGTCTTATCCTTCTTCTTGGGCATATTCTTTGCACACCAGTCTGGCTTTGTTTCTAATCATTGTGCCATCCTCATTCAACTTATTTCTGAAGACCCATTTGGTACCAATGACATTTTTATGCTTCAGTCTGGGTACCAAAGACCATGTACCATTTTTCTCTATCTGGTCAAGTTCCTCTTCCATTGCCTTGATCCATTCTTCATCCTTATGTGCCTCTTTGAATGTTTTAGGCTTGAATTCATAGATCATACATGAGTTTTCTCTGACTTTTCTTCTTGTAAGGATTCCTACATCCTTATCTCCTATGATTTGCTTAGGATCATGATTCAGCTTGACATACCGAGGAATGGTCTTGATAGATACCTCTTGCTTTTCTTCTTCATCCTCATCTCCATCAGTATCAACATCTACATCTGCTGGTGTAGGAACACTGTTACTGGTACTCGGTTGACTGAAAACCGGTTCCTAGAAGGTTGCAACCGGTTCACTTACCGCTTGCTCACTACTGGTTTCCTCAATTTTCTTAGAGGTTTCATCAACTCTTACATTGATGCTTTCCATAATTCTCTGAATCCTATTGTTGACACACTTGAGAGATTTGCTCTTGGTGGAATATCCTAGGAATATTCCCTCATCACATTTTGCATCAAATTTGCTTTGGTGTTCACTCCTTTTGATGCAACATTTGCTACCAAACACTCTAAAGTAGCTAACCACAGGTGTCTTACCGATCCAATACTCATAAGGATTTTTATCCTTACCTTTCTTGATGAGTACCCGATTCATTGTGTAGATTGTAGTGCTCACCGCTTCTCTCCAAAAGGTGCGAGCTACCTTTCCTTCAATCAACATGGTTCTAACTACTTCAACCATAGTCCGGTTATTCCTCTCTGCTAGGCCATTCTGCTGTGGAGTTCGGGGGGCAGACAATTGCCTCTTGATGCCATGTTCTTCACAGTACTTGTTGAATTCACCGGAAGTGAATTCCCCTCCTTGATCAGTTCTCAGGCACTTGATCCTTTTATCGCTTTCCTTCGCCACTAATTCTCTGAAAGATTTGAACTTTACAAAAGCTTCAGATTTGTCTTTCAAGAATTTGACCTGCATCATTCTTGAGCAGTCATCAGTGAGAATCATGAATTACCTATCAACACACTCTTGGTTTTCATAGGACCACACAAATCAGTATGCACAAGATCAAGCAAGTTGTTAGCAGTGAAAGATTTACCTTTAAAGGTTGAGGAAGACATTTTTCCCAATTGACACTCTTTGCACAAGGTATTATCGGGTTTGCTTAGCATCGACAACCCTCTAACTACCTTGATCTTACTAGCCTTCACAATGTTATCAAAGTTTACATTGCAGAGTCTCCTATGCCATATCCAGCTATCATCAAATTTGGCTATAAGACATGTACTTATATTTCCATTCAGATGAAATAGGTTACCTTTGGTCTGCATGCCGGTGGCCACCAATTCACCATTTTTTCCTTTGATTCTACAGACTCCATTTTTGAATTCTAGAGTGAGGCCACTATCATTCAACTGGGCAACACTCAGAAGGTTGTGTCTAAGACCATCAACACAATACACATTGTCAGCACTACTCTTTCCATTCAGAGAGATGGACCCTATGCCTTTGACCATGCATGGTGCATCATTGCTAAAGCGAACCACACCACCATCATATTCCTCCAAGGATAGAAACTTGCTCCGGTCACTAGTCATATGGTGAGAACAGCCACTATCAATGATCCACTCACTGGAATTATCAAACTGAGAGACAAGAGCCTTCTTGTCTGACACATCTTCTTTGATAGCAACAAACACAATATCTTCTGATTCTTCATCCTCTGATTCTTCATCTGTGACACCTTCATCAACTGCCACAAAATAGTTTCTCCAGTTTCCTCCTTTGAATTTCTTGAACCTTTCCGTCTTGTCCTTGTTGTCGCCATTAGGACAGTTTACAGCAATATGTCCTATCCGGTTGCAAGAAAAGCATTTCAAAGGTAGCTTACCTTTGTATTTGTTGGTTCCTTTTAGAAGTTTCCTGGAAAGGAGAGCTTCAAATGCCATCAGAATCTCCTCATCATCCATTTCTCTTCCCTGTCTTGGTTCACCACTAGTGCTAGCTTCTTTTCCTTTCTTGGATGGTACAACAGAAGCTTTAAAAGCTGATTCAGTCTTTTGAACACTACCATCAAAACTATTTAGCTCGTAGGCTGTCAACTTTGTTATGATGGAGTCCAGGGATACCTTAGTCTTGTCTATTGATCTCAGCTCTTGAATAGCAGCAACCCTTATTGCATAGACCGGCAATAGGGATCTCAAGACTTTGCTTACCACAGTGGAATCTTCTATTTTACCACCTGCACTCTTGATATCTCCAACAACGGTTTTGATTCTTATTCCATACTGTTGAATGGTCTCACCTTCAACCATCCGCATATCTTCAAACTTCCCTCTAAGGATTTCTTCCTTAGCCTGTTTTACATGCTCATCACCACCATAGATATTTTCAAGAGTATCCCATACCTCTTTGGGATTTACCTTATCCTGAACATCAATAAACTCAATGTCATATAAACTACTAATTAGGGCTTCCATAACTTGCCCATTTACTTGTATCTCTCTTTTTTGGTCATCGATGAGAGTACCAGTAGGGGCAACATAGACATTCTCAACATAGCTCCAGTGTTGAGCACCCATGCTTTTGATGTATATCTTCATCCTGTCTTTCCATATACTGAAATTTTCCCTATTAAACTTTGGACCTTCCCTCTTCATCATTTGACTGGGATCTTTACCTCAAGCAGTTAATCTTATAACACAGAGGACCTGGAGGATGCTCTGATACCAATTGATAACTCAATGATGAGTGAATAGTACCAAACTGGTACTAAGAGGTGGGGGTGAATCAGTATAGACAAAAATACAATCCTAAATCAGTTTGACAGCAAACACTTCAAATGACTGGCAGACAGAGACACCGGTTTGAAAACAGAGTGCAACCGGTAAAGCTAACAATGTTTGAGACAAGAATTAACCGGTTACTCACTTAGATTTTCACTCAATCTCAAGATTACACTACCATTTCACCCTTATGCATAAACAGGTAATCTATCATCAGATCATGATAACAACTAGTTCAACGTGTTTTATTGATAGGCATAAAACACAGAACCATCTTAATCTTGACAAACAATATCAAAGCATCACAAGATAAAACCATTACACATGACACACATATTTTTCACATGGAAACCCAACTGGGAAAAACCATGATGGGGATGAATACCCACAAGCTGTTTTGAACTCTTTAGAAGTCCACTCTGTTAGAAGCCTTGTCCTGTTAGAGACACTACAATAGGTTCTGCTAGGAACCGATCCTGTTAGAGATCACCCGGTTAAGGGATGGCTACAATACCTGTTTAAGGGTTAAACCCTGTTAAAGGTTACCTTGTTCGAGGATTTCAAGAACTCAATAGCTAAAGGACTTCAAACTCAGTAGCTTTGAATTACCCTATTAAAGGATTTACAACAAGCCGGTTAAGGCTACCCTGTTAAGGGATTTTCCAACTGTTGAGGTGGTTGGAGATCAACAGGTATTACAATGATCTGGTAATAGCACTCAATGTGAATGCAGATCCACTTAAGCTCATCTTCACCTTCTGCACTTACACTCTTCAGGTATCACTTCTCTCCCTTTGGTCTCGCAAGAATCACATATCCCTTCTCTTGGACACACACACACAACTTTTGCCAACAACCTCAGAATGAGACACAACATCAACCTTATAGGAAAATAGATAGGTCGATATCATAAACCCTAAACCTATTAGGTTAAGGAATTCAAACGGTTCAATCCTGACCATTAAGCACACTGCATTAATCTCCATCGTTCATTTTCCACCGATTTCATGGTGGCTGATAACCCATCACACGTTATCACCATTTTACAGACTTCGCACATTCTCGAGGTAGATAGGAACAATCTTCTTCATGCAAGATCCTTCACGCACACAAGGCTTACGTGGCAACACGATCTATTCTTTGTTATCATGCTAACTCATCACACAAAGTCACTGGTTGAGCCACACAGGCTTGAAGCACTTCAACCAGAAACCCTAAAGTTGAGACTACCAACTGGTAGTCATACAACGCTTACATGTACTGGTTCCCATAATCATATGCCGGTTCACCTTTGAACAAGCACACCGCTTCACTTTGGCACACATTCTAGTTCACAGTGTTATACCGGTTCTCTCATATGCCCGTTCTCATCTCTTCAGCATATTGACATCAATGACAACATACAATGTCATTATATCCTCATACCGGTTCACATAATGCCAACAACAAAAACATCATCAAATATAATACTCTATCAAGGAGATGTAATATAAACATGTCTCTAGAACCTCAGTAGATGAGCGAACACCAAGAATAAAATGACCATATTGAATCTCCTAAAACATATCCACAGTGGATGCCATATTGTGTACATCAATTGAAGGAGAAACAAGAGAAAAATGTGAGAAGGTGTACAATCTTACTTTACTCCTATTATCAATATTTAATATTTCGTACTTTACTTGAGCTATGAGTTTATAATAATGATAGTTTATTTATAAAGAGTATTGGAGTTGAGGAAAAATTAACTCTAAATCTCCCAAAGATCACCTGCATGCAAACCTATCACAGAAGGAGAGAAGTAAAAAAGCTATGGAGGCCAGAATTTAGAGATCCGGAAAAGAGGAGTCATATTGATTACGCAACAAGAATGCAATTTAATAATTACAATTCTTATTAAAAATACAAAGAGAGAATCCTTATAAAAGGATACTCGAAACCCTAAAGGAGAAAACCCTAAAGAATTATAAGATTCCTAAGTTTATCTTAAGCATAAAGTATAATAGACTAATAACTAACTAAATAATTATTAGCTTTAATAAAATATTACTCTAACACCCCCCTTAAGATGAACTTAGAGAGTAGCTAGAAAACAACTAAGGACTAAAAAAGCATGTAAAAAATGCATGAAAGCAACAATGGGTCCCAGCAACTAGGCCTGATGAGGTACCCAAGTACAATAAAATCTTTGTAAAGTGGAGAAATGGGAGAAAACCCTATGGGAACAAAAATCCTCTCCAAGAAGAGATGAAAGCTCAAGTGAAAGACTATGAAGCCTCTAAACAAGAGTGTTCTAGAAGATAGGAACAAAAAGAAGAGCACGAAGAACACCACTGAAGCATGAAATAACTGCAAACACTATCGAAGAGTAATTGCTGATTAGAAGAACCTCCACTGAAATATAACATGACCAGGTAGAGAAGACTATAATATGCATGAGTGTCCTCAAATGACACTACTCGAATTAGATGGCAAACAAAGACAAACAACTAAACTCGAAGATATAGATGGCATAAAACACCAAATCCTAAAGAGCTGATCAATCGAACCAAGGAAGCATTAGAACAATAGGACAAACCTCCCCATAATGTTGAAAAGGGAGAGGGACAGGTACACTAAAAAATAATGACCAACAAGAGTTGCATGATGAAGAACTAGGAACATCGAAGGTGCAGAGAAAGTACATAGTGTCATGGAATGAACACTCACTTGACACACATCATGAGGCTAATTTCATGGAAGGAACACTCACATGACAAAGGTAGATGGAAAACAAGGTAAAAATCAACCCCCCCATGGTAATTTATAATGTAGTGCATGTACAATAAGGCACAAGATGTGCAAGATCCCAAGTATACAATAAATGGTGGCACTTTATCTTAGTGTGTTGTCATTAATAAAATGCTACAATGATCAGAAGAGATAGAAGACTGGAAATAGAAATAACAACTTAAGACAAGACATCCTACTCAAAAAAAGA
Source organism: Cryptomeria japonica (assembly GCF_030272615.1). Classification (NCBI taxonomy): domain Eukaryota; kingdom Viridiplantae; phylum Streptophyta; class Pinopsida; order Cupressales; family Cupressaceae; genus Cryptomeria; species Cryptomeria japonica. The sequence continues at coordinate 36,665,808 of NC_081410.1, read as the reverse complement.
GATCCCAGGATCTGGAACATACAAGATATTCACCACAGTGCTGAAAAAGAAAAAAATTGAATAAAATACACCTGGAGTATATTTTGGAAAGAAAAATCTTATGAATGGAAAGAACATAGAACAAGCTTTCCAACGATATAATTTTTTTGAAAAATGGAGTTCGGATGCTCAAGTTGTCTCTTGGAGTGTGAAAATGAACCTCTGGCTTTGACAGAAAAAAAGGTATCAAAAAAGAAAAATGAAAAGTTCAAACCTCCAGATATGGATAGAGCTCGAAAAGAGATTTTCGACGATATAATATTTATCAAAAAATGCCTTTGTATGCCCAAGATATGGCCAAAAGACTGAAGGAGCTCCAAATGGGCCCAAAAGAGGCCTGAACGCTGCCTACACAGTGCTGACATCATCGGTCTGTGAGCATAAATTTGACGATCCTATGGTTGTCATCAGCAAAAAAACAATTTGCTTGGAAAAAATCACCTGAAAAAGATTGGGTGCCCGACAAAAAATCTCGATCGCTTAAAAACACAAGAGGGGCTAGAAACAAGTCGGCGGTTCCTTGGTGACATGAGAGTGGTGCAGAGGCAGTGGCTGGGTAGGAGCAACGAGCGGCCAATGGGACCTGTCGGGCGGCAGGTGGGAGCGACAATCGGTCGACGAGAGGTTGGTGGGTGGCAGGGCTCAGCGGTCGGCAGGAGCAGCAACCGGCCGACGGAATTCTGGTAGCAGGCGGAAGTGATGGGCGGCCAACGGAAGTCTAGCAAGTGGCGGGAGGCAGATCCAGGTGGAGGTTATGGGGGTTCATGCAAGAAGCAACAAGGTAAGTTGTTAAACTGCCCAATTTTTTTGTCGATTTGCATGCACGAGGCCATATGGCCTGGGGCCTAAAATGTTTTTGCCTCCATAACACCTAACACCAAAATATATCCAATTTTATATTAAAATTCATGGAAATAGCCTCCTCAATCCAACCGTGAGGTCCTTTTGGCACCAAAACTTACCAAAAAATCAGCTACTCCCAGAAATTAAATAAAGCAACTACATAAACCCCCGAATACACAGATCTGAAGAACAAGGCCAAAAATCTCTCACAAAGAGAACAAGGGCATGCAAATCTGGAGCTCTAATACCATATTGGAGTTGAGGAAAAATCAACTCTACAGCTCACAAAGATAGCCTGCATGCAAACCTGTCACAGAAGGAGAGAAGTGAAAAAGCTATGGAGGCCATAATTTAGAGATCCAAAAAAGAGGATTCATATTGATTGTGCAACAAGAATGCGATTCTGTGAGATTTTGCCAAGATCAAGAGATCAATGAAAAATACAAAATAGAGAGACAATAGGACAATAATAAACTATATTCTCATCAATAGATAAAAGAATGGTTGTTCATACACTGAATATTTGTCTGCTTATATAGGCAAGGCAAAATGGATATGTAAGCACACAAACATGACATGTGGATCAATAAGAAACAAGGGTAGGTAGGAAATAGGTGTGGTAGGTAGGAAAAAAAAAAAAAAATTCCACATGAGGTGGATCACCCACTGAAGGTGGAATTATCACTCCACAATAAGTGGATATGATAAAGTAGTAATAAGATCACACCATAAAAGGTGGAAATTCTCCTACACACACTATCCCAATGTGTCACAAACACTTGTGTCTCATACCCAAACTACTATGAAATGCATTTCCTAAGTAAACTTAAGTAAGGTGTAATAATATCCATGATGGATAATTAATCACAGCAACACCCACCCTCAAGTACAACTTAGGGGAATGCACTTAAGTCTACAATGCAACTAAGCAATGCAAAATGGGTCCCGACTACAAGGCCATGTTAGGTACCCATGTACAAATGCAAATGCATGCAAACCAATGCAATGAAATCTCTCACAAAGCGAGGAAAGAGAGAAAAACCCTCCCCCAAAAGAGAGATGAAAAATATACAAGAGAACTCTCATAGAAGCATGTGAGGAACAAAACCCCATGTGAGGAAAAATTCCTCCCATATGAGAGAAGAAGAGAAACTAGGTAGCCCCCCCTCAATGGAGAATCTGCACCAATGATAGAATATTGATGATGAATGAAGAAACTACTCCATGAATGTCGAACAATGTTCCTCCCCTTAGGAAGAAACAAAACCAAAGGTGTATCCATGAAGTCTCTCCAATCATGAAGGGAAGATGTATGAAAAAAACTCATGATGAATGAAGTCTCTGAAAACTGCTCAAGTGTCCCCATGTCGATGATGAAAGATACCCCCTCCAAAGGAGGTGAACCGCTCCACACTGCTGAAAAAGGCACTCCAAGATCTAGTGGAGAAGAAAGTAGAACATGATCCAAAGACTCACATGTCTCCTCTAAAACTAAAGAGACCTCCTCCAACTGTTGTACATAAGAATCCACAATCATGTCAACCTCAAAAGGATAATCATGTAGAGAATTAAAAAGAGGGTCAGAGTGTTCCCTCACAATAATCGAAGAAGGATCATCTTCATCAAAGAGAAGATGAATGTCATCAATGATGTCTCCCAAATCTGCAATGTAGGGTTTCACAAACAAACCTGCAATGTCTGTCAAGTACTCATCCCATGAAACTAAAGCTAGAAGACAAGATATATCCTACTACACTAAATCACAAGAAGGCAAAAATGTCTCACTAGATGCACCATCAGGTGCAATAGGTGATGTGATATCAATAGGAGGAGATGAAACACAAGGCTTAAGAATGGGGTCACATGTGAGAATCCCCAAGTTCAGGTACCCAAAGTTCTCCTCAAAATCTGAATCATCACAAGAATTGTGATCATCATGTGAAGAATCATCATATGTGAAATCATCCTCATCAATAAAATTTGAAAAGTAGTATAACCAAGATGCATGATCAACCACCCCAGTCACAATGATAGCTTTAGTCTCCAAGTCTCTAATGAAAACTGACTCAGGTGTAAACTCCATAATTCTCTTAGTTGCCCCATGTGTGATTGATAGATGGAAAGGAGATTTTTTGTCAAATGGGGTACACACAACACATTATTGAAGGAGTTATCCCCAATCAAAATAGTTCCTTTCCCAATCACGTCCATGCATGTATGATTGCTCCTCAAAAACTACGGCATGGTGGAAGGCTCAAATATAGAAAATATAGATTGTGAAGATGTCATATGATGGGAAGCCCCGAAATCTAGAAGCCATCTCCCTAAATCATGACTTGTAGTAGCACAAAGAACTTTTCATTTTCTTGTCCCAAAAGAGTGAGTCTTCCCACTTGTAGAAGCCATAAATGCTTTCCCTTTTCCCTTTGAATGTGAAGTCTAAGTTGATGAATCCTCCTTCTTGTAGACATTAGGCAAATAAATGTTCTTCTTTTTGAGGATATGTGTGAGCTCATCAATCTTCTTAGAATGGCAACAACGCTCCTCATGACCAAATTTTTTACAATAGGCACAAGTAGGTCTCTTCCTCTTTGGTGAATTGTCCCTCTTTCAATAGGATGAATCTCCTTGTTGTGGAGAAGATGGTGCTTTGTCCTTAGGCTTTGATTGCCATTTCTTCTTGTTTGAGTTGTCCTTTCCTTGATTTCTTTTGTTCCCTTGATTTTCCACTAATGCTTGAGACTTAGAAGTCTTAAGAATTCCCATGCTTATCAACTTAGTTTGTTCCATCATCAACATTTCAGCAAAAGCATCAAATGTAGGCATTGTGTAGCTTGAACCCATTATCATCCTATGGATTTAGAAACTAGAAACAAGTGTTGCATATTCTTGTGGAAGTTTGTTGATCAAGTTGAAGATCAATTTATTATCCTTCTTATCAATGCCACAATCCTTGAGTTGTGCCCTCAAATCTTTTGCCTTAGTGACATAATCTTGTATAGTATCAAAGTTCTTGGGATCTAACATGGTAAGATCACTATCAATCTAATATCCCCTAATCTCATCAACTTGACCATACAAGTCTTGAAACTTTTTCCAAGCATCCTTGATTAGAGTACATTTCTCAATATGAAAAATGAGATCCTTTGATACATACTTTCTTAAGGTACCAATTGCTATGATATTCTTATTGAGCCAATCCAAGTGACTAGCAGGACCATCCTTAGGATCTATGGGAGCAACAATAGTTCCATCAATGTAATGAGTTAGTCCTTTTTTCATAAGTTTACTCCATGCATCAATTTTACAAGTAGCATAATTATGAGGAGTTAAGAGAGTAAACTTAGGAGAACCAATATCAGAAAAATGAAAGGAACACAAGAGCACAAAAGCAAAAGAGACACCCCCCCCCCCCCCCAAATTCACTCAATCAAAGTAGCCCCCCCAAAATGAAGATTTTGGCACTTTATATGTAGTGCGTGTACAATAGGCCACTTGCAAACAATGGCAAGGTGGACTTATAATTTTGTTTCACAACTACCCCAATAGGCTGAGAACTACAATGCAAAAGACTAGCAAGATAGATCTATGCAATACAAGTGCCAAATTAGCCAAAAAAGACCATATACTGAAAGTATAATTTCTACCCAAAATTGATGTAAATGAATAGTAAATTATGAGAGTAGACAAAACATTATGCACTTTCAAAATAAATGGCACCTAAAAAGGAGATCATATGAGCCCAAACAGAGTCCCGGGAGTTGCAATACTGAGGATTGGATAGGTACAGTCACCAAAAACTAAGATTTTTGAAACATTTATCCATCAAAATCAGAAAATAATGCCACCACAAGAAATTACATGAAATTCTAGCCCATTTCAACAAAAATGAGCAAGACATGGCCTTCCAAAGTTGGACTGCAAAATCGAAAAGCTCAATGGAGGGGGCCTGCCAAATTTTCAAAAAATGATGTAGCATTGATGTTAGCAATTCACGAGCTTAAATTTGGCGGTCGTATGGCCTTTGCAAAAACTTCATCTCCCCTACTAACTGGGCATTCGTACAGTACGGACTACTGATGTGTCAAAATATTATTAGGAGAAGAAAAAAATGGAGTGGCAGACTGCAAATGATATGGTTGCTGATGTGAGAGGTACAATCGTTGACATGGCAGGGTGACTCATCAGATGATAGGGTGTACATAGGCACTGATTGGCAGTGACTGGGTGCTTGTGTGGAGGTATCGGAGGTGTTGGTAGAGGACGGTCATCAGGAGAACTCTAGCAGAGAGCTGACAGGTCAACGGGAGCACTCCAGCAAGGAGCCGATGACCGACGAGAAGGATGTTAGCGACAAATGCAATAGCTACCGGAGCTGCAGCATGGGCCAAGAGGTGGGGCCAGTGCCGACAGGTAGGGACAGCAGTCGGGGGCACAGGGGAACGACCAACAAGAACACGACCGATGGAACGTACATGAGTTGACGGTTAGTCTGTTGACAAAATCTGTAAACCATGTTGCAGTGACAGAGAAGTACGGGTGTCGTGGGTGGGGGTAAATACGCCCCCCCCCCCCCGCCCCCTACTAAATATATTTTCTCCAAGCCCCAAATTTGACTTTCACCCAATATAGGTGAACTTATAATCAAAATTCATGGAAACGGCCACCCAAACACAATGGCAAGGTCGGATGTGGTCTAGGATGCCTCCAAAAGATACTACTCCTCAGATCTACCTCTTGATGTCGCAATAATGCCTCTCAAAGATGAATCAATGATGCTCTAATGGCTCTGATACCATGTGAGATTTTTCCAAGATCAAGAGCTCAATGAAAATTACAACATAGAGAGATAAAATACAGGATAAGAATAAACTATATTCTCATCAATAGATAAAAAAAATGGTTGTTCATATAATGAATATGAGCCTTCTTATATAGGCAAGGCAAAATGGATATGTGGGCACACAAACACGACATGTGACTAAATAAGAAACAAGGGTAGGTAGGAAATAGGTGTGGTAGGAAGGAGAAACAATAAAATATTCCACATGAGGTGGATCACCCACCGAAGGTGGAAATATCACTCCACAATAAGTGGATATGATAAAGTAGTAACAAGATGATGACATAAAAGGTTGAAATTCTTCTACATACACTATCCCAATGTGGCACAAACACCCAAGTGTCTCATACCCAAACTACTATGAAATGCATTTCCTAAGTAAACTTAAGTAAGGTGTAATAATATCCATGATGAATAATTAATCACACCAACAAATTCAATAATTACAATTGTTATGAAAAATACAAAGAGACAATCCTTATAAAAGGATACTCGAAACCCTAAAGGAGAAAACCCTAAAGAATTATAAGATTCCTAAGTTTATCTTAAGCATAGAGTATAATAGACTAATAATTAAATAAATAATTATTAGCTTTAATAAAACATTACTCTAACAAATAGACCTTACTTATTCTTAACAATGACAAAAACAATTAAAATATATGAAGTTTTAACCAAATTTAGCAAAAACTATTGACAATATGTAAAAGCTAGAAAGAATTCTATATTCTATGTAAGGTTTAGCTAAAGACTATAGGCATACAAAACTTAGGAACTTCTATGAAAGAACAAGAGAGATAGGCTATTAGTGAATTATGTTATTCTATCAAAGAATGTGAATGACAATTTATGTAAAATTTAATAGGATTACATATAGAAACTCTTGGTTATATTGACCAAGTGAAAGATAAGATTGCATAATAGTATGACACATTTCTTAATCTTATGACTAGACATAAATTTATATGTATCTTATGTGTACCCTAAGTAAAAATAGCTAATAAGTGTGAATAAGACATTGGTGATGAACTAGCTAGGTAAAACACCCCTTTCACACTAGCATGGTCTATTAAGAAGACCAAATACAGTGTCCAATTCTCTATTTTATTGCATCAAAGACTTATTTCATGGTATAAAACTCCTATTATCTTTATCTTCATGTCATTGTCATAGTTTCTCATATAATTTGCACTCAAAAGGATATTTGGTCCATGTTATAAACTACTATTTTACACATTCTTTCGCACTCAAGTTAATCTTGTAGATATTATTTCTATGAATAGATTATTTTTGGTCAAAGTTTTCCCATATGAAGTTAGTGGAATCTTCATGCATCATCCACACAATGGATCCTTTGGGAAAAATAATGGAACACTATAAAAGAAAATTGCTAAGCTAGATTATATCATGGGGGCTTCACTGGCTAGGCAATATTATATCATGTGCATTCATATTGGAGGGTTTAATATCCCAAAAATGAGGGTGCAATATATTTCCTATCGGTGAAAATAGGGGGCTTTTAAATTTCAGCTATGAAAAATAAAATATTTGGTGAAAATAAGAGGGCTTTAAATTTGGGTTGTGTATTGGGAGGGGGTGAATGAAAAGGAGTTTAAGGCAATATTTTTTTTAAATAGGGGGATTCTTTAGTATTCCATGAATGCATGTGCTATAACCCAGGTTCACTAAGTCAAGCCCTAGTAGATTATATGTAATAGAAATATTTGATTAATCATAGATGCCAACTGTTAAACTAATATCGTAAATGGAATAATGGTAGATGAAAATAAATAGAATGAGCATCCAACATAATAACATGGTAATTTAATATTAGAACATGCAGAGCACTTGTGGAAACTTCCTTAGACCTAAGTGGAGTAAATTTAAGATTAATTTTGTATGATTTACATTTCTTGAGTTACTTATATATCCATGTTAAATTTTCATTAAATAATTTAGCTTATATAATTAAATTGAAAAGTAATGATGGTCTAATTATATATCTAAATATTAGGAGTTCTTCATATATTGATTTTATTTTCATGATGCTAAATAAATTATGTAATATTATTTGTTTTTTATAAAGATAAACAAGTTTTATAGGGACCTGAAAGACAAATTTTTACAGACCAAGGCCAGTAGCCAACCAAGCCAAAAAACTAAACAAAATAGGGGACACAACCACGCACTCAACTAAGAGAGTGCATCAATCAATGTTTTTCTCAATAATACTCCTATTAATCTTCTCCAAGTCCTCCATGATGAATCTAGAGATTCCCTAGTCCTAGCTTTGGCTCCTGGTTCTAGTACAAGGGCCTGAACTAATCTTCCCAACAACAACACTCTGTCCAACCTTTGAAGCAATATTTTTTTGCTTTTCACCCATGGGAGGGTCACTGATGATGGTCCTAGCTCTATAATCAGTTATCATGGAATTAATCTTTTTTAAACCATCAGCGCTATTGTTCATCTCCTACTTGTTGATTTCCACTAGATTGTTCAGGTTTTCTTTGATCTCACTCACATCCTCTTCCAACTTCTCAATTTTGTGCTCTTGGTTAACCTTCATGGTTTCCACATCCTGCAAAATTTTCTGGATCATACTCTTGATCATCTTAGATTTGTTGGGCCTAGGGGATTTCGTGAAGGTGTCAACTATTCCTTTGATCCCATCTTTTAGGGATCCAATCTCCTTCTCCACCCACTTCCAGCATTGCTCTTGACTTTTGGTCGCCTCCAATAGAAAATTCCCCATCACCCTCTCCTTCTTTATCTTGCCTTTTTCCTTATTTACACTCCACTGTTTCTCATCATCCACCTTGATAGGGATGTCTAACTTAATCTCGTGGACCAGGGATTTGGACCCACTAGATTTGGTCAGTTTTGATTTCTTTTTGGTGGGAGGCTCCACGCCTTGCATTTTCCTACTACTGGATTTAAACTTACTAGCCTCCCACCTTGGGGGATTGGTTTTCTTGTTGTTGTGAGTTCTCGGGGTCACCATAAACTCCCCTTCAATTTTTAGTTTATACTCAAGGTCCTCCAGATCCTTGATATCACTCTAGTCCATGGCCATACCACTGTCATCCTCATCCATTTCTGTATCAGAAACCAACTGCACATCAGGGTTAGGAATTGTGGGTTTTATCCTTGGGGGAAGGTTTCACTTTATGGGCCTGGGTGTATTCCATAATCAACATGATAAGCCCTTCATGAATCATAGGGTTATCCCGATATTCAATGTTTTTAACTAAACTATTCCCCAAAGATGAAACCAAATAAAAGGGAATGGAAATCAATCTACCATGCCTAAAATGGTTTAAGATAGTAAAATGATGAGAAAAAATACGAGCATATCTTGTTGGAAAATGCACACTCTAGTGAGAAATTGTAGGTGATTGAAGGTATTGTCATTGATGGCAACCTTACAATCCTATGGCACCGGTAGGCACTGACACCGACAGATAGTTTACCAGTAGTGGCAAAGATGATTACCAACACCCCAGCCGACAAGATTTTGTTTATTACATTTTGTATTTAATCGTAATATCTTTTTGTAATCCGACAAGACAAATTGTAATAGGACTCATATATAAGTATGAGATCTTGTAGATCATTTAGGATGTGTGGACATGGTCAGATTATTGTAGAAGTAATATGCAAATATTAAGGCAGATTTTGGAGTAAGGTTTATGGTTATTTTGTGAGCTTAAACCGGTACTGAACCTAGCATAGAAGATACTGAACTGAAGCAGTACATGATGTTGGATTTTCATAATCTATTTTTGTAAGTCAGTGAGACTTCCCTTTTGTAATTAAGCAGTGAGCTTTAAGCAGTTGGCCTTCCTGCATGTGCAGGCCCCTATTGTAAGTAATATTCAATTATTGGCCAATGAGTGAATATTGTGGGTCATAAATCCCACTGAGGTTTTTCCCAAACCAGATTTCCTCATTAAAAATATTGTGTTATGGTGTGCTTTCTATGTTGTGGTTATTGTTCTTATTTACTACATTAGTTCTTGTTTACCGGTACACTGTTTTGGAATGCAATTTGTTTAATAAGATCAGAAAATCTATAAACCGGCAAGATACTAATTCACCCCCCCCTCTCAGTATCTTTGGGAATCCTAACAATTGGTATCAGAGCAAGGTCCTCTTTTTTCAAAAGCCTAATAGCTTGAGGAAGATTTTGACATCGGTACAGATGGAAAATTTGAGAAAACAATTGGAAACAACTCTTTCAGATTATGATGCAGAAAAGTTGAAAAGTATCAAACTTGAAAATGATCTGAAGACTGCATAGGAAATCATTCAAGGACTTCAAGAAAATCTCACTATTGCTAGGAACAAAAGAAGAGGACTTCATGAGAAGATACAGAGTGATGATGATGAAAAACAAACTCTTAATGATCTTGAAAGCAAGATGAAGCAAGAAAACATGACCTTGAGAAATGAGATGCAAGATATGACTATGAGATTTTGTAAAGACATTAAAAATAGAAAGAAGAATGTAGATAACTTGACTAGGAGAATCAATGATGCTGGAAATGAAAATCTAAGACTCGGTCATGAAAATGATATGTTGAAGATAGATATGATTCACTTGGAACATGATAAAACTAAACTCATGAGACATAAAGATTTCTTTGAAAATGAGTTGGCTACTGCAAATCAACATAAGGAGAAATTCAAGAAAAGTTCAAAAGAACTTGATGACATGCTGAAAAATCAGAAACCTAATGGAGATACTAATGGTCTTGGCTTTGAAGTTGGTGAAAGCTCTGGTACTACAAACAATCATGATCACAGTAAACTGGTAAGACAACCTAATGCCTACAAATTTAATGGGAAATGCTTTAACTGTAACAAGTATGGTCATAGAGGAGATCAGTGTAGATCTAGAAACTATCAGAACACTAATGCACCCGCCGGTCAATGTTCTAAATGCAACAAAATTGGTCACAATTCAGAAAATTGCAGAATGAATGTAAGATTCTATGTTTGTGGAAAATTTGGTCACTTATCTAATCAATGCAGAACACATACCGACATAGGATATGGAAAAGCTATTCAGAAAAATAATGTGACTTGTTATGCTTGTAACAAGATTGGACATATTGCAAAATTTTCTAGAAGGCATCACCGACAAATAACAAAGGACGCAGCTTGAAAGGTAAAGAGAAGGTTGATGAGGTAAAGAAATAATTTGCAAAATAATGAATTAGAAAGACAAATTAGAATGTTAATGAAGTTATTCCTTCACCGATAGAATAGAGTGTCACTCCACCGGCAGGAGATTCTTCATCTAACTAAAAATAAATCGCTTGGGGGTATAGCAAAAAATTGAAAACGTGCTAGTTTACCCTCGGTTGATGGTAAGAAGATGAAATACTTCTTTACCGGCAGATGAGTCAAGTTTTCACTTAACCGATAGGCATTTATTGTGGTAGTTGAAGGAAATGACATTATAAAGAAAGTGTTTTTCACTCTTTCTCACTCACCGAGCATTCAAATTTCCTTAGAGCGTGAAAAACCCAAGCGAAGGCATCCACAGTGAAGTGAAGCAAAGCATTCAAGCATTCAAACCTAAAGGCATATTAAGGTATTTATACAATGGCTTCCTCCTCTACTTCTTAATTTATTGCAAACCCTACTGTAATTGAAGTGGTTAAATGCCCTAGGCCCGTATTTAAGATAATACCCAAAGTAGTGAAGAAGGATGATACCCTAGGAGCATTTTCTAAAATACCCAAAGGAGTTGCTTATGCTGAAGACCCTAGAATTTACATACATTGTCATATTAAGGAACTTGGCTCTGATACCAATTGTTAGGATTCCCAAAGATACTGATTCACCCCCCCCCCCTCTCAGTATCTTTGGGAATCCTAATTCAGAGGTGTTATATACAATAAATATTGACACACAAGAAGTAAACATTGTGGTTGATAAGGAAACTGATGAGAAGAAAGATGTGGCAACTGAGCCACTGACTGAGGATATTACCATTGAGACATATTGAGGATACAGTTGGAAATGTCAAGATTGGGATTGAAACACATACTGAACAATCACTTGATCCCCTGGATACTGGAAAGACAGATACCATTGATGTACACATAGAGAAGCCTACTGAGTTAGAGAAACCGGCTATTGATAATACAATAAAATTTGTTAAGATACCCGCAGTAGAAAGTTTAGAGGTACATACAGAGAAATCGATAGATAATATTAAGACACAATCTGAGAAATGGGCAATGGAAAGCACAGAGATTGTACCACCGACAACAGTTGAGAAACCCAAACCTTTGCTAGTTGAGATACAGACTCAAACTGACCTACCTGAGGTCAACATAAGAAAAGTGGTTACTCACACCGGTGGATTGCAGATTGTTAAGGCAGTTGGACAGTCATCTGGTTCCTCAACAAAATTCAGACTGACAAATGTAACAGAGGTATTACTAGATTCCATCAAGAAAATCACATAGTGTAATGCACTGGCATATACGGCAATTGGCGGCACCATCCCAATTTTGAAATTGATTGCACCCAAGTGCAATGTGGAAAATAAAGATTCTTTGAACCAATTAGACACATTGTCTAAATACATAACCGACAATCTTCTAATAGTTGATCAAATTAATGAGGAGACTTTCAATGAGAAAATGAATAAAGAGAAAGAAACATTCTTTGAAGAACCAATAAAGAGATGCAAGGATCACATCGATAGATTATTACCGACACTAGGAAAAACAATAATGGACTTTAAGAAGTTGTACAGGGATTGATGCAAGACAAACATTTTAATAGAGGACATAGATAAAGAGATCAATAGAGCACAAAAGGAAATAAATGATATTGTTGATAATCTCATAGGTTCATCAGAACCCATATCGGTAATAGAGAAAGAAATTGTAAGCTTTGAAGAGAAAAATGAAAAATTTGAAAAAGATAAGGAGAGATTATAGTTTAAGGCTAAGGAACTCAAATGTAGATTAGGTCCGAAACTAGATAAGGAGAGATTTTTGAGGCACTTGTTCCAGGACTTAAGACATCGAAAGAGAAAATGCACATACTCAATGGTACCATCCAAAGGATAGAAGCGGCATTGAAGGATAGTTAAAGGTTCACTTACAACTTAAATTTTGCACTAGCAGATCTATATCAGATTGTAACCCACCAGTTACAAGGATCCAGCTAAGAACTACACTCAGTTGACATTTTTGAAAACCTTTGTCACTAGTTGCAAAGGGGGAGTAGTAGGAATGAGAAAAATGATAACATAAGAAATCATCCCCTCAGGGGGAGCATACAGTTTTGGTAAGACAGTTTTGGCAAGATTTTTTGGACAACACATTTTGGATACAATTTTGACTTTTTCTCATGAGTGTTGCCATCAATGCCAAAGGGGGAGATTATTGGCAAATGCACACTCCAATGAGAAATTGTAGGTGATTGAAGGTATTGTCATTGATGGAAACCTTGCAATCCTATGGCACCTATAGGCATTGACACTGACAAATAGTTTACTGACAGTGGTAAAGATGATTACCGGCACCCCAGCCAACATGATTCTGTTTATTACATTTTGTATTTAATTGTAATATTTTTTTGTAAGCCGACAAGATGAATTGTAATAGGACTCATATATAAGTATGAGATCTTGTAGATCATTTAGGATGTGTGGACATGGTCAGATTATTGCGGAAGTAATATGTGAATATTAAGGTAGATTTTGGAGTAAGGTTTATAGTTATTTTGTAAGCTTAAACTGGTACTGAACCTGGCATAGCAGATGCTAAACCGAAGCAATACATGATGTTGGATTTCATAATCCATTTTTGTAAGTCAGTGAGACTTCCCTTTTGTAATTAAGTAGTGAGCTTTAGGCAGTTGGCCTTCCTACATGTGCAGGCCCCTATTGTAAGTAATATTCATTTATTGGCTAGTGAGTGAATATTGTGGGTCACAAATCCCACCGAGGTTTTTCCCACACCGGGTTTCCTCATTATAAATATTGTGTTATGGTGTGCTTTCTATGTTGTGGTTATTGTTCTTATTTACTGCATTAATTCTTGTTTATCGGTACACTGTTTTGGAATGCAATTTGTTTAATAAGATTAGAAAATCTATAAACCGACAAGATACTAATTTACCCCCTCTCTCAATATCTTTGGGAATCCTAACATATCTTCCATCCAGGGTGATGTACCTCATGATAAATTATTCCATATCATCCTAGAGGTAAATTAACTCTTTCATGTGTTAGGATTCCCAAAGATACTAAGAGGGGGGGTGAATCAGTATCTTGTCGGTTTATAGATTTTTTGATCTTATTAAACAAATTGCATTCCAAAACAGTGTACAGGTAAACAAGAATTAATGCAGTAAATAAGAAAAATAAGAACAATATAGAAAGCACACCATAACACAAGATTTTTAATGAGGAAACTTGGTGTGCGAAAAACCGTGGTGGGATTTGTGACCCACAATATTCACTCGCTGGCCAATGAATGGATATTACTTACAATAGGGGCCTACACATGCAGGAAGGCCAACTACGTAAATCTCACTACTTAATTACAAAAGGAAGTCTCACTGACTTACAAAAATGGATTATGCAAATCCAATATAATGTACTACTTCAGTTTAGCATCTTCTATGCCAAGTTCAATACTAGTTTAAGCTCATATAATAACCATAAGCCTTACTCCAAAATCTGCCTTAATATTCTCACATTCGCATCTCTCTCTTACATAAATGGTATACAAGATCTCATTCTTATATATGAGTCCTATTACAATTCACCTTGTCGGCTTACAAAAAGATATTACAAATAAATACAAAATGCAATAATCAAAATCATATCGACCAAGGTGCCCGTAATCATCTTTGTTGCTGTCGGTAAATTATCTGTCGGTGTAGAGTTTGTCGGTGCTGGTGCCTGTCGATGCCATAGGATTGCAAGGTTTCCATCAACGAAAATACCTTTTATCACCTACAATTTCTCATTGGAGTGTGTAATGCCAACAATCTCCCCCTTTGGCATTGATGACAACACCCATGAGAAAAATCCCAAAATGTATCCAAAAATTGAAGTCCAAAAATTTAACCAAAACTGTGTGCTCCCCCTGAGTAGATGATCTCTTCTGACCATTATTTTTCTCATTCCCACTACTCCCCCTTTGGCATCAATGACAAAGGTTATCAAAAATGGCAACTAAGTGTAGTTATCAGCTGGAGCCCTGTAACCGATTGGTTACAATCTGAAATAGTTCTGCAAGTATAAAATTTAGGCTCTCATTGAACCTTTCACTTTCCTTCAGTGTTGCTTCTATCTTTTGTATTGTACCGGTGAGGGTGTGCATTTTCTCTTCTGATGTCTTTAGTTCTGGAATAAGTTTCTCTGAAATCTCTTTTCTCAAAGAGATGAGGATGTCAAGTTTTGGACCAAGTCTGCATTTCGGTTCCTTAGCCTTGAACTTTATTCTTTCCTTTTCCTTCTCCAATTTCTCAAGTTTTTCCTCAAATTCTCCTATTTCCTACTCTATTACCAATAATGGTTCAGGTGAATAGATGAGATTATCAGCAATATTATTTCTTTCTTTCTGTGCTTCACTGATTTTCTTGTCTATATCTACTGTCAAAATATCAGTCTTGCATGTATCCCTATACAACTCTTTAAATTCCATTATTGTTTTGCTAATTGCTGGTAAAAGGGTTTCTTTGTGTCCCATGCACTTCTTTATTGCCTCATCAAAGAATTTTTCTTTTTCCTTGTTCATTTTCTCAATAAAAGTATCCTCATTAATCCGATGAACTATCAATAGATTGTCGGTGATATACTTAGACAATGTGTCTAGTTGACTCAAAGAATCTTTATTTTCCACATTGCACTTGGGTGCAATCAATTTCAATAAAGGAATTGTTTCATCAATAGCCTTATATACAAGTGCATTACAATCTGTGATTTTCTTGATGGAATCCAATAATACCTCTGTTACATTTGTCGGTCTAAATTTTGTCATGGAAGAACTAGAAGATTGTCCAATCACCTTAACAATCTGCATTTTGACAGTGTGAGTAACCTCTTTGCTTTTGTTGACCTTTGGTAGGTCAGTCCATGTCTGCATCTCAACTAGCAGAGGTTTGGGTTTCTCAGCTGTTGCCGGTGGCACTATCTCTATCTCAACCTTTTTCTCTTCATGTTTCTCAGAATGTACCTCGATATGTTTCTCTATGATTTCTTCTACTGGTTTCTCTGATGAAGTCTCTGTATTTATTGTCGGTTTCTCAGTATGCACCTCTGCACTGTCCATTGCCGATATTTCTAAGTCTGTGGGTTTTTTATTGTGTGCATCAATTACCATTCCAGTACCAAGGGGATCATCTAATTGTTCAGTATCTGTTTCAACCCCAATATTTCCAACTATATGCTCAACTTGTGTTTCCATTTCAGTATTCTAAGCCGGTGGCTCAGTTGCCACACCTTTCTTTTAGTGGTTTCCTTATCAACCACAATGTTTACCTTTTGTGTATCAACATTCATTGTATATAACACTTCTGAATAAGGATTGGTGTCCTCATGTGTTGATTCCAACTCAACATTATCAGTAGCCGGTGGTGTATCAATGGTCTGTGCTGAGGGAGTATCAGAAGAAGGTGGGGGCAAGTTGTCTGTCACTTTTATGCTTGGAGGTCCACCTACCTTGCCTTTACCTTTGTCCTTATCCTTTTGGTAAACTCTAAAAGCTTTGGGTCATTTAATTTCTTCTTGCTTTCATTTCTCCACAAAGAAGATATCCCATTTTTCCATTGTCTCTTCAGATATTTCATTTACTCTGCCAGCCATTAAATCCACATGTCGATAACCAGTGGAAAATACAGTCCTGTTAGCTTCACTTATCAGTTCATCAATTTCTTCTGTTGATTTCACTGGGTGAACTGCAAGCAATTTTTCTATCTTTATCTTCTTATCCAGTTCCACAATGGCTAATCTCTTTGCATCTAGTCTTCTAAATAAGTCACTGGGTAGATCATCTACAACTTCTATTAAAAATATTTTATATATGTCTAAGTGTAGAATGACACTGTTTTCTATGCTTTCCTTTTCTTCATTGGTAAAAGTATTATACAATTTGCTGATATTTGACAAGTTTCCATCATCCGTTATTTCATTCAAAAGATTATCTAAAGGAGGAATAACTTTTTTTTCTTTCTTCTTCCTTGGTGTTATTTTCTTTACCGAGGGCCTTACTTCTTGTTGTTTCCTTCTTGTTCTCCTTGGTGTAGGAGTGGGTACCAGTGAAGGTTTTCTTTTCCTTTCTACTCTCTTAAACTCAACTAGGATTTGACTGTCAGATGAAGTTCCAACCAGTGAAAGATGAGCTTCCATTTGTATCCCTTCCAGGTCACTTTCCCTAATACCAGTAATATTCAGTATATTTTCCTTGATTTCTTTCACCTCTTTTGATGCTTTTCTGATAGTTTTCTCTCTTTTCTTCCTTCATTTAAGTGTTTGTACATTTCTCTCAATGGTTTCAACATTTCCAAATATTTCCTCTTTAGGTTCTCTAGAAGCTTCAATTAGGGCTTTAGAATATGTCTCAATTATGTTTTCATCTGCCTCATAACCCATTTCTATCACCCAAATAGTTCTAGGAACCACTACATCCATCCAGATTTCATCTTTCTTGATAACAAAACATATCTCTTTATGATATTTGTCAACTATGCTTTGAGATAGTCTTTCCCTAGTCTACATTCTAGCCTTAAATGCTTGAAAGTGTTCAATTATGTTTGTTTCCCTATCATTTCCCATGTTGGTAAAGATATCCAAGAGTTGTTTTCCTACCAGTATGTCAAAACCAATTTGTTTTCTACCTATACTTGGAACTTCTTTAGTAATGTATAGCAATAAGCACACAAGTAGATTACCAAATCTAAAAGTACCTTTCTTGTCACCTTTAATTTTCTTCAGGTTGTCAATTAGTTCATCCTTTAGCCATTCACATATGTCAATCTTAGTGTTGTTGTTCACCATGTCATAAGCACTCTTGATACATAAACAAGAAACAGAGTTTAATCTATTAGTATGTGTAGTCTTGTATCCTAGTGTCATGCTAATGAATCTGACATCATTTACTCTCAAGGATCTACTTGTCATGGGTTGCATCGGTTAGGGTCATCACAGTATTGTTAGGAACTTTTTTAGTTTTATTAGGCTTGCTACTGGTGGAAGGTAAGCCAATCAGTGCCCTAACTACTTCTCTTGTAATCTTATGGATTGATTCAAGCCAAAAGGATTCCCCATGAACTCTACTAAGTACAATTCTTACAACTTCCTTGGGAAAATCAGGAATGCTAAGTATTTCCACAAAACCTAGGGTTTCAATTATCTTGTGTTTTGGTTTCACATTACCATTTTCATCACAATTACAGTCCTATACATGTTCATTATCTCATCAGCACCAAGTTCCTCAATATGACAATGTATGTATATCCTAGGGTCTTCAACATAAGAAACTCCTTTGGGTATTTTAGAAAATGCTCCTAGGGTATCATCCCGCTTCACTATTTTGAGTATGATTTTAAATACGGGCCTAGGGTGTTTAATCACTTCAATTACAGTAGGGAATGCAATGAATTCAGGTGCAGAGGAGGAAGCCATTTGATAAATACCTTAATCTGCCTTTAGGTTTGAATGCTTGATAGATTTTGCTTCACTTCTCATTATGGATGCCTTCGCTTGGTTTTTTTGTGCTCTTAGGAAATTTGAATGCTCGGTGAGTGAAAAAGAGTGAAAAACACTTGCTTTATAATGTCATTTCCTTCAACTACCATAATAAATGTTTGTTGGTTAAGTGAAAACTTAACTCATCTGCTGGTAAAGAAGCATTTCATCTTCTTACCATCAACTAAGGGTAAACTAGCATGTTTTCAATTAGTTGTCATACCCCCAAGAGAATTATTTTCAGTTAGATGAAGAATCTCCTGTCAGTGGAGTGATACTTTTTTCTACCAGTGAAGGAATAGCTTCATTAACATTTTGATTTGTCTTTCTAATCCATTGTTTTGAAAATTGTTGCTTTACCTCATCAACCTTTTCTTTACCTTTCAAACTAGGTCCTTTGTTATTTATCGGTGATACCTTACTTCTACAAAATTTTGCAATATGTCCAATCTTGTTAAAGGCATAACAAGTCACATTATTTTTCTGAATATCTTTTTCATATCCTATGCCGGTATGTGTCCAGCATTGATTAGATAAGTGTCCAAATCTTCCACAAACATAACATCTTACATTCATTCTGCAATTTTCTGAATTATGACCAATTTTGTTGCATTTAGAACATTGACTGGTGGGTGTATTAGTGTCTGACAGTTTCTAGATCTACACTAATTTTCTCTATGACCATACTTGTTATAGTCAAAGCATTTTCCATTAAATTTGTAGGCATTAGGTTGTCTTACCGGTTTACTGTGATCATGATTGTTTGCAGTACCAGAGCTTTCACCAACTTCAAAGCCAAGTCCATTAGTATCTCCATTAGGTTTTTGATTTTTCAACATGTCATCAAGTTCTTCTGAACTTTTATTGAATACTGGTAATATTATCAATTACCCATTTCTGGAAATTGAAAGATTCCAGTGTGTTGTTTCTGGCTGTATTCAAAATGGAGTCTGTCGTTTCCCTTTCCTGCTCAGAGCTCATAGAAATAGGGTTAGTTTCTTCCATGGAATTATGGGCAACATTCCTACTATTCGAAGCAATAGGGTTTGAGGCTGGCTTTTCAATAGAGACTTTTCTCTTCATTTCCTCCTCTTCTCCAACTTCCTCTTTATTCTCACTCTCCACTTCATAATCAGCCTCCTTCCCCTATTCCTCCTCCATACCAGCTTCAATATATGTGTCCTCTTTATCCACATTGTCATCTCTTCCTTTTTTATGGAGAGGAGCATTTGATAAATCATCATCAGACTCAGAATCAATGCGACTATCTGAAATATGTGCATTTACCACCAAATGATCACCCTTAGTAACCCTAGATCTTTTCTTCAAGTGTTCATAAATAAGAAGAATGAGCCCTTGATGTGATATGGGATAGGAATTGGTCTTTTTGGCATGATCAGCCAAAATCTCATTCAGGGAAGAAGCTAAATAGAAAGGCAAAGAGATCTTAACCCCATGGCGGAAATGGTTAAGAATAGCAAAATGATAGTTGTAAACCTTCGTGAATCTACCATCAACAGTAAGGAATTCCATCAAAACCCTTAGCATCTTCTACCAGAAGGACTTTACTTGATGAGGGAAGTAGTACGAAACATTGTCTTTCTTGACGAGCCAAACCTTCTCATCATCAGTTTTAGGGAAATTTTTTATAGCTTCAGCTACAAACTTTCGGTCTTTGTAGAACTTGGTTCCTTCCTTCTGTAATCTCATGACTTCCATCACTAGGTCTTCATCGACCTTCCAGGTCTCACCAAACAGAGTGACTTTGTTGTTGTTCCATCCCTTTACAAAGCCACATGAAAACCAACTTTTTGCTGTCATGCAACTTCTCCATGTAGTATGTGAAACCATATTGATGGAGCCTCCTCCAAACTTTCTGTTCACTTTTCCAATTTTCGCAACCAGAGGGCTCATTCCGGTTAAGCTTACCTCCCATTTTGAAATGTAGGTAGAGGTTTTCAATAGTGCACAAAATGCCCACAAACTGAAGACCAAAACTTAAACACGAGCTCTTGAACAAAATGTCGAGTTCAAAAAATAGGGTGCTTTCCTTGATTTTGTAGGAGTATTTAATGATGGTCACAAAACTCCAGCACTTATTATAATTATCCCCATCACACATTTGATCATAATAATGATGCCTTAACAAAATCATTAACTGACACTTCACATAACCCCAATCTCTGCCTTTGGTATCCAAACCAAAAGGGGTAGAATTTTTCCTTATGTTTATTTGCAGTAGCCAACTCATTTTCCAAGAAATCTTTCTATCTCATGAGTTCATTTTTATCATGTTCCAAGTGAATCAAATCTATCTTCAACATATAATTTTCATGATTGAGTCTTATATTTTCATTTCCAGCATCATTGATTCTCCTAGCCAAGTCATCTTCATTCTTCTTTTTGTCTTCAATGTCTTTACAAAATCTCATAGTCATATCTTGCATCTCATTCCTCAAGGTCATGTTTTCTTGCTTCGTCTTGCTTACAAGATCATTAAGAGTTTCCTTTTCATCATCATCATTATGTATCTTCTCACGAAGTTCTCTTCTTTTGCTTCTAGCAATAGTAAGATTCTCCTGAAGTCCTTGAATGATTTCCTGGGCACCCTTCAGATAATCTTCAAGTTTGATATTCTTCAACTTTTCTGCATCACAATCTGCAAGAGTTGTTTCCAATTGCTTTCTCAAGCTATCCATCTATACTGGTGTTAGAATCTCCCTCAAGGTATTAGACTTTTGAAAAAAGAGGACCAAGCTCTGATACTAATTGTTAGGATTCCCAAAGATATTGAGAGGGGGGGATGAATCAGTATCTTGTCGGTTTACATATTTTTTTATCTTATTAAACAAATTGCATTCCAAGATAGTGTACCAGTAAATAAGAACAATAAGCATAACATAGAAAGCACACCATAACACAAGATTTTTAATGAGGAAACCTGGTGTGGGAAAAACCTCTATGGGATTTGTGACCCACAATATTCACTCACTAGCCAATGAATGGATATAACTTACAATAGGGGCCTACAAATACAGGAAGACCAACTACCTAAAGCTCACTACTTAATTACAAAAGGAAGTCTCACTGACTTACCAAAATGGATTATGCGAATCCAATATAATGTATTGCTTCAGTTCAGCATCTACTATGTCAGGTTCAGTACCGGTTTAAGCTCATACAATAACCATAAACCCTACTCCAAAATCTACCTTAATATTCACACATTTGCATCTCTCAAATGGTCTACAAGATCTCATTCTTATATATGAGTCCTATCACAATTCACCTTGTCAGCTTACAAAAAGATATTACAAATAAATACAAAATGCAATAATCAAAATCATGTCGACCAGGGTGTCAGTAATCATCTTTGCCATTGTTGGTAAATTATATGCCGGTGTAGAATCTATTGGTGTCGGTGCCTACCGATGCCATAGGATTGCAAGGTTGCCATCAATGACAATACCTTCAATCACCTACAATTTCTCATTGGAGTGTGTAATGCCAACATCATGTTATAGCCATCATCCATCATCTTCGTAACCCTCAGTGTTTCCTTCTCCTTATCATAAAAGCAAGCAATAGACTCCTCACTCGACTTCCTGTCTCTATAGAGTTTTTTGCCTTTCATATCTAGGTCTATAACCATGGTGACCAGATTTTCATCAACTTGAAACTTCGCACCAAAAGCAATCAACACACCCTTACTCCACCCTTTGACAAAGCTTTCCGTAACAATGGCAAAATGACCATGTAGTCTTTCCAGAAAAGGGACCATCTTGCCATCAGTTATTTCCTCCCAAACCTCCTTGTTCTTCTACCATTTATCATAAGTTGAGGGTGTTGGAATCCAAGAACACTGAGATGGGGGGGTGAATCAACATTCTACCAAAATAATCAATTTTAACCTTATTAAAACATTCACATACCAACCAGTATACCAATATATATAGAATTGAAAGAAAGAAACCAATAAGGTAATCACATAAATGAATACCATAACACACAATTATATGTGGAAAAACTCAAAGAGGAAACACCACGGTGGCATTTGTGACCCACAATATCAATCCACTAGCCATATGAAGAGATATTACAAAATATAGGGGCCTGCACTTGCAGGAAGGCTTACAGACTAGAGCACACTGCTCAATCCCAAAAGGAATCTCACTAACTACATACAAATCAAGACTACAATCCAGAGAAATGTTTGAACTGCAAAGATAGCATCTTCTATGCCTAAATACAATTTCGGTTAAGCTTTGTCTGTTCTAGTCTGAAACCCTAAATCCTTACCGGAATATCCCTTACATAAATATCCTCACATACATAATCTCTCTTATATATTTCACATCTCCTTTATTATTTCCTTCCCAATTAATGCATTACCCTTTACAATTCATTATGGGTTATGTCGGCTTACAAATATAATTTCAATATCAATATACATGTCGACTAGTTAACATAAATACATGAATATCAAAAACAATTGCCGTTGCCGAATCCAAAAGATGTCAGCCTCCAATACCGATAACTTGATTCTAAACCATGTTGGCCTGCATTATCGGTAACCAAAGAATTCAATCCAACTTGCCGGTGTCAGTGTAGTGTCTGTGAAGTGCCTATCGGTACATAACTAACCCAAAATATGAAGCCAAAATAAACTACCATGTTGCCATGAATGACAACAGAGTGAAACCAACCAATTGAATGTCAATTGCCAACAGTGGGTTCAAACCTATTCTTCTCACCTCCCATTCTAAAACTAGAGCAAAACAAAGATTCCAGAAAAACCAAGAGGAAAGAAAACCATAAACAAGGCAAACTAAATGTTCTTACACTTCTCAAAGTGGTAATAATTCAAAATACCACCCCAACGGCTCCCATCCCATCATAATATTTCACCATAAATTTCATTGGAAAGGTCTTATATCTTGGCATCATTTCTTGCCAGGTCGCATAGGGTTTTGGGGAAAGTTTCCTCTCCACTCCACAATTTAACTGCCACGTTACCCACTACCAAGTTGGCCAAATGGTCCGCCGATCTATTTCCTTCTTAGAAAATGCGTGAAATCTTGAAATCCTCCAGATCGGCTATCATTTCAAGACAATATTTGATTAAGTTTGAGATAGTCCATCTAGGCATCATACATCCCTTAATGCACTTGACAATATTAAGCAAATCACTTTCCAACCAGACCCGCTTGAACCCATCCTTGCTCACCATGAATAGCCCAATATAGGCAGCATTGGCCCAATTTAAAAGAGGATATTTATTGCATTTCATATTTTCCAAGGAATTTCCTTCTCAATGTGAAAGATGAAGAGACATTTCACAATTGAAAAATGGTCCACTTTTGATTTTGTTGTATTTGTTGAAGTTTCAAAGTTTTGATACCATGCTGAATTTTTCAACACAAAAGATTGCAACATAGGCTTGCAAGATCAAGCGACAAACAAAACACCTTCCACAAATAGGAGTTGTTCAAAAGAATACTACATTACTCAAAAGAAGAGAATACATAATTACAAGATGAATTACAATTGTACGATGAGGTTCTTATAAAGAAATCACAAAGATAAATTGAGGAGAACTAAAGTGCAAGCATGAGGAGCTAAATAAATCTCAACTCTAGCTAAACTAAATGCATAAAAGATAAACTAGGTGCACAAATCAAATAAGCACTCCTAAGTGAACTTAAGAAAAAAACATAACTAGTTGTAAAAAAACAACTAATAGCTAAATATGCTCTAACATTGCCCTCCTCCCCCATCCTTAAGTGAAACTTAGAGTGAGTTAAAAAACTCTAATGCATGAAAGCGGAAATGGATCCCAACAACAAAAGGCCTAATTAGGTACCCATATAAAAACTAATGAAGTATATCTAAGTGGAGAAAAGGAGAAAAACCATGTGAGAAAAAATCTCTCTCCATAAGCGAGAGATGCAATACATGAAAAGAAGCATGAAATGCAAAAAAGAATGAAGGACTATGAAGACTCCAAATCAATGTCCCAAAACAAGAGGAACATGAAGAACATTCTCCAAGGACAAAGAAGCTATAGACAATTGTCAAAGGATAATTACTATAGTGTTGAATGAAGAACCTCCTCTGAAACCAAAATGATGATCAAGATCAAGAAGAAAATAATCTACATTAGTTCCTCCAACGATACTAGACAACCCTCCATGACACATTATAATATAGTGCATGTAGAAAATAAGGCACAAAAAATGTGTAAAATCCCCAAAAATTATACACAAGAGTGGCACTTTATCTTAGTGTGTCTACAAGAAAAGAAGTGAATGAAAAGGATATTAAAAATGCCCAAATAGGGCAAAGTATTGCAAATAAATGTAGAACATCCCAAGAGAAGTCATTCACTACAAACAAAAAGATTCTAAGAGCCAAAAAGACCAAGTAATTAGCCATGAAGTGAAAAAACAAAAGACTAAATTAAATTTGCTTAGAGAAAAAACTAGAAAATCTAATAGAGAATATAGATAACTTTGAGAGCTTTGAGACAATATGTGGAAGTTAAAAAATGGAATTTGTTTGACCAAGTTATGGCCCTAGAAGTGAAGAACAAAGGCTAAGTTTGGAGACTTCATACAAAAAAGCTATAGAATATGATCAAACCACCTATAGAATTAGATATCCCTCTAAACCAACTTTACAATGATAACTTGTTTGCTCCATTTTGACTTCGTATGACAAAGTTATGATCAAAATATTGAAAACTATTTTTTAGGGCATGGAAGGCTTGAAGGGACCCAAAATAGCAACTCTTCGAAAATAGAAAGTTTCTAAAAATAAAAAGTTTTCAATAATAGAAAGTTTCTAAAAATATAATTTTACCACAAGTAGAAAGTTTTCTAAAACAGAAACTTTCCAAAAATGGAAAATTGCTAAAAAGGAAACTTACTAAAGCCAAAAACTTTCCAAAGATGGAAACTTTCTCAAAACATTTTTTTTTTTTTAAAATGTTGCAAAAAATTCTTTGATCTCTAATTTTGACAAATTGATAAGAAATTTTAGGGTTATTGAGCCTCTTGATTGTGATGGTGACCTCTATTTTTCTCCAAAGTGCATAGATTTTTCAACTACCCTAAGATTTCACCTCAATTTTTGTGTCCTCAGTCAGTTTGACCCAATTTTTCAACTACTCAAATTTTCATGAAATGATAGTCGATCTTTTTTTTTTTTTTTATGTTGTAGATGTGATGGTGATGCTTGTTTTGCTCCAAAGCTGATAAAAAATTCAATCAAAATGAAATCCACAAAAAAGTAAATTTGGGACCGTGCAACGTTTATGAGTAAAGAAAACCCTCAAATCTTGAGAAGGGGTTTGCCGAATTTGTTCTTTGATACCATGTTGATTATTGCAACACAAAATATTGCAACATAGGCCTGCAAGATCAAAGGACAAACAAAATTCCTTCCACAAACAAGAGCTGCACAAAAGAATGCTATATTTATTTTTTTGATTGGTAAGTATTATGTTTTATTGATTATAGAAAAAATAGTACATCTTCTGATGCGGAGCCACATGGAAACTAGGTAAATACCCAATCCCAACACAAATTCAACTTGCTCCACTAGGCCAAACAACAATACATCTACTCACACACCCCTCAAGAGGTTTATATAGACCCACTTGCAACTCACAAATGACTCAACAATTCATTGATTGATAACACACAATCGTCATGCAACGTACCCTCTCAATAGCCCTAATCCGTAATAGGCTATTCACACCCTTACAAAGGTAAAATATAGACAAGACAATACAGACCCAAACCACCCATGCACCATACCTTCTAATATCCCATTATACATTTTTCACTCAATGGAAGTGATCTACAAACTTCCTAATATCATTGTTCTTCACAAAGACTTCAAACCCCTAGTAGCCCTAGGTTTTCAGCTTTTGGGCAGTAGCTCTCAAACTTCACAAAACACTAGACAAACAAACAACAGTTTAGGATACCCTTTTGGGTAATCTATGACATATGTCAAAACCAAATATGAGTCCTTTGGACCAATTGTATAGAACACCACTTGTCCTAATTAGGCTAGAGCCCCAATTAGCCCTATTTTACAAAGCAACACCCATTAAATGGACTCATAGAAACTCCACAATAGCTTGGATACTCAAGACTAGTGTCAAAACAACAAATTTCACCAAAATTTTGGGTCTGTACATTTTAGAAATTGTCCAACTCAATTAACCTTCTTCAAATGCTTGCCATTACCTTAATGCCAAACACTTCAGTGCACTTTTCTTTCTCCTCCACACATGGGAGTCTCCATAAACATCCTCACACTATGGTACACCTATTGACCCAACATTCCGCCTGAGTTTGAGAATTTTCACCCTTGTGAATGGTGAGAACCAACCATTGTTATTGAAACCCTAGGTTGGGTTTTCTCAGACCCGAAACATAACAAAAATCAAATAATCAATTCAAACCGTTGTTTCAGGCCCGACCAACACTTGGAAATGTTAGATGAGACACTTATTTAACCTTCCAAGTACATTCAATGCATTCACCAATTAGATTCTAACAATGAACGGTGAAATCTTCACAGACTGAGACACAATTCCTTGCAACAGAGATCACCTTCTTTTAAAAATCCATCAACAACTTACAAAATTGATCTTAGAGGCATTTATATGTATCCCCCAACATCTCCAAATGTCTATAAAAGAATTTTGAACCAATAGACCACTGGAGAACAACTAATCCAAGAGTTGTCATGACAATTTGACAACTTTTGGCAACTTTTCCACATTTGTCCTTATATCCGACCAAAACAACTCAAAACCATTACAAATAAGCCAATTTCGTCTATACAAGACACATGACACCCATCATGACTCATTTTGGTCCTTTTGCACAAGTTTGACCATGGTTGACCTCCTAGAGCCTATTGCAAAATCACATTACATAATTGCATGATTGAATGAACAAAATGGCTATAAAGCCTTACAAACAAGATAATTCTCAAATGAATCTTCAGACCCTTATTACATCATTGATGAAATAAAATCACATGGATCAATCACTTGGTTCCCCTGTACCATACTCCCCGGGTGAACTATTCTCAAGTCCACTTGAGAAAGGGTCTTCAATCCTGCAACGAAACTTGGAGATATCATGTTCATCCAACCTTGTTGCATCTACCTCTAGTAGGTCTTGCCACTTGATCAGATATTGCTTGTAGACCTGATTCCTAGTCTTCTTCACCACTTTGGTGTTGAGGACCTTCTCAGGATTCAAAGGTGGCTTAGATGGTATATCCTTGATCCACTCATCATCTTCCACTATTGATGCACCTGTCACAGAACTTGCAACAACATCATGCTTACAAAGAGTCAAATTTGAAACATTAAAAATGGGTGGGGTAAGTGCACCAAGATGGTGAATAGAAAAGTGGCCACATGCCAAAAAAAAAAAAAAATTTCATAACCTGTATGGGTTCTAAAATTTCAAAAATGTGCTAGGCTTGGTAACACCAAGCCTAGAGAAAAACCAATTAAAAAAAACAAAAGTTCCTCAAAACCCGTACGGGTTTTGAGGAACATTTTTTTTAAATAAAAAAATTTAAAGAAACATATTTCTTTTGTTTAGGCCACTAGTTTTGGCCATTTTCAATGCCAAAACCCATGGAACAACAACAAGGAGAAGCCAAAAAAAGCATCGAACTCGCACGGGTTTGCAACAATTTTTTATTTTCCCATCATCAAAAGCAATTTTCAACAATGGCACCCCGTCGAACAGGTAAGATTTGATTTGTTTGATTATTTTTCTTTTCATTTTAATTAAATTGGGGTTTTTTAATTGATTTAAGTTTTGTTTTTATTAATTTGATGTCAGATTCTTCAAGCAATCCCCAAAAATAAAATAGACAACAAAGACCTCCTCCTGCACAAGCAACACAAGAAAACCTTGTTAACATTGCACAAGAGCAATAAGAAAACCCTCAAAATCCTGAAAATGTTGCTCCTCAACAACCACCACCACCCCAAAACCCTCCACATCCTCCATTAGATCATGTAGATGCCACACAAGAGGATCTCATCAATCGCCTTACACAAAATAGTGCCCAAATTTCTATATTGGTGAATAGGTTGAGGACCTCTAAGCTTGAGCACCATTCAACCCTTGCCAGAACACTAGAAACAATGGCTAATAGTGCAAATGAGGTATCTAGGGAGGTTATGAAATGGGGTTCATGGAGGGATAGATGTTGAACATTTTATGTGGATGGGTTGTCATATGATCAAGTGAAGAAAAAGGGCATAGTTAAAGCTAACATATGTGCTCTTTTCATCGATCCTGTTACCAATAACAACCTAGAACTAAATACGACTCGGTTTCCTATACATTGGTGTGTTCATGCTAGGTTGAAAGATGATTTTTGGGATAGGTGGTATATGGTCTTTGACCAACCACCTTGTACTAATTGGGAGGTGCCTCTATATTTTTTGAGAAAGTTGTATTGTGAGTTTATCCTCGATGAGAAGCTGAATTACTTTGACATCTGACAATTTCAGGGTAGAGGGAGAGGCTCTGCGCAGGATAGACCTGGGGCCCATAGGGTGGTATATCCACAACATAGGAGGTGTACAGCTCCTAAACCCATAGTTTATGTCACTGTCCCTATATCCTTGAAGGAGTCTATGGAATTACAAACTCTTCAGGTAGCTGCATCATTGACTGATATCATTGTTCAGCACGGGACACAGTTGGTCAGAGCAGAGGATGTACCAGTATCTACAGCACCTCCTTCATCAGCGACACCTCCTTCATTAGCAGCACCTCCTTCCTTAGCGGCACCTCCTTCATCAACAACACCTCTTGCATCATTTGGCATGAGCCAACCCATTCAACATATGTGCCCCACCTGCCAGGTTGTATGTTCTGGTGTAGACACTGATGCGGACAAGGATGGTGGGACATCTCATTCGTGTACATGTTGTGGGAGTAGATGCCATGCTTCCACTGCAGAGGATGTGGCCCTCACCGATGAACTGCTCAATATGTTGTACCCTCTCTATCAGACACAGGTGCGTTTAATTCTGTTTATGACATGTTATCAATTAAGTGACTAAATCTTATAAAAAGAAATGAATTTTTATTTTTAGAACAATTTAAAGTGACATATAAATAAAATGCATTACAAGGTACAACAGGTGGTGGGAGTACACCACATACTGTTCAGTCGACTCCACAGTCACGAGTAGTTTCGCCACTAGAGGTAAAGATTTGTAAATTTGTTAAAAATATAATAATACATTGGATTCAAAATATATTTTGTTAATTATATGTATCATTACTTGCTTTTTTTTAGGGCTTATCAATGGCTGAGATGTCCCAAGTTGATGATATCATGCTTTTAGCCATTGACTTTGGCCAAGATAGCTATGCGGTACCATTTAGATTTATATATTGTTTACTTAAGTGATATATTAAATACATGCTCTTTTCCCTTATGTTAATTATTTTCCATTAGTTTACTCCACCTGCCTCGAGGACATCTCGTGTGAGAAAGCCATCCTCTAGCACTTCGAGGCAGAAAAAGATATCCTCTCGGACACCCAAACGATAGAAGGTAATTCACTACAATTTAAATTCAATTATTGAAATGTATTATGATTAAACATTTATATGTAGATATTGATAAATGCACTTAATTTATTTGTTCTATATACAGAAGCATATGGAGTTTACGGAATTAATGAATGCACCTGATGTCGATGAGGTTCGGTAGAGGGAAGAGGTGAGATCTTCATATTCACTTTGGATTGCATTCTTACTTGTTCAAAATAACTAAATCCTTTTATGTCTATATCATATGTTATCATTTTTCATACAGGGAATGGTAATAGCTGCATCAGATTCGACAAGGCCTCCTAAGGTTATAGGAGAAGTATACGAGGCTTCGGTGTGCATTTTTTCTACATATGTTAAAAATATTTGTTTTATCTAGTTTGTCAACAACTTTGGGTTATTAACTTGTATGATTGTCTTTAAACTATTACAGGCCCCTTGCAAACTTCCTATTGTTATTCTACCATTCCATTTCAGTAGAAGTCCTACACATATATTATGGGATCCAACATGACCAAGGCAAAAGGTATGTCTGTCTTAGATCAACTCCTTTTCACTAAGTGCACAACAGAGTTGAAACTGTCTAGTAAACTTCATTTGGATCACTTACCATGGATATAGGAAATGGTCATAACTGATTCATCTGTGACTTTGCCTTCTATGACCACAACACATCCATCTGAGGCTCTGGTATGCTTTAGTTTTTTAGTCTATTCATTTTTAGTTATTATGTGTTATTTGACATATACGTCATTGACATGTATTAATGTTGTTTTACCAGTTACAGCCTCCTGCAAGACATCCCATAGATCCTCAGCCTCACCGAATTGTAGAAGACAAAGATGAGGTAATCAACATTTCAACTTCAAACAATTTAGAGTTCAATATTTAGTTATTTTGATGTTATATTGAGAAAATATATCTGATTAGACATTTGAATTGTCCTATTGTAGCCATGTACTGCTTTGAAGAGGCTCGATTTTGATGATCCGACATAGTCATAGATACGGATAGAGACATATAGTTATATTTGTGGTCATTGAAGGGCCAATTTTTTATATATTTGACATTTGTATATGTATATATCGACTTTGACAGACATGGCACATCCCACATTTTTGTAACTATTATTGATTTGGCATCTATGCCATTTTTTGATATATGTACATGATTATTGTTCATTTTGATATATATGAAACTTGATATTCGATCCAATTTGTTCATTGATATATATGAAACATGATATTCCTGAAACTTAGTTATTTGCTATTGAAATGTGATCAAATTTGTTAGTTGTGTATATGTCTTGAAATGTGATCCAATTTGTTCATTACTTGTAACTCATATGGTGTATACTTTTAAACTATCTATTGCTCATATTGTGTATACCCAAGTACTGATACCGGTAATGTTGATATTCTGTATTTTGATTGAGTGAATTTGCTTTGAGTCCTTCATGCGTGAAGAGATTGGAGTGAAGTTATTATTTCATAAACTCATGCTTATGGAGTGAAGTTCATCATTTCAAGAACCAATTAAGACATTTCATGCTTAAGTTCATCATTTCATGCTTATGGAGTGAATTTCATCATTTCATCACCTATAAAAGAAGAGTTGAAGCACTTAGTGAAGTTCATCATTTCATCATTTCATCACTTAGTGAAGTTCTTCTTGTTGTGGGAATGAACCTTCAGCGTGAGTGCATCCAGGTGGCCGGGTTTACACTAGGTGTTCCCTTATCTCACTCCCCAAGGCGTCTGATCATTACGAGCCACCTCGTAGCTACGTTTTCCCTTGAGCGCTCAAAGCAGAAAAAATGGTCAAAATTTGACATAGCCTAACTCGGAGACCATGGCACTTATGGATGATCCATTTGAACCTATGGGGTCATGTTATCACTACTTACAAAATCCTATCTCGGTTTTGGGCAACTCAATTCCGTTTTCTTATGGTGAGATTTTTTCTGTTGCATCAAAAACCGTCAAAAGCTGTCAGTGAGAGGTGGCAAAATAGTGCATATTTCATTCTCCTTGTCATGGGAATGAACTGTTAGTGCAAGCACATCCATGTGGCTGGGTCTATGCTAGGTGTTCCCTTGTCTTTCTCCCCAAGGCGTCTGATCGTTACGAGCCACCTCATAGCAATGTTTTCCCTTGAGCACTCAAAGCGAAGAAAAGGTCAAACTTTGACGTAGCCTAACTCAGAGACCATGGCACTTATGGATGTTCTATTTGAACCTATGGGGTCGTGTTATCATTACCTACAAAATCCTATCACAGTTTTAGGAAACTCGATTCCATTTTCTTATGGTGAGATTTTTTCTGTTGCATCAAAAACCATCAAAAGCTGTCAATGAGAGGTGGCAAAAAAGTGCATCTTTCATTCTGCTTGTCGTGGGAATGAATCGTCAGTACGATCGTGTTTGGGTAGCCCAATTTACGCTAGGTATGCCCTTGTCTCGCTCCCCAAGGTGTCTGATCATTACGAGCCACCTCGTAGCGACGTTTTCCCTTGAGCACTCAAAGCAGAAAAAATAATCAAACTTTGACGTAGCGTAACTCGGAAACCGTGGAACTTATGGATGATCCATTTGAACCTATGGGGTCATGTTATCGCTCCCTACAAAATTTTATCTCGATTTCAGCCAACTCCATTTCATTTTCTTGTGGTGAGATTTTTTCTGTCGCATCAAAAACCATCAGTGAGAGATGGCAAAATAGTGCATCTTTCGTTCTGCTTGTCATGGGAATGAACCGTCAGCACGAGCACATCCGAGTGGCTAGGTTTATGCTAGGTGTGCCCTTGTCTCACTCCCCAAGGCATCTGATCATTATGATCCACCTCATAGCAACGTTTTCCCTTGAGCACCCAAAGCGGAAAAAATGGTCAAACTTTGACATAGCGTAACTCGGAGACCGTGGAACTTATGGATGATCTGTTTGAACCTATGGGGTCGAGTTATTTCTATCTACAAAATCCTATCTCAATTTCATGCAACTCCATTTCATTTTCTTGTGGTGAGATTTTTTCTGTCGTATCAAAAACCGTCAGTGAGAGGTGGCAAAATAGTGCATCTTTCATTCTGCTTGTCGTGGGAATGAACCATTAGTGCAAGTGCATCTGGGTGGCCAGGTTTACGCTAGGTGTGCCCTTGTCTCACTCCCCAAGGCATCTGATCGTTACGAGCCACCTCGTAGCGACGTTTTCCCTTGTGCGCTCAAAGCGGAAAAATGGTCAAACTTTGATGTAGCCTAACTCGAAGACCATGGAACATATGGATGATTCATTTGAACCTATGGGGTCATGTTATCACTTCCTACAAAATGCTATCTTGGTTTCCAGCAAATCCATTTCATTTTCTTATGGTGAGATTTTTTTTGTCGCATCAAAAATCGTCAGTGAGAGGTGGCAAAATAGTGCATCTTTCATTCTGCTTGTCATGGGAACAAACCGTCAGTGCAAGCACATCTGGGTGGCTAGGTTTACACTAGGTGTGCCCTTGTCTTGCTCCCCAAGATGTCCGATCATTATGAGCCACCTCATAGCGACGTTTTCCCTTGAGCGCCCAAAGCAGAAAAAATGGTCAAACTTTGACGTAGCCTAACTCGGAGACCATGGCACTTATGGAAGATCCGTTTGAACCTATGGGGTCATGTTATCACTGGCTACAAAATCCTATCTTGGTTTTGAGCAACTCTATTTTGTTTTCTTGTGATGAGATTTTTTCTGTCACATCAAAAACCGTCAGTGAGAGGTGGCAAAATAGTGCATCTTTCATTCTGCTTGTCATGGGAATGAACCATCAGTGCGAGCACATCCAGGTGTTTGGTTTTACATTAGGTGTGCCCTTGTATCACTCCCCAAGGTGTCTGATCGTTAGGAGCCACCTCGTAGCAACGTTTTCCCTTGAGTGCCCAAAGCAGAAAAAATGGTCAAACTTTGACATAGCTTAACTCAGAGGCAATGGCACTTATGGATGATCCATTTGAACCTATGGGGTCATGTTATTTCTACCTACAAAATCCTATCTCAGTTTCAGGCAACTCCATTTCATTTTCTTGTGGTGAGATTTTTTCTGTTGCATCAAAAACCGTTAGTGAGAGGTGGCAAAATAGTGCATCTTTCATTCTGCTTGTCGTGGGAATGAACCGTCAGTGCGAGCGCATCCAGATGGCCAGGTTTATGCTAGGTGTGCCCTTGTCTCACTCCCCAAGGCATCCAATCATTCCGAGCCACCTCGTAGTGACGTTTTCCCTTGAGCGCCCAAAGCGGAAAAAATGGTCAAACTTTGACATAGCCTAACTCGGAGACCGTGGCACTTATGGATGATCCATTTGAACCTATGGGGTTGTATTATCACTACCTACAAAATTATATCTCAGTTTTGAGCAACTCCATTTCATTTTCTTGTGGTGAGATTTTTTCTGTCGCATCAAAAATCGTCAATGAGAGGTGGAAAAATAGTGCATCTTTCGTTTTGCTTGTCGTGGGAATGAACCATCAGGGTGAGTGCATCTAGTTGGCCATGTTTACACTAGGTGTGCCCTTGTCTCTCTCCCCAAGACATCTGATCATTATGAGCCACCTCGTAGCGACGTTTTCCCTTGAGCGCTCAAAGCAGAAAAAATGGTCAAACTTTGACGTAGCCTAACTCGGAGACCGTGGCACTTATGGATGATCCATTTGAACCTATGGGGTCATGTTGTCTCTTCCTACCAAAATCATATCTCAGATTTGGACTATTCATACTAGCCCTTCAAATCGGGTAATTCAATAATAACTCAAAACTTTCCCAAAACAGTTGGAAAAAAAATTGCATATTCATATTGAAAATTTGCAAATCAGCCCCATGGACACTTTCATATATAAAATTTGGCATCTTATATAAACTATCAAGCTCATTACTGTTTATATTTACAAAATTTTGCATCTAAATATGCAAATTACATCTCGTTGTTATTTTTTTATACAAAACTTAGCCTCTAGATATGCACATTAAAACTCATTGTTGTTTTTTAATACAAAATTTAGCATATAGATATGCACATTACAACTCATTGATGTTTTTATATACAAAATTTGGCATTTACATATGCACATTATAGCTCATATGGATATTACAGCTCATATACATGTAGAGCACATTCAAAAAAGTGAAGTTACAATGTTTCGCAAAAGATATATACAAAATTGTCAAAATTATTTTACCATATTGTAGAATTATTCTTCTAGATGGCCCAAAATCAATCAAGTGAACCTTTTGGCTCAGCTCTAACCCTTAGTGTCTCAAGTATTGCCTCATGGTCTGATTCACAAACTTTCCACAAATCCTTGTTAAGAGGTCTACCACGATATTTAATCAAATGAATATTTGTTGCAACAAGAAGGTTTGAGTAATGAAGAATATGTCTGTGTCTCAAAGTCCTCAAACAACCAGGCATTAGAATTTTTGATAGGGTACCTACATTTTATAGAAGAATAATGCCAAAATAAATACAACGACTGCTAAATAAATGAGTTTAAGAGGTCTCAATACAACTCGCCACAAATGAGTTTTACCTTCTAAGCCATGTCCCTGTCACAACAACAGATCCTATTGGGTACTCAATATCCTCTCCATCAACCACTGTAGAAGTCAATTTATTTTTGGCCTCAATACAACGACACAAAAAGTAATATGTTCCTTCTTCGGTGTTCTCATCTACAATAACTGCATATACATGACCTGCATTTAATAGAAGGATATAAGTTAATACCAAAATCAGCATAAGTTAATACTAATAAATTAAGCTTAAAATTGTATCATATTGCAACCTAAGTTACCTGGTTCAACTATGTCTGATACATGGTCAAAATCCACTGATGCTTCAATCCGGTTCATTTGTAGTGCTCTAGGAAGTTGATATGTATCTAGGGTTTGCAAATGTCTACAAGACCATTGGTCAACCCACTCTTTTGATTCACATTCATCCCACAAAAAATGCATACATGAAGAGAAAAAGCATGCAATATGTCTAGTATAAATAACTAGTGATGCTGCATTTGAACTTCTAAATGAATGCATGTCACTTGATCCAGTAAGTGTACAACAATCTAGATAGTTTTCAATGTTAGATTCACTTATTAACCAAAAATATCTAGAAACCATAGACTTATCTGCATTACCTGGTCCCATCGTAGAGCTACACCATTGCACAATTGTTTTTGCATCTATTAACATTGCACCACCTTCGTACTTCAATTCCTCTCTGATAAGAGCTCTTTTCACACATGCTCCCACACCATCATGCTCTCCCTTTCCATGCCCTACCTCAATGAAATTCCAAAAATGTTGCACACCACTTGTCACATGCATCCTAGTCAACCAGTAGAACATCCTTGCATTCTTGAATTGTGCGGTGCAATTGTCCGACCATATTAAGTGTTGGTTGTATCTTATATCTCTTTCCCTTAAACTATCATAGAAGACTATAAAGCATCCTTGCATAAACTCTGAGGAATATGTACGATCATCGCTGATATAGAAGTGATATTCTCTTATAACCTTTCTATCCTCCTCAGTGCTATCATGTGCATGCATGAATGCTATGTGTACAAAAATTGTAACTTGTGTAGAGTGGTAATACATAGATTGTACTTCATTTTGCGGCTTTAGTGTATAATTCTCAGAAAAATCAATGACAGAGACAATAGTGCCGAGGGGGAAAGTGTCCTTACACAACTTGAATTGCTCATCTAACCATCTAGCTCTATGTGTGTGACCTATGTACTCATATACTAGTTTCTTTTGAAACATCTTCATAAAATCAGCTACGCATATATCCCTTTTCACTAACTCACACCTCTTTAATTCTTTTCCATCTTTAACACCATATGTTACTGACTTATATTTTCCAATAGAAACTAGTTCCTTAACAATTTCATGTGTGCTATCCAGATGTAGGCATCTATGCAACTGTTGCAAACCACCACATGTAGGACAAAAACCTCTCAAACACATCATCTTATAATCAATGCACCCATCATCTCGTCTACATAGCACACTTGAAATAAATTCTCTCAGTGACTTAGGAGGTGCTTGTAGACCACATTCCTACAAAACATCGTTACTGTGCAAAGTAGAATAGATATAGCGATAAATGTCATAATGCATGGAAAATTCAACATGGACCCTACAACAACATGTAGTACGTGCATGATTAATCTTAACATAAAATGGTTTTGTCATCTCAAAAAATCTTTGACTAATTTTATTCTGAGGAAAGCTTTGAAGAAACCTTTCATAAAATTGTGTTTGAGTTGTATCTAAATAGTGTTTTGGATGTGGCTCACGATTACTAATTCCAATTCACCTTCTAACAATATCTCTTTGGTTGGGTGAAACCCTTGTGTTGTCATGCCAAAATCTCTCAATTAACATTCTTAGTGCATCAACAACAACCTTGTCCTTGCATGGGAGTCTACCGGAGAATGCCCAAAGAGAATTATTGTTAGGATCTTCAATTTTCTCTCGCCTCTCTAAGGCATAGTGTAATGTGGTTCTACTTATCCTTAATGACTTGCTTGTTTTTCTTATTAAACGAGATTTTTTCATTTCCTTTACCATTATGGTTGATGTGAGGACACGATGAGTAACATTAGCATCTTTAGTGCGTGATTTTGAACCAATGGCTTGGTATGCATCAAAAATATTTCTCACAATGGTTCTTTCACTATTATTTTTGGATGTTCTTAACCCCAAAATTTTCATTGTCTCTCTAAATTTCAGATTTTTAATCATTTCAACAACTAATTGGCATCTTCCACTTTGATTTAATTTTTCAAAATAGTTATTCCAAATTCTTCTAACCGTTCTTCTACAAGTTCTTTCAGAAATTTTATCATGCATTGGCTTCACAATATTTTCATCAATATCTCTTAGGAACTTTGGTTTTCTACGAATTATTCTAAGAGGTGTTAAGATTGGTGCATGCTCTTCATTTTCATTAGGTGCATTATGTGCATTGATCACATCAAATTGAAATGGTAAATCTTCTTCAATTTCAATAACATGTGCATTCACCGAATCATTTTCAAATGGTCTATGTTCATTGCATTCATTAGGTGCATTCATCATATGTATTTGAATTGGTGTATGTTGATCATTTTGATTTGGTGCATTAATCATATCAATTTTAATTTTTGAATGTTCATCACTTTCATTAGGTGCATTAAATGGCGTACCTTCATGTAATCTCTTCATACGCTCCCTTTGTCTTTCCTTTGCTGCCTCTCTCTGTTCATTTGTTCCTCTTTTATTCTTTCTCACTGTCCTACACATAACATCATGATGACAATCTACAATCAAATAGCAAAAAAACAACAAATGATCATCATTTTGTTATAATCTAAAGTAACAATAATAAAATAACTTCAAAAAAAACCAAAATACTAGACAATTAAATCATAATCAAAGCAAAAAACAACAAATGATCATGATTTTGTTATTATCTAAAGTAACAATTATAAAATAACTTAAAAATCAATCATTCCAAAGCAAAAGTGACAAAAGAATATGAAAACCTGACTGTTACTGTCCAGAAAATCATGTGCAAAAGCAGTGGGGCCTTCAAACAACTTGTAATGTTGTTTTTTAGGCTGTTGGGACTAAAATATATAAAGATTTTCCCATAACCCATACGGGTTATGGAAACCCTATATGTCAATGTTTCCAATTTCTCATAACCCGTATGGGTTATGTAGAACTAGGAAAAGGAGAGGGGGAGAGGGAGAGAGGGAGGGACAGAGAGATAGAGAGAGGGAGAGAAGGAGAGGGGGAGGGAGAGAGGGAGATTGGGGAAAGGAGAGGGGGAGAGGGAGAGAGAGGGAGATTTGGAAAAGGAGAGGGGGAGGGAGAGAGCGAGATTTGGAAAAGAAGAGGGGGAGAAGGAGAGAAGGAGAGACAGGGAGATTGGGGAAAGGAGAGGGGGAGAGGGGGAGAGGGAGAGAGAGGGAGATTGGGAAAAGGAGAGGGGGAGAGGGAGAGAGGGAGAGAAGGAGAGGGGGAGGGGGAGAGGGAGATTGGGGAAAGGAGAGGGGGAGAGGGAGAGAGAGGGAGATTGGGAAAAGAAGAGGGGGAGAGGGAGAGAGGGAGAGAGGGAGAGAAGGAGAGGGGGAGGGGGAGAGGGAGATTGCGGAAAGGAGAGGGGGAGAGGGAGAGAGTAAGATTAGGAAAAGGAGAGGGGGAGAGTGAGAGAGGGACAGAGGGACAGAAGGAGAGGAGGAGGGAGAGAGGGAGAGGGAGAGAGCGAAATTGGGAAAAGGAGAGGGGGAGAGGTAGATAAGGAGAGAGAGGGAGATTGGGGAAATGAGAGGGGTAGAGGGAGAGAAAGTGAGATTGGAAAAAGGAGAGGGGGAGATGAAGAGAGGGAGTGAGAGGGAGGGAGAGAAGGAGAGGGGGAGAGAGAGAGGAAGGGAGAGGGAGAGGGAGAGAGAGGGAGATTGGGAAAAGGAGAGGGAGAGAGGGAGAAAAGGAGAGGGGGAGGGAGAGAGGCAGATTGGGGAAAGGAGAGGGGGAGAGGGAGAGAGAGGGAGATAGGAAGATTGGGAGATAGTGAGAGAAGGAGAGGGGGAGGGAGAGAGGGAGATTGGGGAAAGGAGAGGGGGAGAGGGAGAGAGGGGGAGATTGGGAAAAGGAGAGGGGGAGATGGAAAGAGGGAGACAAGGAGAGGGGGAGAGGAAGAGAGGGAGAGAGGGAGAGAAGGAGAGGGGGAGCGAGAGAGGGAGAGGGAGAGAGGGAGATTGGGAAAAGGAGAGGGGGAGAGGGAGAGAAGAAGAGAAAGGGAGATTGGGGAAAGGAGAGGGGGAGAGGGAGAGAAAGCAAGATTGGGAAAAGGAGAGGGGGAGATGAAGAGAGAGAGGGAGAGGGAGGGAGAGAAGGAGAGGGGGGGGGATAGAGGAAGGGAGAGGGAGAGGGAGAGAGATGGAGATTGGGAAAAGGACAGGGAGAGAGGGAGAGAAGGAGAGGGGGAGGGAGAGAGGGAGATTGGGGAAAGGAGAGGGGGAGAGCGAGAGAGAGGGAGATTGGGAAAAGGATAGGGGGAGAGGGAGAGAGGGAGAGAGGGAGAGGGGGAGGGAGAGAGGGAGATTGGGAAAAGGAGAGGGGGAGAGGGAGAGAGAGGGAGATTGGGAAAAGGAGAGAGGGAGAGGGAGAGAGGGATAGAGGGAGAGAAGGAGAGGGGGAGGGAGAGAGGGAGATTGGGGAAAGGAGAGGGGGAGAGGGAGAGAGAGGGAGATTGGGAAAAGGAGAGGGGGAGAGGGAGAGAGGGAGAGAAGGAGAGGGGGAGGGAGAGAGGGAGAGGGAGAGAGCAAGATTGGGAAAATGAGAGGGGGAGGGAGTGGGAGAGAGAGGGACATTGGAAAAAAGAGAGGGAGAGAGGGAGAGAAGGAGAGAGGGAGGGAGAGAGGGAGAGGGAGAGAGAGGGAGATTGGGAAAAGGGAGATTTGGGAAAGGAGAGGGGGAGGGAGAGAGGAAGGGAGAGGGAGAGGGAGAGAGAGGGAGATTGGAAAAAGGAGAGGGAGAGAGGGAGAGAAGGAGAGGGGGAGGGAGAGAGGGAGATTTGGGAAAGGAGAGGGGGGGAGGGAGAGTGGGAGAGAGAGAGGGATATTGGGGAAAGGAGAGGGGGAGAGGGAGAGAGAGGGAGATTGGGAAAAGGAGAGGGGGAGAGGGAGAGAAGGAGAGAGAGGGAGAGAAGGAGAGGGGGAGGGAGAGAGGGAGATTGGGGAAAGGAAAGGGGGAGAGGGAGAGAGAGGGAGATTGGGAAAAGGAGAGGGGGAGAGGGAGAGAGGGAGAGAGGGAGAGAAGGAGAGGGGGAGGGAGAGAGGAAGAGGGAGAGAGTGAGATTGGGAAAAGGAGAGGGGGAGAGGGAGAGAAGGAGAGAGATGGAGATTGGGGAAAGGAGAGGGGGAGAGAGAGAGATTCGGAGAAGGAGAGGGGGAGATGAAGAGAGGGAGGGAGAGGGAGGGAGAGAAGGAGAGGGGGAGGGAGAGAGGAAGGGAGAGGGAAAGGGAGAGAGAGGGAGATTGGGAAAAGGAGAGGGAGAGAGGGAGAGAAGGAGAGGGGGAGGGAGAGAGGGAGATTGGGGAAAGGAGAGGGGGAGAGGGGGAGAGGGAGAGAGGGAGAGAGGGAGAAAAGGAGAGGGGGAGGGAGAGAGGGAGATTAGGGAAAGGAGAGGAGAGGGAGAGAGAGGGAGATTGGGGAAAGGATAGGGGGAGAGGGAGAAAGGGAGAGAGGGAGAGAAGGAGAGAGGGAGGGAGGGAGGGAGAGGGAGAGAGCGAGATTGGGAAAAGGAGAGAGGGAGGGAGAGGGAGAGAGAGAGACATTGGG
Organism: Cryptomeria japonica; assembly: GCF_030272615.1. Lineage (NCBI taxonomy): Eukaryota > Viridiplantae > Streptophyta > Pinopsida > Cupressales > Cupressaceae > Cryptomeria > Cryptomeria japonica. The sequence continues at coordinate 36,624,367 of NC_081410.1, read as the reverse complement.
AAAAAGAGAGATTTGGGAAAGGAGAGGGGGAGAGGGAGAGAAGGAGAGAAGGAGAGGGGGAGGGAGAGAGAGAGAGGGAGAGAGAGGGAGATTGGGAAAAGGAGAGGGAGAGAGAGAGAGAAGGAGAGGGGGAGGGAGAGAGGGAGATTTGGGAAAGGAGACGGGGAGAGGGAGAGAGAGGGAGATTGGGAAAAGGAGATGGGGAGAGGGAGAGAGGGAGGGAGAGGGAGAGACAGAGGGAGGGGAGAGAGAAGGAGATTGGGAAAAGGAGAGGTGGAGAGAGAGAGGGAGAGAGAGGGAGATTGGGAAAAGGAGAGGGAGAGAGGGAGATTGGAGAAAGGAGATGGGGAGAGGGAGAGAGGGGGTGATTGGGAAAAGGAGAGGGGGAGAGGGAGAGAGGAAGGGAGAGGGAGAGCGGAGATGGGGAGAATAGGATAAAGAGAGGGAGAGGGAGAGAGATAGAGAGTATAGGAGAGAAAGAGGGAGAGAAAGAGAGATTTAAGATAATGAAAGGGGGAGGGAGAGGGGGGAGAGGGAGAGGGAGGGGGAGAGAAAGAGAGAGAAGGGGGAGAGGGTGAGAATAAGATAGGATAATGTGTGTGTGTGTGTGTGTGTGTGTGTGTGAGAGAGAGAGAGAGAGAGAGAGAGAGAGAGAGAGAGAGACAGAGAGACAGAGAGACAGAGACAGAGACAGAGATAGAGACAGAGACAGAGACAGAGAGAGAGAAAGAGAGAGAGAGAGAGAGAGAGAGAGAGAGAGAGAGAGAGAGAGAGAGAGAGAGAGAGAGAGAGACATGAGGTAGAGAGAGAACAAGAAGGAGAAAAGGGTGAGAGAATCAAAAAATAGAGAAGTGTGAGGGGGAGAGAGATGAGATAGAACTCAAGGAAGATAATTAGGGCTCAGAACAGACAAAGACAATGATGGGGGAAGTAAGACGAGAGAGAGAGAGGAAAAGAAGATGTACATGCATGTATACAAACATATATACATATATCTATATAAATATATGTATATATAACTATAGATATTCATATATACATAAATAAACACATATTATCTAGGTATGTCTAAAACGTGTGTAGTAAATGCTAAGTTTACAAGCATACATTATTATGTCTTCATAACCCGTACGAGTTATGAAGAACTGCAAATAGAACTTTTGATTCTTCAAAAACCGTGCGGGTTTTGGCTTGGTAAGAGGGTTGGAAAACGACCCTAAGGTTTGCAAGCCCATTTCCCCCCCTTTTTTGTTCCTTTACAAATTTTTTCATCCTCCACCATGATTTCTTGACTTCATCGTCATCAGGTTTACAAATCATGAAGTGGGTATCTCTTAAATTACCACCATAATCTCACACATCTTCTTAGTTTTCTGACCATATAAATTTTTTTAATTTTTGGACAACATTAGCATAGTAAACTTTAATTTTCTTTATCATTGCCTTGATAGTCCTCACAGACATATGTCTACCATTTTTTTAATAACTTTTGATATACTTAACCAAATTCAAAATAAATTATATATTATTGTTCTACATTAGATTATATACACTTTTAAAAAAAAAATTGCATTTTTGATTATTTTGATGCAAGTTATACCCAGCGCACGAATAGGTACCAAATTTTTAGGATGCGGTCACTTCCAAAAATCATAAAAAATAAAATACTCAAGAAAAAATTACAAAAAAATACACAACTTCTAGATCTCAATCTTACCTATCATCCTACCAAAGGGTTTTGCAAAATACTAAATCTAACTTTATAGTTTGTGCAGCGCACAAAAACAGCTATGTTATATTTTTCTGAAAAAATCAGGAACAATTTTTCATGCGTGAAAGGTTTGACCCTCTTAATATTATCCAATTTTTAAAAAAATTAGTAGTTTAGAAACTAGATTCAGAGTAATACAATTCTTATTCTTTTTTCAATGCCTAGGTTTGAGTGCATGACCTTCAAATAGCTCTTTGAAGTTCAGGTTTACCTGTTTTCAGAAGAAAAAAAAAAGTGGCCACTTATACACCCCTTTTTGTTCACCATCTTGGTGCACTTACCTGGTGAGAGGCCAACATCTTGTGGTAACTCCTCTTCATAGGCATTGGAACCAAATTCTTTAAGGATACTGGAAGGGCCTATCTTCCTCATCATAAAATTGGTATGTTTACCTTTTGGTAGCCTCTCCTTCTCTAGATGTACCCATACCATATCACCAACCTGAAAATGTATTTCCCTTCTCTTCTTATTTGCCTATTTTTTGTATTTGTCTATAGTCTTTTGCAATGTTTCTTTGACTTGCTCATGTCCATCTTTGATTACTTTTGCAAAACTTTCACCTTGTGCACTATTGATATCTTCTTTTGGCAACTCTCTCAACTCCAACACACCTCTAGGATGCATGCCATAGACAATTTGGAAAGGGCTCTTACCAGTGCTCCTATTCATTGAATCATTGTAAGAAAAATCTACTTGTGGAAGAATCAGATTCCATGACTGACCATGAGGATTCATAAGACACCTCAAAAGGTTTCCCAAGGACCTATTAACCACTTCAGTCTAGTCATCTGTTTGGGGATGATAGGCAGAAGTGAAATACAAATTGGTTCCCACCTTCTTCCAGAGAGTCCTCCAAAAAAGACCTACAAACTTGACATTCCTATTAGATAGAATGCTAAATGGAAGGCCATGAATCCTTACCACTTCCTTGAAGAGAATCCTTGCAATGTGAGAAGTATCATTGGTACTCTTACAAGGTAAGAAATGAGCCATCTTTCTAAATCTATCCATAACAAAAAAAATAGTCATATCCTTGTTTTGTCTTAGGCAACCCCATTAAAAAATCCATGTTGATGCTCTCGCAAGGTCTGTTGGGTATAGGAAAAGGTTGGTATAATCCTGCATTTGTAGCTACTCCCTTGGCCCTTTAACACACTACATAACACTCTACAAATATTCTGACATCAGTTTGCATCTTGGGCGAGAAATAATGCCATCTCACCTACTCCAAGGTTTTAACCAACCCAAAGTGACCACTCATACTTCCACTATGCTTTTCTTTGATGATATCATCCCTCATTGAACACTTAGGGATACATAACTGACTTCCCTTCAACAATAATCCATCTTGAATAAAAAAATTTGAGTACTTAACATGACAACTATTTGTTAAGTCAGAGCATACCTTGTAGACTTCTTTGAAATCATCATCATCTGGATACATTACCTTTAGCGAATCAATCCCCACACTCTGCAACTGCACCTCCCACACTGTCAACACTCTTATACTAAGAGAATTTGCAGCCTTATTGGCAGTCCCTTTCTTGTACTTGAGGGTGAATGTATAGGCTTGAATGGACTCCACTCACTTCATGTTCTTGTGACTAAGATTCTCTTGACTGTTTACAAAACTCAATGCCTGATTATCTGTGTAGACAACAAATTATTTTGGCAACAAGTAGTGCCTCCACTTCTTGAGTGCTTGAACATGAGCATACATCTCAAGATCATAAGAGGAGTACTTCCTCTTAGCCTCATTCAACTTCTCACTGAAGAAGTCTATTGGTTTGCCTTCTTTCCTGAGTACTACACTAATGGCCATATGACTTGCATCACATTCAATCTGAGAAACTTTATTAAAATCGGGCAATGTGAGGACAGGTTGTTGTGACACCTTCCTCTTTAATGTCTCAAAGGCTTCATATGCAACCTTGGTCCATGCAAATTTACACTTCTGACCACCCTTGATGGTTTCCAACATAGGTGCACAAATTTGACTGAAATTCCTAATGAACTTCCTATAAAAAGTGGCTAAACCATGAAAACATCCTACCTCTCCCATTGTTCTTGGAGTGGGCCAACTCAATATGGCCTCAAATTTGGATGGATCTGTCTTGCTTCTTCCTTTGGAGATGACAAAATTGAGATACACCAGCTCCTTCTTCATGAATTCACACTTTTCCAAGTTGATTAATAACTTCTCCTTGTGTAGGGTCTCCAAAACCATCCTTACATGCTTCAAATGCTCCTCCTTGGTCTTACTAAAGATGAGTATGTCATTGAAGTAGACAACTACAAACACTCCAATATATGGCTTGAGCACTTCATTCATGAGCCTCATAAAGATACTAGGGGAATTGGTTAGCCCAAAGGGCATAAACATCCACTCAGATAACCCCTCATTGGTTTTGAATGTTGTTTTCCACTCATCCCCCTCTCTTATCCTTATTTGATGGTAAGCACTCTTTAGGTCTATCTTAGTGAAATAGCAAGCTCCCCCTAAAAATCCATAAAGTCTTCTATCTGAAGCATAGAGAATCTATACCTAATAGTGATCTTTTTTATATCCCTAGAGTCCGTACATAACCTCCATTTTCCATCCTTCTTGGGTGCTAGGACAGTAGGGACTGCGCACGAGCTCAAGATTTCCCTAATCAACCCTTTCTTAACCAACTCTTGTATTTTATTGGCTATCTCTACATTTTGTGAGGGAGTCATTGTATATGCTAGGCAAGGTAGCCCCAGGGATGAAATTATTGGCATATGATGAACCAACATGTTCATATAATGATAATGTATGTTGTCATTGATGTCAATAAGTGTAAGTGAACCAGTATGCAGATTGGAAGAAGTTGGTGAACCAGTATGAAGAAATGCAGTGAACCAGTGTTGGGGTTTCATTGAGTGTGACTACCGATTGGTAGTCACAACTCTAGGGTTTTTGGTTTGACAATCTTGCTTGTGTGATGCAACTGATGACATTTTGTGTTAAGTTAGATAAGAGATGAAGATGATATCGTGATGCCACATCAACTTTATGCACGTGAAGGATTTCCTTGAGGATCTTGCATGCGAAGATCAACTGCATTAAATGTCTATCTTGGGAATGAACATTATTCTTAGTGGTATGAGAAGAAAGTGTGATGAGTTATTGATTTCTATGTGTGGTGAAGAATGGACGATGCAAATTGTCTTGTGATCTATTTGAAATTGCATTTCTCTATGCAAAGTGTTTCAATGGTCAGGATTGGACCGCTTGTATTGTAAACCTAAAATTCTTAGGGTTTATGGTTTATGATACTAACCTGATTTTTGTCTATAAGGTCGATGATGTTTGTTATTGTAAGTTGTTGGAAAAATTTGTGTGTGTATCTAAGTGATGAGATACTTGCCAGACCAGTAAGAGAAAACTACAGAGTGTGATTGTAGAAGTAGAGGAACTGAAAAGGATCTGCCTTAGCATATAGTGTTGTTATCAAATCGAAACTTTACCGATTGTCTTCTAACTATTTCAACAGAATGAAAATCCCTTTTCCAAGTAGCTTTAATAGGCTTACTATATATCCTCTAACCAGGTGACTCAATTTCATTGAGTTCTTCAAATCTTCTAGGAAGGTAACCTTTAACAGGGTTTCAACCTTAAATAGGGTATATAGCCACCCCTTAACTAGGTGATCTTTAAAAGGATCAGTTCTTAGTATAACCTTATTGTAAAGTCTTTAACCGGACTAGGCTCCTAACAGAGTGAGCTTCAAAAGCATTCAAAAACAATCTTGTGGGTATTCATCCCCACCGTGGTTTTTCCCATTTGGGTTTCCATGTGAAAAATCTATGTGTCATGTGTTGTGCATTTTTCATGTGATGATTAAGTGTTCTTTGTTTAAGTGATTATGCATGCAGAGCTAATGGTTATGGTATTGGTGACACATCAAATGCATATGTTTATGGGTAAAGTAGCTATCAAGTATTAAATGTATTTGAAGTGTTTAGACTTACCGGTCTATGCTATCTAAAGTCTTACTGTGTTTAACCGATATTACCATGGTTAAGTTCAGTAATGAAGACAACCTATTAGTGTTGTTTTAGCTTGAAATTATTGGGTAGAAATTCTTTGACTGTACTGATTCCCCCCCCCTCTTAGTACGAGTTAGGGTATTTGATGTTCATCATTATTTATCAATTGGTATTAGAGCAACTCTAGGTCCTCGGTGATATAAGCTTAACCACTTGAGGTAAAAGATCCCGCCTTAATGATGAAGAGGGAAGGTCCCAAGTTCAATAGAGATAACTTCAAAATATCGAAGGACATAATGAAGATATATATCAAGAGTTTGGGTGCTCAACACTGGAGCTATGTTGAAAATGTCTATGTAATTCCCACTGGCACTTTAACTGATGATCAGAAAAGAGAGATTCAAGAAAATGGGAAAGTGATGGAAGCCCTTATTAGCAGTTTGTCTTATATTGAGCTCATTGATGTACAAGATAAGGACTCTAAAAGATGTATGGGACACATTGGAAACTATTTATGGCGGTGATGAACATGTAAAGCAAGCTAAGGAAGAGAGCCTTAGAGGAAAATTTGAAGACATGAGGATGGTTGAAGGTGAGACCATTCAGCAATATGGCATAAGAATCAAGACTTTTGTTGGAGATATCAAGAGCATTGGTGCAACAATTGATGATTCCATCATTGTCAGTAAAGTCTTGAGATCATTGTTATTGGTCATTGCAATCAGAGTTGCTACTATTCAGGAACTAAGGTCTATTGACAAAACCAAGCTATCCTTAGACTCTATCATGGCAAAGTTAACTGCATATGAGTTGAATAGCTATGATGATAGTGTTCAGAAGACTGAGTCAACGTTTAGAGAATCTATTGCACCAACCAGAAAAGGAAAAGAAGCAAGTGCTAGTTATGAATCCATGCAAAGCAGAGGTATGGATGATGAAGAAATCTTGATGGATTTTGAAGCTCTTCTTGCCAAGAGACTTCCAAAAGGTATTGGAAAATACAGAGGTAAACTTCCTTTAAAATGTTTTTCCTGCAATAAGATAGGTCATATAGCTGTTAACTATCCTAACAATGAGAATAAGGATAAACCAGAGAGGTTTATAAAGTATAAAGGAGGAAATAGAAGAAATTGTCTTTTTGTAGTGCATGAAGGTGTTACTGATAAAGAATCTGAGGATGAAGAAAATGAAGACATGGTATTTGTAGCTGTAAAGGAAGAAGTGTCTGACAAGAAAGCACTTGTCTCTCGCATTGACAACTCTAATGAGTGGATAATTAATAGTGGTTGTTCTCACCACATGACTGGTGATAGGAGAAATTTTCTGTCTCTAGAAGAATATGATGGAGGTGTTGTCAGATTTGGCAACGATGCACCATGTTTGGTGAAAGGTAAAGGATCCATCTCATCGAATGGAAAAAGCAGTGCAGATGATGTCTACTGGGTAGAAGGTCTTAAGCATAACCTGTTGAGTGTTGCTCAACTAAATGATAAAGGACTCATTCTGGAGTTCAAAGGTGGAGTCTGCAGTATAAAAGGTAAAAGTGGTGAATTTATTGCCACTAGTAAGTAGACCAGAGGTAACCCATTTTAGTTGAATGCTAAGATAAGTCGGTGTCTAATGGAGAAGCTTGATGACATTTGGATATAGCAATGGAGACTGTCATATGAACTTTGATAATATTTTAAAGGCTAGTAAGATCAAGGCAATAAGAGGATTGCCTTTGCTGAACAAACCGAAGAATTATTTGTGTAGAGAATGTAAACTTGGGAAGATGTCTTCCTCAACTTTCAAAGGTAAGTCTTTTTCAGCAGAAGACTTACTTGATCTTGTGCATACTGATTTGTGTGGTCCTATGAAAACTAGAAGTATTCGGGGAGATAGGTATTTCATGATTTTTATTGATGACTATTCAAGAATGATGTAGGTCACATTCTTGAAAGATAAGTCTGAGGCGTTTGGAAAGTTCAAAGCCTTTAGAGAATTAGTAGAGAAGGAAAGTGGTCAAAAGATAAAATGCCTAAGAACTGATCAAGGAGGTGAATTCACTTCTGATGAATTCAACAAGTACTATGAAGATTGTGGTATCAAGAGGCAATTGTTTGCCCCAAGGACACCACAATAGAATGGCATAGTAGAAAGGAATAACAGGAATTTAGTTGAAGCGGCTAGAACAATGCTGATCTAAGGAAAGGTTGCTCACACTTTTTGGAGAGAAGCAGTGAGCACTATAGTCTATACTATGAACTAGGTACTCATCAAGAAAGGTAGAGTTAAAACCCCTTATGAGTGTTGGACCACAAAAACTCCCACTGTGAGTTATTTTAAAGTGTTTGGCAGTAAGTGTTATATCAAGAGAGGTGAGAATCTGAGCAAGTTTGATGCTAAAAGTGATGAAGGAATATTTCTAGGATATTCCACTAAGAGAAAATCTCTCAAGTGCTACAACAATAGAACACAGAAAATTGTTGAGAGTATCAATGTTAGGGTTGATGAATCCTCTAAGGAACCTGAGGAAACCTGCAGCGAAGAAGTGGAAGATGAACTACATATAGCCTTCTGGGAACCGGTTAAGAAAGAAACAAGTAAAGATCTCAGTGTTCCTGTACCGGTAGAAGCTATAGTAGGAGAAGAAGAAGAGGTAAGTGAAGAAGAAGAAGAAAAACTAGCAGAACAAGCTAGAGTCATTCCTAGGTATGTAAAACTACATCATGATCCAAAGAAAATCATAGGAGATAAAGATGTAGGGATACTCACAAGAAGAAAGGTGAAAGAAAAATCTTGCATGATTTCTGAATTAGAGCCCAAGACTTCCAGAGAAGCACTTACAGATGAAGACTAGATTAAAGCAATGGAAGAGGAGCTAGACCAAATAGAAAAGAATGCAACATAGTCCTTGGGACCCAGACGAGAACACAAGAATGCATAGGTATGAAATGGGTCTTCAAGAATAAGCTAAATGAAGAAGGCACAGTTGTGAGGAACAAGGAAAGACTTGTATGAAAAGGATATGCTCAAGAAGAGGGAGAAGACTATGGAGAAACCTTTGCTCTTGTGGCTAGACTAGAAGGTGTCAGAATGCTACTTGCATTTGCAGCATTTAAAGAATTTAAGGTTTATCAAATGGATGTGAAGTCTACGTTTTTGAATGGAATCCTAGAAGAGGAAGTGTATATTGAGAAACCGAAAGGGTTTGCCTTATCACAAGATAGTAACATGGTGTTTAGATTACACAAAGTCCTATATGGATTAAAACAAGCACCTAGGGCATGGTATGAATGGTTACACTCTCATCTTGTGAATATTGGATTTCAGGAAACAAGTGAGGATAGCAACATCTATCTAAAATATGAAGGTGATCAGATTCTGATCTGTGAAGTATTTGTAGATGACATAATCTTTGGAGGAGATGATAAAATGAGTCATGCTTTTGCAGATGAAATGAAGAAAGAGTTTGAGATGTCTCTGATTGGAGAGATAAATTTCTTCATTGGTTTACAGATTCAACAAATGAAATAGGGTATCTTTATTACCCAGTCCAAGTATGTCAAAGAGGTATTGAATACCTTTGGCATGGAGGAGAGAAAACCGGTTGGTACACCGATGGTGACCGACTGTAATCTGACTAAGGAAGATTATTCAGAGTTGGTGAATGAGAAGGAGTATCGGTCAATGATTGGTAAGATGTACTATGTGGTGCACAATAGACTAGATATTGCTCATGCAGTGGGCATAGTAGCTCATTTTTAGAAAAGTCCAAGAGAATCCCACTTGGTAGCTGTCAAGCGAGTTCTTAGATATATGAAAGGAACAATTGACTATGGATTGTGGTATCCATATAATGGTGACTTTAACCTCAAGGTATATACTGATGCTGATTGGGTAGATAATATGGATGCCCGGAAGAGCACAACCAGTGGAGCGTTCTTTCCTGGTGGAAGACTAGTCTCATGGATGAGTAAGAAGCAGAGCTGTATTTCTCAGTCTACTGCTGAAGCAGAATATGTGGCAGCATTTATGAACTGCACTTAAGCAATCTGGATGAAACATGTATTGGAAGGTTTCAAAGTACCTGTATCTGAATCGATGAATATATTTTGTGACAACACAAGTGCAATAAATATTTCCAAGAATCTAGTATTGCATGCTAGAACTAAGCACATTGAGCTTACGTATCACTTCTTGAGAGAAAATGTTCAAAATAAGGAGGTTGTACTAGAACATGTTTCTAATAAGGAGCAGCTAGCAAATATATTCACTAAGCCCTTACCAAAGACTACATTTGCCTATTTGAGAGGTGAATTAGGGGTTCTGCCCCTTCATGAAGTCAACTAAAGTTATGTGCTCCACATCAGTGAGGTACTAAAGTGTCAAATCTTTCAGGATTGATGTATTGAAGGATGCTACTCCATAGGGGGAGCAGCATAGTGGAGAATGGAATCTTGTGCCTCTACTTTGGCATTGATGTCAAAGGGGGAGAAGATATTTGATGTATGGGGAGAAAATATCTGATGATGCAAAATACACTGGTTTATGATGTCTACAGTTGCAATGCTACACTGAGTATTGCCATCAATGCCAAAGGGGGAGATTGTTGGCATATGATGAACCTACATGTTGATATAATGATAATGTATGTTGTCATTGATGTCAATAAGTGTAAGTGAACCGGTATGCAGATTGGAAGAAGTTGGTGAATCGGTATGAAGAAATGCAGTGAACCGGTGTCGGGGTTTCACTGAGTGTGACTATCGGTTGGTAGTCTCAGCTCTAGGGTTTCTGGTTTGGCAATCTCTCTTGTGTGATGCAACTGATGACATTTTGTGTTTAGTTAGCTAAGAGATGAAGATGAGATCGTGATGCCACGTCAGCTTTGTGCACGTGAAGGATTTCCTTGAGGATCTTGCATGAGAAGATCGACTACATTAAATGTCTACCTCAGGAATGAACATTCTTTTGAGCGGTATGAGAAAAAAATGTGATGAGTTATTGATTTCTATGTGCGGTGAAGAATGGACAATGTAGATTGTCTTGTGATCTATTTGAAATTGTATTGCCCTATGTAAAGTGTTTGGACAGTTAGGATTGGACCGCTTGTATTCCAAACCTAAAATGCTTAGGGTTTAGGGTTTATGCTACCGACCTAATTGTTGTCTATAAGGTCGATAATGTTTGTTATTGTAAGTTGTTGGCAAATGTTGTGTGTGTATCCGATTGATGAGATACTTGCCAGACCAGTAAGAGAAAACTGCAAAGTGTGATTGTAGAAGTAGAGGAACTGAAAATGATCTGCCTTAGCATATAGTATTGTTATTAGATCAAAGCTTTACCTATTATCTTCTAACCATTTCAACAGAAGGAAAATCCCTTTGTCAGGTAGCTTTAACAAGCTTAATGTAAATCCTCTAACCAGGTGACTCAAGTTCATTGAGTTCTTCAAATACTCTTGCAAGGTAACCTTTAATAGGGTTTCAACCTTTAATAGGGTATATAGCCATCCCTTAACCAGGTGATCTTTAATAGGATCGTTTCCTAGTAGAACCTTATTGTAAAGTCTTTAATTGGACTAGGCTCCTAATAGAGCGAGCTTCAAAAGAGTTCAAAAACAAGCTTGTGGGTATTCATCCCCATCGTGGTTTTTCCCATTTGGGTTTCCACGTGAAAAATCTGTGTTTCATGTGTTGTGCATTTTTCATGTGATGATTAATTGTTCTTTGTTTAAGTGATTATGCATGCAGAGCTAATGGTTATGGTATTGGTGACACATAACATGCATATTTTTATGGGTAAAGTAGCTATCAAATATTAAATGTATTTGAAGTGTTCAGACTTACTGGTCTATGTTGTCTGAAGTCTTACTGTGTTTAACAGATATTGTTGGCATTATAATAGACAATGGGAGAATGTTGGTATTTCAATAAGGATATTGAGAAGGTTGTTGATGGTTATGGATATAACTGATTAAGGATGTTTACTATCTTAATATTATTATTTTGTCATTGATGTCAAGAAATTAATTTTCTAATTCAGTATGATGTTGCCATATCTTAAGAAGTATGATTTGATGAGTATAAAGATGTTGGTAAAAGACAAAGAAAGATTGTAATGAATAAGAGGAGAAATAAGTTATTCAATGGGCAACTATTACCGAGTTAGACAATGATGAGATCATGATGTTTAGATTGTTTTGATATCCTGCATATGTTGTTGATTCTAAGGTTAATATTATAATATGTTACCGAGCAAAGAACCTAGTCGGTAAACCCTAAGGTTATCACTATCGGTTAATGAAGGCGGAAGGTCTACCGAGTGAAGTTTAGTATTTACCGAGTTGCAACCGAGCTGTAACAGAATGCATTAAATGATTAAAAGCGTTATTTAATGAAGGAAGCTGATGAGCTGGAATTGATTAAATAATTGGTATGTCGTGCATGAAGTTTGTTAAAGAATCTATGGCAATGAAAGATCAGCAAAAAGATCTACAGCTCAGATTGAACGGCAATACCTTAGCACAAGTTCCAAGAAATGTATGCAAGTTTCAAGGTGAGGTAAAACATTTTCAGATTGAAGGATACATTGAACCTGGTCAAGTTTGAAGATTTGATGGCTATGAATGATCATGGGATATGTGATCAAGGAGATTAAGTGGTTAACAAATTGTTTATAAATAAGGACCTGTTGATAAACAATGCATGCGGGCAAGTGTAAGCACAGGGAAGCTACATAGTGATTACTGAGCATAGAAGCTTGAAGACCTATTTGATTAATAGAGTATAGAGCCCAGCAAAGGGACAAGATAAGTCCTATGACTAGATTGTATTGAGCAAATAAGAATTTGTTTTAGCATTTTAGATGCAAAGTTGCAGATATATTTTTATTACTGTTATTTTGTGAAGTGACAGAAAATCTCTTAACCGAGTGGACTTAATAGTCTTATTTGTAAAACCCTCTAGCAAGGTGACATTCTGATTGAGTTTTTGAAACCCTTTAACAAGGTCACCTCTAACAAGGCGAAGATCCTAACAGATTTGAGGGAAATCCCTTAACCGGGTCACATCTAGCAATGTGTTTGTAATCTTTAACAGGATTTTCTTTTAACCGAGCATACTCTAGAAGACTATATTTCTTAGTGGGTCTGAAATCCCACAGTGGTTTTTCCCTATTTGGGTTTCCACGTTAAATCTGGTGTTATGAGTGTTGTTATGATTATGTGTTATTAAGGTTGCATGTTTTACAGTTTTGATTAATATATCTATTTAAGCTACCGAGGTTGAATCTATTGAATATATTGAAGATTAAGTTTGTATGATTCACCCCCCCCGCTCTCATCTTGTTAGCTTCGCATCTGTACTTAACAATTAGTATCATAACTATCAATTGGTATCAGAGCTTTGGAATCAGGAGGAAAAGTTTAAAGGTACTTGAGGCAAAGATCCAAAGATGTATAAGAGGGATGCACCGAAGCTAAACAAGTCTAGCTTCTCTACATGGCAGAAAAGGATGAAGCTGCACCTATCAAGAGTTGGGGAATATGTTGTATATTATCTTGAGAATGATTTCATTACACCTAGCACCTATCCATTGACAATGGAAGAGATAAAGGAAATGCAAGGACATATCCAAGCAATGATTGAAATAACATCTGCATTGATCGACTCAGAGTTTAATGATCTAGAAGGTTGCAATCATGCCAAGGCAATGTGGGACAAGATCATATCTATGTATGGAGGTGATGAACATGTTCAAAGAGCAAAAGTGGATAGTCTAAGAGGACAACTTGAATCCATGAGAATGAATGAAGGTGAGAACATAACCCAGTACAATACAAGGTTAAAGAAGGTTGTCAATCAAATCAAAGGAGCAGGAGGAACCATTGAAGAAAAGGATGTCACAAGTAAGTTATTGAGAACCCTTCTACCTGCTTATGCAATACGAGTCTTTGCAATAAATGAATTGAGGTCTGTACCCAATATGCCAGTTTCTTTGGATGCTACTATTGGTAAGCTACATGCATTTGAGTTAAGTAACCTTGATAACAATGGGTCTTTAGTAATTAAAATTGAGTCTGCATTTAGTTCTTTTCATCTTGATTAATCTGATGATTACAATGATAGAAAGTATAAGTACTTTGAAGGGAATCACTATGGAGCAAGTGAAAGATTTCACAAAAACATGGAGGAGGTACACAAACTTTATGAAGAAATCAGAAAGCAAGAAGAGTTTGAAGCACTATTAGCCAGAAGGCTACCGAGAGGAAAAGGTAAGTACAAAGGAAAGTTGCCTTTGAAATGTTTTAACTATGATAGAATAGGACATATGGCTTCTAATTGCCTTGACAAAGAATCTAGTGAAAAGAGATTACATAGGACATCGAGACTTTAGAAGAAGAGATAGAAAGTCATGCCTAATAGCTGATGAGGAATCCAATGATCATAAATCAGATGAAACTGATACAAAGGAAGTAGTTTATGTGTCTATCAAAGATGGATCAGATGAAGAAAGGTATGAAGAAAAAGCCCTAATATCTCACATAAATACTAATAATTCTTGGATCATAAATAGTGGATGCTCACATCACATGATAGGTGATAAACACAAGTTTGTTATGTTAGAAGATTATGATGGAGGTTATGTAAGGTTTGGTAACGATGCACCATGTCTGGTAAAAGGTAAAGGATCCATAACACTTCTTGACAATGCTAAATGTAATGATGTTTATTGGGTTGAAGGTTTGAAATATAATTTGTTGAGTGTAGCACAGCTAAACAACATAGGTTACTAAATAGAATTTCAGAAAGGAATTATCAAAGTTCATGACAAGCATGGAAAGTTAGCTACTACCGAGACTCAAACAAAAGGTAACACATTTTACCTTGACTCAACTCGGAATAAGTATCTTTATGCAAAGATAGATGATACCTGGTTATGGCATAAAAGATTTTGTCAAGTAAATTTTGATAATCTGATCAAAATAAGAAAGAAGCACCGTTTAAGAGGTCTACCAAGTTTGGAAAATCCTGAGAATGCTATGTGCTGAGGATGCCAGATGGGTAAGATGACAAGATCAAGCTTTACAAGTAAGTCCTACACTTCTAAGGGAATTTTAGATCTTGTGCACACTGATCTTCGTGGTCCTATGAAAGTTCAAAGTTATTATGGTGATAAATATTTCATATTATTTGTGGATGATTATTCAAGGATGATGTCAGTTATGTTTTTAAAAGAAAAATCAGAAGCTTTTCAAATGTTTAAATGGTACAAGGCAAGAATTGAAAATGAAACAGGAAGACAACTGAAATGTCTTAGATCAGATAAAGGAGGAGAGTTTACCTCTAATGAGTTCAACTTATTCTGCAATGACCATGGTATAAAAAGACAAGTCTCTGCACCGAGAACTCCACAGGAAAATGGGATAGCTGAGAGAAGAAATAGATCTATTGTGGATTGTGCCAGAACCCTGATGATTGAAAAGAAAGTGCCACAAACATTTTGGAGAGAAGCAATAAGCACAACAGTTTACACCTTGAACTGAGTACAACTGAAGAAAGGAACTTTGAAGACACCATATGAAATCTGGTATGACAAGAAACCTAATGTAAGTTACTTCAAAATCTTTGGAAGTAGATGCTATGTACACAAAGATGATAGAAATGGAAAGTTTGATCAGAAAAGTGAAGAAGGAACATTTCTTGGTTATTCTTCTAGAAGTAAAGCATTTAAATGTCTGATCAAATCATCTAACAAAATAGTAAAAAGTGCAAATGTGAAAATTGAAGAATTTGCAGAAAGAAATGACGAAGGAAACACCAAAGAACCAGAAGATTATGAAGAATTTGTATATGTTCAACTGAGAAGTCCTACCGAGAAAGGTGCTGAAGGAAATGAAGAGAATGTCCAGTTACCGAGTGATGAAGAAGATCATATAGAGCCTACTGAGCCTATATTAGCCAAGTATGTCGGAAGGAATCATGCATCAAATTAGATTATAGGAGATAAGGATGATCCAGTGATGATAAGAAACAAACAGAGATAGGACAAATGTCTGATATCTGAATTTGAACCAAGGATAGTGAAAGAGGCATTTAATAGTGAAGATTGGATAAATGCTATGACATAAGAGATTGATCAAATCAAGAAGAATGACACATGGACACTGGTCCCAAGACCGAAGGACAAAAATGTAATCGGTACAAAGTGGATTTTCAGAAACAAGCTGAATGAAAAAGGTGAAGTCATTCGAAATAAAGAAAGACTAGTTTGCAAAGGATATGCTCAAGAAGAAGGAATTGATTATGGTGAGACTTTTACACCTGTGGCAAGACTTGAAGGAGTAAGAACATTGTTGGCATATGCTGCTTACAAAAATTTCAAGGTATATCAAATAGATGTCAAATTTGCATTTCTGAATGGTATTGTTGGCAATATTGCATTATAACAGACAATGAAAAATTGTTGGCATTTCATAAGGATATTGAGAAGGTTGTTGATGATTATGGATATAACTGATTAAGGATGTTTTACTGTCTTGATATTATTATTTTGTCATTGATGTCAAGAAATTGATTTTCTAATTCAGTATGATGTTGCCATATCTTGAGAAGTATGATATGAAGATTATAAAGATGTCGGTAAAAGACATAGAAAAGAATATGATGAATAAGGTATTCAATGGGCAACTAGTACTGAGTCAGACAATGATGAGATCATGATGTTTTAGATTGTTTTAATATCATACATATGTTTTAAAATGTAATGGTCAATACTATACTATGTTATCAAGCAAAGAACCTAGTCGGTAAACCCTAAGGAACCTAGTCGATAAACCCTAAGGTTATCACTATCGGTTAATGAAGGCGGAATGTCTATCGAGTGAAGTTTAGTATTCACGTTGTTACCGAGTTGTAACCGAGCTATAATAGAATGCATTAAATGTTTGCATGCATTATTTAATGAAGGAAGCTAATGAGTTGGAACTGATCAATGATTGGTGAGCCGTGAATGAAGTTTGTTAACGAATCTAAGGCAATGAAAAGTCGGCATGAAGATCTACAGCTCAGATTGAACCGCAATACCCTGGCACAAGTTCCAAGAAATGTATGCAAGTTCCTAGGTGAGGTAAGATGTTTTCAGATCGAAAGATGCATTGAACCTGGACAAGATTGAAGATCTGATGGCTATGATTGATCATGGGAAATGTGATCAAGGAGATTAAGCAATTACCTAATTGTTTATAAATAGGAAACTGTTGATAAACAATGTATGTGGGCAAGTGTATGCACAGGGATGCTACATAGTGATTACCAAGCATAGAAGCTTAAAGAGTTGTTAGAATAACAGAGTATACAAGCCCAATAGATAGAAAAGATTAGTTCTATGTCTAGATTGTATTGAACAAATAGGAATTTGCTTTAGCATTTTAGATGTGAAGTTGCAGATGGATTTTATAACTGTTATTTTGTGAAAGTGACAAAAAATCTCCTAACCGAGTGGACTTAACAGTCTTATTTGTAAAACCCTCTAGCAAGGTGACATTCTGATTGAGTGTTTGAAATCCTTTAACAAGGTTACTTCTAACAAGGTGAAGATCCTAACAGATCTGAGGGAAATCCCTTAACCGGGTCACATCTAGCAATGTGTTTGTAATCTTTAATAGGATTTGCTTTTAACCGAGCATACTCTAAAAGATTATATTTCTTAGTGGGTCTGAAATCCCATAGTGGTTTTTCCCTATTTGGGTTTCCACGTTAAATCTGGTGTTATGAGGTTTATGATGTTTATATGCTTTTGAGTTTGCATGTTTAATAGTTTTGGTTATATTACTGAAGTATATGTTACCGAGGTTGAATCTGATGTTTTTATGGATGATTAAGTTTGTATGATTCACCCCCCCCTCTCATCTTGTTGGTTATTGGATCTGTACTTATATTAAGTATCAGAACTATCAATATTAGAAGAAGAAGTTTTTATTGAACAACCTGAAGGATTTGTTGAAGGAGAGAATAAAGATCAGGTATGTAAATTGAACAAAGCTTTATATGGTCTAAAACAAGCACCTAGAGCATGGTATGAGAGATTGCACTCTTATTTAGTCAAGATTGGTTTTATAAGGACAAGTGAAAACAACAATATGTACATGAAGAATGATGAAAATGTAATACTGATCTCAACCATATTTGTTGATGACATTATATTTTGTGGGAATGATTCTCTATGCAAAAACTTTGGTAATGAAATGTGCAAAGAATTTGAGATGTCACTAATCGGTGAGATAAAGTATTTTATAGGTTTACAGATATTGCAAATGAAAGATGAGATTTTCATTACTCAATCCAAGTACATAAAAGAAATCTTGAAGAAATTTGGAATGGAGGATTCAAAACTAGTAAGTACTCCTATGACTACCAACTGTAAATTATCAAAGAATGATGAATCTGCATCTATTAATGAGACACTTTACCGATCCATGGTTGGAAAGCTACAATATGTTGTTCACAACAAACTAGACATAGCACATGCAGTAGGTATAGTTGCAATATTTTCTGCAAATCCTAACGAAACACACATGACAACAATCAAGAGAATTTTCAGATACTTGAAAGGTACTGAGGATTATGGCTTAGTATATCAGAAAGGAAATGACTTTGATTTAAAAGTTTATACTGATGCTGATTGGGCAGGCAACATTGATGATAGAAAAAGCACAAGTGGAGGAGCTTTCTTTTTAGGAGAAAGACTAGTGAGTTGGCTTAGCAAGAAACAAGGACGCGTTTCACAGTCAATAGAAGAAGTTGAATACGTTGTTGCAGCATTGAATTGTACCAATATAGCATGGATCAAACAACTGTTGGAAGATATAAATAAGAAAGTTATCGAGCCAGTAACTATATTCTATGACAATACTAGTGCCATTAACATTTCAAATAATCCTATTATGCACTCTAAGACAAAGCACATCTCTATCAAATATCATTATCGTAGAGAAGAAGCTCAAGAGAAGAAAGTGGTGTTGGAGTATGTTAGCACAAAGGAACAAATAGCAAATATCTTCACCAAGCCACTGCCAAGGGACACTTTTGAGTATCTCAGAAGCAAGTTAGGGGTCCTACCCCTATTTTCTACTCACTGACAGAGTTCGGTGAAAGCATCAATTCAATGAATCTACAGAATATTATGTGTGGCTTGATGCTTATTTACACACATTAAGATGTTTTGTAAAGGTGTGCAGGAAACAAATACAGGGAATAGGAATTGAAGATAAAATGCTCTAACTGAGACTGAGTTGATATATAATAGCAAGGAATTCACTTCTCAATGGAAAAAATCATGTTTTAGTTCTTTACTTTTTGGCATTGTTGTCAAAGGGGGAGAAGACTAATGTACGGGGGAGAAGACTAATGAATAAGGAGGAGAGCATTTCAGAATCTCATAGCAATCTGAATCTGAATCAATTAGGTCAAATCAATTAGTTTTACCATCAATGCCAAAGGGGGAGATTGTTGGCATTATAACAGACAAGGGGAGATTGTTGGCATTTCAATAAGGATATTGAGAAGGTTGTTGATGATTATGGATATAACTGATTAAGGATGTTTACTGTCTTAATATTATTATTTTGTCATTGATGTCAAGAAATTGATTTTCTAATTTAGTATGATGTTGCCATATCTTAAGAAGTATGATTTGATGAGTATAAAGATGTCAGTAAAAGACACAAAAAGATTGTGATGAATAAGGGGAGAAATAAGTTATTCAATGGGCAACTATTACCGAGTTAGACAATGATGACATCATGATGTTTAGATTGTTTTGATATCCTACATATGTTGTTGATTGTAAGGTTAATACTATACTATGTTACTGAGCAAAGAACCTAGTCGGTAAACCCTAAGGTTATCGCTATCAGTTAATGAAGGCAGAAGGTCTACCAAGTGAAGTTTAGTATTTACTGAGTTGCAACCGAGCTATAATAGAATGCATTAAATGATTAAAAGAATTATTTAATGAAGGAAGCTGATGAGATGGAATTGATTAAATGATTGGTATGCCGTGCATGAAGTTTGTTAAAGAATATATGGCAATGAAAGATCAGTAGAAAGATCTACAGCTCAGATTGAACTGCAATACCTTAGCACAAGTTCCAAGAAATGTATGCAAGTTCCAAGGTGAGGTAAAACATTTTCAGCTCGAAGAATACATTGAACCTGGTCAAGTTTGAAGATCTGATGGCTATGATTGATCATGGGATATGTGATCAAGGAGATTAAGTGGTTAGCAAATTTTTTATAAATAAGGAATTGTTGATAAACAATGCATGCGGGCAAGTGTAAGCATAGGGAAGCTACATAGTGATTACTGAGCATAGAAGCTTGAAGACCTATTTGATTAATAGAGTATAGAGCCCAGCAAAGGGACAAGATAAGTCCTATGACTAGATTGTATTGAGCAAATAAGAATTTGTTTTAGCATTTTAGATGCAAAGTTGCAGATATATTTTTATTACTGTTATTTTGTGAAGTGACAGAAAATCTCTTAACCGAGTGGACTTAATAGTCTTATTTGTAAAACCCTCTAGCAAGGTGACATTCTGATTGAGTTTTTGAAACCCTTTAACAAGGTCACCTCTAACAAGGCAAAGATCCTAACAGATTTGAGGGAAATCCCTTAACCGGGTCACATCTAGAAATGTGTTTGTAATCTTTAACAGGATTTTCTTTTAACCGAGCATACTCTAGAAGACTATATTTCTTAGTGGGTCTGAAATCCCACAGTGGTTTTTCCCTATTTGGGTTTCCACGTTAAATCTGGTGTTATGAGTGTTGTTATGATTATGTGTTCTTAAGGTTGCATGTTTTACAGTTTTAATTACATATATCTATTTAAGTTACCGAGGTTGAATCTATTGAATATATTGAAGATTAAGTTTGTATGATTCACCCCCCCTCTCATCTTGTTAGCTTGGCATCTGTACTTAACAATTAGTATCAGAACTATCAGATATTGCCATGGTTAAGTTCAATAATGAAGACAATCGGTTAGTGTTGTTTTAGCTTGAAAAGATTAGGTAGAAAGTCTTTGACTGTACTGATTCACCCCCCCTCTCAGTACCAGTTAGGGTATCTATTGTTCATCAATATTCATCAGAAATCTATGTGGTGGATAATGTCTCTTATAGGTGGGAGTAAATTAGGCATGTCCTCCTTCAAGACTCCATTATATTGCTGCAACAACTCTTCCATCTCCTTAGGGATCACTTTCCCTGCTTTACCTACTGCATTCTTAGGCTTCAAGACCAATGCAAAGCCCACTTTCTTAGTCTTCAATGTCTGCAACATCTCCTTTTCTCCCACTATCATCACCTTTGTTTCCTCTTCTCTACCACTTGCACTATCTAGATTAGGATGTAGGGTGAACTGCTTATCACCCTTGGTGATCACATAAGTGTTCTTTTTACCATCATGTTGGGCCTTCACATGATATTGCCAAGGATGCACAAGTAGAAAATGACAAGCATCCATCGTCACTATATCACAATGGATCCTATCCTTATACCCATAATGAAGAAATCAACCCAAGCCTTCTCATCAACTAGGGTCTATTGTCCTTTAGTCAACCATGAAACCTTATATGGATAAGGATGAGGTATCTTTTTCAAGTGCAACTTTCCTATCATTTCCAAGGACACTAGGTTATCTGTTGAAATAGAATCCACAATCACTTGATATACCTTACCTCCAGATTTACATTTAGTCCTAAAGATGGTCTTCCTTTGTGGGGGTTATTGAGGTATTGGTGCCTTTAGTAATGTCCTCCTCATCATTATGGTCTCTCCTACTTCTCCATGTATATCTGCAGGTGACTTCACACTGCGAAAAACTTCTTCTTGGATCAAATGTGTTCTCCTCTCTCCACCTTAAGAGCTTGAGGCATTCTTCTTCAGACACTTATAGAATGGGTGACTTGTCAGGCCACAAGTGTAACATTTCCCAGTGAAAGGACCTCTTCCTGATCCTCTCCCTCTATCATTAGACTTCTTTCCTCTGAATACACCTCTGAAATTAGAGTCTCCTTGTTCACTTGAGCTTGATTCACCTTGACTCCTCTTTGATTGACCTCTGTTGCCAAAGTTTACTTTTCCTTTGAAGTTCTTTCCTGCTCCTCTACCCCTACCATTTTGATTAGATTTAGTTTTGATCTTCTCCTCTTCTCTCAATGCCAATTGGCAACACTTTCTCACTGTATTAGGGGCCAATATATTGATATCATCTTGAATACTGTATTTCAAGTCATTCAAGTACCTTGCCACTCTCTCTGGCTCTTGTTCATGGTACTTAGTTTTGAGGCTCAAATTATGAAATTCCTCAATGTAGGTGCTCACATCAAGATCCTTCTACCTTAAGCTTTGCATCCTTTTGTATATCTGAACCTCATAATCCAAAGGGACAAAGTGTTCCTTTATCTTGGCTTCCATCCTATCCCATGAGGTTATCATACTTCTTCCTTCCTTTACTTTGTCTCCTTGCAAACAATTCCACCATGTGAGCGCACCTCCCTTCATCTTGGACTTTGCCACCATGCTCCAAAAAAGATGGGAACATCATCCTTGCCACCTAAGGAGTTCTAGATAACTACATTCATGGCTTCCACAAATTCTTTTTGATCTGCAGGAAATTCTACTTCCTACACAGGGGTTCCTCCTTTTTCTCCACCTCCTTTCTCCTCATCAGAATAACATTCTCCTTTCTTTCTTTTTTCCTTAGCCTTCTCCCACTCCTTCAATTTGGCTTTAAACATCTTTTTGAGTGCCTCTTGCGACATTGCCTTTGGAGGATTTTTGCTAGCATCTTCCTCATTTCTTGATACTCACATACACCAAGAACACCTAACCCCAAGTGACCTAACCTTCCTTTGATACCACTATGGTGCAGACCCACAGGGAAACTAGGTAGATACCCAATCCCAACACAAACTCAACTTCCTCCACTAGGCCAAACAACAAGACACCTACTCACACACCCCTCAATATATTTGCATACACTCACTTGCAACTCACAAATTACTCAACAAATCATTGCTTGATAGCACACAATCTTCATGCAACGTACCCTTTCAATAGCCCCGATCCTCAATAGGATATTCACAACCTTACAAAGGCAAAACATGGACAAGACAATACAGACCCAAACCAACCATTCATCATACCTTCTTAAAGCCCATTAGACATGTTTCACTCATTGGAAATTATCTGAAAACTTCCTAATAAATGTGTTCTTCACAAAGACTGCAAACCCCTAATAGCCCTAGGTTTTCAGCTTTTGGGCAGTAGCTCTCAAACTTCCCAAAACACTAGATAAACAAATGATAGTTTAGGATACCCTTTTGGGCCCTCTATGACATGTCAAAACCAAATATGACTCCTTTGGAGAAATTGTACGGAACATCACCTGTCCTAATTAGGCTAGAGCCTCAATTAGGCCTCTTTTACAAAGCAACACCTCTTAAATGGACTCATAGAAAATCCACAACCATTTGGATACTCAAGAGTTTTGTCGAGAAAACAAATTTCACCAAAATTTTGGGTCTGCATAATTTGGAAATTATCCAACTCGATTAACCTTCTTCAACTACTTGCCATTACCCTAATGCCAAGCACTCCAGTGCACTTTTCTCTCTCCTTCACACATGGAAATCTCCATCAACCTCCTCACACTATGGTATGATGAATAAATGATGAATAGTGAGTACCAAACCGGTACTAAGAGGGGGGGTGAATCAATATAGACAAAAACTTTCCCTGAACCTGTTTGACTGCAAACACTGCACTTAACTGGTAAACAGTAACACCGGTCTAAAACATAGTACTACCAGTAAAACCAAGAATGACTATGACAAGCATAAACCGGTTGTCCCTTAGATCTTCACCACACTTAACATCTCCTTTCTACTTCACTCATATGCATAAACAGGTAATACATCATAAATGTAAAGACTACTAGTTCAGCATGCATTACCACTTGACATAAAATATTAAAGCATCACACATGACACACTGATTTTTCACGTGGAAAACCAACTGGGAAAAACCACGGTGGGGATGAATACCCACAATTTGTTCTTTGAACTCTTTTGAAGTCCACTCTGTTAGGAGCGTAGTCCGGTTAAAGACTGTTACCCGGTTAAGGGATGGCTAAATACCCGATTAAAGGTTAAAACCCTATTAAAGGATACCTCACAAGAGGATTTGAAGAACTCATTGAATTGAGTCACCCGGTTAAAGGATTTACACAAAAGCTTGTTAAAGCTACCCAGTTAAGGGATTTTCCAACTGCTGAAATGGCTAGAAGTCAATAGGTAATACACTGATCTAATAACAACACATAAAGCCAAGACAGATCCTCTTTAGCTCCTTTTCTTCTGCAATCACACTCTGCAGGTATCAACACACTTCTCCGGTCTGGCAAGAATCAAGTATCACTCACTAAGATACACACATAACATTTGCCAACAAATTCAAAATGAAAAACATCATCGACCTTATAGGAAACAGATAGGTCGATAGCATAAACCCTAAACCCTAAAACATTTAGGTTCAACAATGTTAACTCATCACAAGATGTCATTACAATGCTAACTCATCGGTCATATGCGAGCGCAGCTTCTTCAATAGATTTGAAGGTGCCCAACCAAACTCTAGCCCCTTGCTTAGATGGATCTCGTATTTCTGCTGCAAATTTCCCCCCATGGCCGCTCTCTCACTCCCCTGTACCAATTCCAAGGCCTTTTTTCCCCTATAATGTCATTACAGATAGGCAACACTTATCTGGTCTTCATTACAATGCTAACTCATCACAAGGTGTCATCGGTTGAATCACACAATCTTGGAGTGCATCAACCGGAAACCCTGAAGCTAAGAGTACCAACCAGTAGTCATGCCAAATGAAACCCCGATACATAACTTCCATATATTGGTTCTCATTCTAACATACCGGTTCACTTTGAACAAACATACCGCTTCACTTTTTCACATATACTGGTTTACATCATCATACAGATTCTCTTCCCAGTTTTCCTACTACAATATACCTATTCATACTTCAACGTATTAACATCAATGACAACATACAATATCATCATGTCATCAAGCTCTACACATATGCCAACAATCTCCCCCTTTGTCATTGATGGCAATATACAAAGATATCTATCTGCTTCACATCTCCTTCTCCCCAATACTGCAAATATCTTCTCCACTTCACATCTTCTCCCCCTTTGACAACAATGCCAAAGTGGAGGCACAAACAGTTATGTCCCACTATGTTGCTCCCCCTAAGGAGTAGCATCCTTCAACACACCAGCCTAGAAAAAGATTTATCAATGCAATACCTAAGTGATGTGGAGCACACAACTTTAGTTCACCTCTTGAAGGGGAAGCACCCCTAATTGACCTCTCAAATGGGTAAATGTAGCCTTTGTTAGAGGCTTGGTGAATATGCATGCTAACTACTCCTTACTGGAAACATGTTCCAGTACAACCTCTTTGTTCTGACCCTTTTCCCTAAAGAAATGACACTTGAAATCGAAGTGCTTGGTTCTAGCATGTAAAACCGGATTCTTGGAAATGTTGATTGCACTTGTGTTGTCACAAAATATACTTACTGGTTCAGATACAAGAACTTTGAAGCCACTAAATACATGCTTCATCCAAATTGTTTGGGTGCAGTTCATAAATGCTGCAACATATTCCGCTTCTGCTGTAGACTGAAAGATACAACTCTGCTTCTTACTCATCCATGAGACCAGTCTACCACAAAGAAAGAATGCACCACCAGTTGTGCTCTTCCGGTCATCTGCATTACCAACCCAATCATCATCTGTAAACACTTTCAAGTTGAAATCATTACTGAATGGATACCATAATCCATAGTGAATATTTCCCTTTAGATATCTAAGAATCCGCTTGACTGCTACCAAGTGAGATTCTCTTGGGCTTTTCTGGAATAGTGCACTAATGCCCACTACATGTGCAATGTCCAGTCTGCTATGTACTACATAGTGCAACTTACCAATCATTGATTGGTATTCCTTCTCATCCACCAATGTTGAGTCATCCTCTTTTGATAATTTACAACCGGTCACCATCGGTGTACCAACCGGTTTGTTGTCTTCCATGCCAAAGGTCTTCAACACCTCTTTGACATACTTGGACTGAGTGATAAAGATTTCATCTTTCGTTTGTTGAATCTATAGTCCAATGAAGAACTTAATCTCTCCTATAAGTGACATGTCAAATTCCTTTTTCATCTTATCTGCAAAATCATGACTCATCTTGTCATTTCCACCAAAAAATATGTCATCAACAAATACCTCACAGAATAGAATCTGATCTCCTTCTGTCTTTAGATAGATATTTCTATCTTCACTTGTTCTCTCAAATCCAATCTTCACAAGATGGGAGTGTAAGCGTTCATACCATGCTCTAGGTGTGTGCTTCAATCCATATCGGGCTTTATGTAGCCTACACACCATGTCACTGTCTTCTGATAGGGTAAACCCATCTGGTTTCTCTATATACACCTCCTCTTCAAGTATTCCATTTAGTAATGCAGATTTTACATCCATTTGATATACTTTGAATCCCTTAAAGGCTGCATATGCAAGAAGCATGCGAACTCCTTCCAATCTAGCTAGTGGAGCAAAGGTTTCTCCATAGTCTTCTCCTTCTTCTTGGGCATATCCTTTACACACCAGTCTGGCTTTGTTTCTTACCATTGTGCCATCTTCATTCAGCTTATTTCAGAAAACCCATTTGGTGCCTATGACATTTTTATGCTTAGGTTTGGGTACCAAAGACCATGTACCATTCTTTTCTATCTATTCAAGTTCCTCTTCCATTGCCTTGATCCAGTCTTCATCTTTATGTGCCTCTTTAAATGATTTAGGCTCAAATTCAGAGATCATGCAAGAATTTTCTCTGACCTTTCTTCTTGTAAGAATTTCTGCATCCTTGTCTCCTATGATCTGCTTTGGATCATGATTCAACTTTACATACCTAGGAATGATCTTCGTTGTTTCCTCTTTCTTTTCTTCTTCATCCTCATCTTCATCAGCATCAACATATACCGGTGTAGAAGCACTGTTATTGGTACTAGGCTATTTTGCAACTGGTTCCTAGAAGGTTACACCTGGTTCATCTACCACTTGCTCACTGCTAGTTTCCTCATATTTTTCAAAGGTTTCATCAACTCTAACATTGATACTTTCAACAATTCTCTGAGTCCTATTGTTGAAACATTTGGGAGCTTTGCTCTTTGTGGAATACCCTAGGAATATTCCCTCATCGCATTTTGTATCAAACTTGTTTTGATGTTCACTCCTCTTGATATAATATTTACTACCAAACACTCTAAAGTAGCTTACCACTGGTGTCTTATCAGTCCAATACTCATAAGGAGTTTTATCCTTACCTTTCTTGATGAGTACCCGGTTCATTGTGTAGACTGCAATGCTCACCACTTCTCTCTAGAAAGTGTGAGTAACCTTCCCTTGGATCAACATAGTTATGGTTGCTTCAACTATAGTCTGGTTTTTCCTCTCTGCTAGGCCATTCTGTTGTGGAGTCCACAGGGCAGACAGTTGACTCTTGATGCCATTCTCTTCATAGTATTTGTTGAATTCACCAGAAGTGAATTCTCCTCCTTGATCAGTTCTTAGGCACTTAATCCTCTTACCACTTTCTTTTTCAACCAGTGCTCCGAAGGCTTTGAATTTTACAAAAGCTTCAGAATTGTCTTTCAAGAATGTGACCCACATCATTCTTGAGCAATCATCAGTAAGAATCATAAAATACCTATCTCCCTGCACACTCCTAGTTTTCATAGGACCACACAAATCAATATGCACAAGATCAAGTAAATTGTCTGCAGTGAAAGATTTACCTTTGAAGGTTGAGGAAGACATTTTCCCCAGTTGACACTTTCTACACAAAGGATTCTCCGGTTTGCACAGCACAAACAATCCTCTAACTGCCTTGATCTTACTGGCCTTCACAATGTTATCAAAGTTTACATGGTAGAGTCTCCTATGCCATATCTAGCTATCATCAAACTTAGCCATTAGACATGTACTAAAATTTGCAATCAACTGAAATAAGTTACCTCTGGTCTGCATACCGGTGGCCATCAGTTCACCACTCTTTCCTTTTATTTTGTGCACTCTATCTCTGAATTCTAGAGTGAGTCCATTATCATTCAACTGGGCAACACTCAAAAGGTTGTGTTTGAGACCTTCTACCCAATACACATTATCAGCACTACTTTTTCCATTCAGAGAGATGGACCCTCTGCCTTTTACCATACATGGTGGATCATTACCAAATCAGACCACACCACCATCATACTCTTCCAGAGACAGAAACTTGCTCTGGTCACCAGTCATATTTTGATTCTCTTCCAGAGACCCTCTAAAGTTTTGATTCTTATTCCATATTGTTGAATGGTCTCTCCTTCAACCATCTGCATGTCTTCAAACTTTCCCCTAAGGCTCTCTTCCTTAGCTTGTTTCACATGCTCATCACCATCATAGATATTCTCCAGAGCATCCCATACTTCTTTGGGATTGTCTTTATCCTGAACATCAATAAACTCAATGTCAGATAGACTGCTGATTAGGGCTTCCATGACTTGCCCAATCTCCTGAATCTCTCTTCTTTGATCATTGGTGAGAGTACCAGTAGGAATAACATAAGCATTCTCAACATAGTTCCAGTGTTGAGCACCCATGCTTCTGATGTATATCTTCATTCTATCCTTCCATATTTTAAAGTTATCTCTATTGAACTTTGGACCTTCCCTCTTTATCATTAGAGTAGGATCTTTTCCCCAAGCACTTAAGCTTACAACATAGAGGACCTGGAAGATGCTCTGATACCAATTGATGAATAAATGATGAACAATTAGTACCAAACCGGTACTGAGAGGGGGGGGTGAATCAGTACAAACAAAAACTTTCCCTGAACCAGTTTGACTGCAAAGACTGCACTTAACTGGTAAACAGTAACACCAGTCCAAAACAGAGTACTACCGGTAAAACCAAGAATGACTATGACAAGCATAAACCGGTTGTCACTTAGATCTTCACCACACCTAACATCTCCTTTCCACTTCACTCATATGCATAAACAGGTAATACATCAGAAATGTAAAGACTACTGGTTCAACATGCATTACCACTTGACATAAAATATTAAAGCATCACATGAAAAACATCACATATGACACACTAATTTTTCACGTGGAAACTTAACTAGGAAAAACCACGGTGGGGATGAATACCCACAAGTTGTTCTTTGAACTCTTTTGAAGTCCACTCTGTTAGGAGCCTAGTCCAGTTAAAGACTATTACAATAGGTTCTACTAGGAACCGATCCTGCTAGGGATCACCCGGTTAAGGGATGGCTAAATACCCGGTTAAAGGTTAGAACCCTATTAAAAGTTACCTCGCAAGAGGATTTGAAGAACTCATTGAATTGAGTCACCCTTTTAAAGGATTTACACAAAAGCCTGTTAAAGCTACCCGGTTAAGGGATTTTCCAACTACTGAAATGGTTAGAAGTCAACAGGTAATACACTGATCTGATAACAACACACAATACCAAGGTAGATCCTCTTTAGCTCCTTTTCTTCTGCAATCACACTCTGCAGGTATCAACACACTTCTCCGGTCTGGCAAGAATCAAGTATCATTCACTGGGATACACACATAACATTTGCCAACAACTTCAAAATTAAAAAATTCATCGACCTTATAGGAAACAGATAGGTCGGTAGCATAAACCCTAAAACATTTAGGTTTAACAATTCAGTCGGTTCAATCCTGACCATTAATCACACTTTATCGAATGCAACAGTCTTGAACAGATCTCAAGACGTTCTCTAATGTTCATTCTTTTCCGCTTCAAGAAGTCGATATCCCATCACGTGTTCTCCATTGTTCACAGAGACTTCACACATTCCTGAGGTAGATAGGATCAATCTCCATGCAAGATCCTCAAGGAAATCCTTCACGCGCACAAGGCTGACGTGGCAACACTTATCTAGTCTTCATTACAATGCTAACTCATCACAAGATGTCATCAGTTGAATCACACAAGCTTGGAATGCATCAACCAAAAACCCCGAAGCTAAGACTACCAACCGGTATTCATGCCAAATGAAACCCTGATACATAACTTCCATATACCGGTTCACTTTGAACAAACATACTGCTTCACTTTTTCACATATACCGGTTCTCTTGCCAGTTTGCTTACTATAATATACCTGCTCATACTTCAGCATATTGACATCAATGACAACATAAAATATCATCATTCATCAAGATCTACACATATGCCAACATGGTACACCTGTTGGCCCAACATTCCCTCGAAGTTTGAGAATTTTCACCCTTGGGAATGTTTAGAACCAACCATTGTTTATGAAACCTTAGGTAGGGTTTTCTCAAACCCGTAACAGAACAAAAATCAAACAATCAATTCAAACTATTGTTTTAGGCCCGACCAATACTTGGAAATATTAGATGAGATACTGATTTAACCTTCCAAGTACATTCAATGCATTGACCAATCAGATTCTAACAATGAACAATGAAATCTTCACAAACTGAGACACAATTCCTTGCAACAGAGATCACCTTTGAAAAATCCATCAACAACTCACAAAATTGATCTTCGAGGCTTTTATATGTATCCCCCAACATCTCCCAACGCCCATAACATAATTTTGAACCAATGGACCATTGGAGAACAACTAATCCAAGAATTATCATGACAATTTAACAACTTTTTGCAACTTTTCCACATTTGGCCTTATATCCGACCAAAACAACTCAAAACCATTACAAATAAGCTAATTAGTTCTATACAAGATATGTGACACCCATCATGACTCATCTTGGTCATTGTGCACAAGTTTGACTAGGGTTGACCTCCTAGAGCCTATTGCAAAATCACATTACATAATTTCATGATTGAATTAACAAAATGGCTATAAAGCCTTACAAGCAAGATAACACTCAAATCCAACTTAAGACCCTTATTACATGATCGATGAGACAAAGTCACATGGATCAATCACTCAGTGCCCTTGCACCATCTTCTCCATAAAAAGAATAGTTCTTATCATGTACCCCGATAACCCCATTGACAACCCCATACAAACATACTGTGAAAATAACCCCAGGCCAAAATAGTCAAAATAGCTAAACCATATTTCTTACTGTAAAGCGGAAAAATCGAACCCTAGTCGTTCTCCCCCCACAACTCCAAGGAGAGAGAAGGGAGAGTCACTAGGGTTGATGGTTTTCACTTGGGAGAGACTTTACATTCAAAAGAGGGGTTGAAACCCACAAGATCCAATCCCACACAATGCAGGGTTGGATTCTAAATGAGTTTCAAGGGTTAAGACATCAAGGATACCCTCTTTTGTAAAGAAATGTAGATAGAATGATTGAACTAGGAATGCATGTAAAATAGGAAAGATTCGCTTATAAACAAAGATAGGGATATGGGATGAAGCTGCGGACCTGGAATTAGCAGTAAAATGTCGAGACAGTGCTGTTCTGCAAATTTGAGCGAAAGTTGACGGGACAATGGCGCCCGGCGTGCACACGGTCCTCCGAAAAATCCGTGAAACAAAGGTGGATCTGTTTGTCTCTGCACAAGGATTCTAGATCTTCAATTACAGCCGCGTACCTGCAACCTACACACAGAAGAGAGAGGATGATTGGGGGGTTAGGGATGAGGGGTTTGCCTTTAGGTCAAACCCCGGTTTTTGGAATTAACCAAGAAATGAGAATGTTGTAAATGTAAATGTTTGTAATGTAAACAAGTACTGATACCTTGTTGTAAGAATGTTTGTATTCTTACATGCGAAGGTGTCATGTATGTTGTATGTTGTATGTGATCTCCTCTTCAATGGTTGAATCGTTGTCTTGAATGCAACACTTAGCCTTGAATGGAGACTTAGAATGATCAATTGCTTGAAGGAATGCTTGAATGCTTGAATGTTTGAATATTGCTTCCACCTTTTTTCCATCTACCCAAAATGGGAGAGAAAATGTAGTTTATATACTTGTCAATTTAGGGTTAAAAGACTGATTTTACCGACCTTAGGCCGACCTGGGAAGATTATTTTCCAATTTGCAAACTTAAAGACCCGAAGCCCCATAAGAGACCGGGCCCAAAATAGGGCCAGGGACCAGGGCACTAGGCGCCATGGTCCTGGGGGACTAGGGCCCTAGGCGCCCTAGTCGTGAAGGACCAGGGCGCTGGGCGCCATGGTCCCACCTCCAGGGACAGTAGGGTGCAAGGAGGATCAGGCCAGGGTGTTGAAAAAAGCAGTTTTTGATGTCATGAACAAGTTTTGGGGTCTCCATTCAGGTTCCGTGTTGCATCGCCATCGTGAAGACCCAAATGCAGTCAAAATTGCAAGTGTCGCAATTTTAGGACGCTACATTTAGCCCCCACTTTAGCGGGAGTATAAGCGTACGCTCATACTTCCGGTAAAGTACAAGGAAACAACGTTGAAAAACTTTCACCACGTCAAGGAAGCAAGATACACCAAGCCCCCAGTGGACTAAGGATCTTATGACTTCGATTGACAAAGTAAAAGGGAAGATCACGAGGGAGAACCATGACTGTCAGTAGTAAGGTTCCCTCAATATGAGTCATGCAAGAAAGATATCAAAAATTTTCAAGGCAAAGCTAAATTTGTCAAGAAATTTTCAAGTATCTTGAAAAGATATGAATGGGATGTATGCCCCCCTACGTTAAAGCGATCGCACATGCCTCACCGGGGGTGATTTCTTTAAGGTAGTGATACATATAATAAATGAGAAGGGAAAGGAGCACGTTATCACAAGGATTTAGCCCCCAAGTGTGAGATAAGCCCAAGGATAATAGACACAAAACACAAAGCACGAGGTGACTTCGCTTTCCTCGGGGTCAGTATGCTGTATGATAATTCATGTATATCATATGTATGTATGCATAATTGTTCTTCATTCCCCAATCAATGAAGGTCACCTAGAAGAAGGGAACACATGTATCTTTTGAGTCAACATGAGAGAGACCAAAAGAGATCTCAATGCTTTGCATCATCCTCAAGTAGACAACACTAAGGACAACAAATAGAAGAATGAGAATAACACATAGAAGAAGTAACAAAAGAGATCAAGAGAGGAGGAGAGAGTCTTCTATGCTAATGAAACTAGTCTAGCACGTCATCTACCCCCCGATATTGCTGATCAATATTTCGGGAAGGTAGGAAACACGCTAGAGGAGGAACATCCAACACAGCAGATGGAGCTATCACAAGATCCAAACAAGGGCTATGTTCATATCCCAAGCCACGGTGTTCTTGTCTAGGAGCTAGGATAAGTGCTTTAGAAAATTCGTTAGATAAATGGTTATCAACATCAACATCTTCATATTCAGTATCAGAATGAACAGGAGTAACATTTTCATCATGAATAACATTTTCATCTAT
The DNA here is from genome assembly GCF_030272615.1 of Cryptomeria japonica. Taxonomy (NCBI): domain Eukaryota; kingdom Viridiplantae; phylum Streptophyta; class Pinopsida; order Cupressales; family Cupressaceae; genus Cryptomeria; species Cryptomeria japonica. Next base: position 36,591,041 of record NC_081410.1, on the reverse strand, counting down.
ATCATCATCAAGATTTATAAAAATAGGATCTTTAACTCGCACAGGATCAAGACCATCATGCATCTTATGTTTAGGAGATTTTGGCTCAATCGTCGGCTGCGGAGAAAATGGAATAATACTAGCTGAAGGTGTTTTTGGGGATTGCAAAGTTTGAGAAGCAACTGCCTGAGCTTTAAGACGACGCTTTCGTTGGTGTTCACGTGCAGAACGATTTCGTCTAGTCTTAGTAGAAAGTTGAGAAGATTGAGGAGGAGGAATGTTCTCATCCTTACCACTTGGGTGTTTAGGTTGTGGTCTCTTAGGTTGAACAATTGGAGAAGAGGAAGGAGGAGGAACTGCTCCATACAAAGGAGGAATATTTGGTTTAGGAAGGAGACCAAGTCCATCATGACGAGGAGGTATAGGTCTACTTTTAGGAAGTTTATTAGATATAGGCATAGTCACATTTATAGGAATGGGTTGGGAATCTTCTTGAGGAAAGACATTAGTATTATCTTTCAAAGGAAGAACTTCCTTCTCAAGAATGATAGGAATATCAAGTTTGGGTGTTCTAGGTTCACTTAGAGATAGGATCATATCTTTTTTCCACTTTTGATAAGATTTGAAAAGATGATCACTCCACGGTGGAAGAGATTGGAATTGTTTAGGCCAAAAATAATCAATAGGAACACTAGAAGTTCTTTCAGCTGGTTTAAAGAGACTATGATTGATAGTAACAACTTCACCATTATGGGGAAATTTCAAACACTTGTGAATAGGAGAAGCAATAGCTTTCATGGAAGATAGCCAAGGATAGCCTAGCTTCACACGAAATTGTTCGGACAATGGAATAATAGCAAAGCTCACATCAAGGGATTTGTTATGGACCTCAATAGGTAATGTAATAGAACCAATTGCAGGAGAAGACAATGCATCAAATAGTTTCACAACCACATTTGTTTCATCATAAATTACTTGTTTCAATTGCAAAGTAAAAAGAAATTCTTCAGTAATGACATTAACCATACAAGAAGGATCAATAAGCACTCCACGGCAAGGTGTATTCTTGACTTTTGCAACTATATATAAAGGACCATCAGGTGCCCTGATAGTTTCATTGGAATCAAATGTGGTGGAAGGTTCTTTGAGGATTTTCTGCTGCTCCACAAAGTTAATCACATTCGGAGTCATGGACACAAGATCATCAGGTGAGACAGAGGAATCAGTAGTATCAATCGCATTAGAGGTATGAGAAGGCAATGGATCAGTAAAAATATGAAGATTTTGGTTAGGAGGAGCTACAGATGTGTTGCCTTTATCATTCACACCAGAAACAGAGATAGTATTATTATCAATCAAATCTTGAATTTTACCCTTTAAAGCAAAACATTTTTCAGTATCATGCCCAGGATGACGATGAAATTGACAAAAAGATTTGTTATCAAAATAAGGCGAATTAATCTTTGCAGGATCTACTTGCCTTATAGGAGGAAGAGTAAGCACATTTTGTTCCAATAACTTATTCATAATACTATGCAATGATTCATTCAAAGGAGTAAACTTTCTTTCTTTCTTGAAAAACTTAGAAATAGGAGGCACACCTGATGCTGCATTCACATTGTTGTTGATGATGTTTTCATTGAATTTAATTGACTCTCTGTTCGGTTTAAACTTCCCAAATGGTTGTTGACTACTATCACCCTTATCACTCAGAGCCATAGGATTTGCTTGTTCCATTTGACTCACAGCCAATTGATAATTGTGAAGAGTTGCGCACAACTGTTGGAAAGAAGTAAACTCAGAAAACAGGAGTTTTTTTCTAATATCTTTTTGTAAATTAGAAATAAAGATTCTTTGAATATCGTTGTCAGACACTGGAAAGGAAATTTGAGCATACAAATGCTTATATCTACCAATGAAATCAGTCACTTTTTCTTTAACACCTTGTTTACAATGCATTAAATCAATCAAAGTAATTTTAGGACATATATTGTTTTGAAATTGTGGAATAAAAGCATTTGCAAGTTGTTCGAAAGAAGTAATAGAATAAGAAGGCAACGAGCAATACCATTGTAGGGCTTTGTCTCTTAATGTTCTAGTGAACAGTTTTGCAAGCAACCTTTGGTCATAAGCAAAATCGGTACATATTGTTTGAAAGGTCTTAACATGTGTTAGAGGATCACCCTTACCATTATAAAGCTCCAAATGCGGAATTTCAACATGTTTAGGGGGGATAGCTCGAACAATGTCAAGAGAAAGCGGGCTCGCAACATCAAATGTGGGCACACTAAACTTAGATTGATTCATAGAGGCAATTTGTTGTTGTAAAGAAGAGACAGTTTGTGCAAGATTGTTAATGGTCGCTTTAGTCGAAGAGTTCATATTAGACGTGTTAGATTGTGATGGAGGTGTTATGTTATTGAAAGAAGGTAGAGAGTAAGGTGGTGGGACACTATGATAGTTATTCATAGGAGATGATTGGAAAGGAGGAACATTACAAGGAGGAATGGAATGGTTAAATGAATTGCCCCCTTGTGTCATGTTTATTTGTGGAGATATAATAGGGACACTCATTGAAGGAATGAATGAAGAAGTCGGATTGAATGAAGGAAGAGGGTTGATTGAAGAAGAAGGATTGCCCCCATGACTAGTGATCATAGGAGGAATGTCTTGTATTGAAGTAGTCATTATGTTTGATGTAAAAGTAGGTATACTAGCAATAGAAGTTGTCAAAGGAATAGAATGATTAACTTGAGTAGGAGGTTGTGTATAACCTAAAGTTTCAACACTACTCTTCATAGGCATCATATTCGAATCCACAATGTGTGCAATACCACACAAAATATCAATTCCATTCTTATCACTTTGAACCATATGTTTTAGACCCTTAATTAAGGAAAGAGCTTCACTATCGGGGTATTCTTGAGACATCCATTGTCGAAAATCATCAAATTGGTTATCCAATTTTGAAAGTTGTTCTATAGAAACCTCATGGAGAGCTTCTTCATCATTAAGAGGATTAGAGGAATTACCCATGTCCTCGTTAAAAAGGCCATTCAAATTAGGTTCCATCTCCTCGGTAATTACACCTTGGAAAGACTTAATTCTAAGGCTTCGTCTAACGGGAATAGTGTAAGTAGGGCTTATTGTTGTAAAACTCATGCACTAAAGAGAGAGAGAAGATTTTGAATTTTAGAGGCAACAAATTTCAATAAAATCAGCCAATCTCCTAGATTTAAGCTGTTAAATGCAATCAGGACAATCTCCCGAAATTTCAGAAAAAATGTCAAGGACCGTGGCGAACGGAGTGCACACGGTCCTCGCAACTTTTTTCAAAATTTTCAAGGATGAAAGTTATGATGATTTTAAAGCTAATCTGAAAAAATTGAGTGATTTTACGATCTGTAGATAAGCCAAATTAAAGTTGCAATCTCAAAATTGAACCCTACCAAGATTGTTGAAAAATGCAAAATTTGAATTTTGAAAAAGAGAGGGAAACTGGAATTTTGAATTTTATGATTTTAGAGGGAATACTAAAAGCAATGCAAGTTTTGAAATTTAAAAGTTGACTCAATTTCATCCAAAATTCAAATTTGAAAGTGGAAATCAAAGTTGTTGCAATTAAACACTTAACTTCAAAAGTCACAAATTGCAAGAATTTGAATAAAGCACTGAAATTTCGAATGAATACTAACACACTTTTCAGATTTAGGACTGTAAGGAACACAATTTTAACACAGATTTCAATTTCAACAATTTTTTGAATGATTAGAAGCCTTAATCCAAGCAATCACTAGACCAACTTTGACTTTAATTTTGAAAGTGTTAGAATTGATAAAATCAGCCAAAATTCTGGATTTTAGCAGAAAAATACAGTAAGATCTAGCTCCCGAAATTTTGGAAAAAATGTCGGGGACGATGGCGCTCGGGGTGCACACGGTCATCACAACTTTTTTCCAAATTTTCAGGGATGAAAGATATTGTGATTTTATTGCGGAATCCAAAGTTACAGCCGATTTGGAAGTGTTTTGATCAGTGGAATTATCAGTCAAAGGTTGAATCAAGAAGGTTTTAAAAATTAGGGTTTTGACACTTAACCACTTAATTTTCAGAATTAAAGCACAAATATGAATTGATAATTTGCAATAGAAGGGTAGATCTGAAACAAGCATTAACAATTAAACATTCCACAAGTTCAATTACTAAAAAGAAAATTTTAGGGTTTTTATGCAATTTAACCTCTAAAATTTGCAAAAGATCAAACATGGAAATGTAATTAAGGAAGCAAATTTTTCAGATCTAACCATGAATAATCAGAATGAGGATGTTCACGTCGGGTTCACCAAAATGTAAATCGGAAAAATCGAACCCTAGTCGTTCTCCCCTCCCCAACTCCAAGGAGAGAGAAGGGAGAGTCACTAGGGTTGATGGTTTTCACTTGGGAGAGACTTTACATTCAAAAGAGGGGTTGAAACCCACAAGATCCAATCCCACACAATGCAGGGTTGGATTCTAAATGAGTTTCAAGGGTTAAGACATCAAGGATACCCTCTTTTGTACAGAAATGTAGATAGAATGATTGAACTAGGAATGCATGTAAAATAGGAAAGATTCGCTTATAAACAGAGATAGGGATATGGGATGAAGCTGCGGACCTGGAATTAGTAGTAAAATGTCGAGACGGTGCTGTTCTACAAATTTGAGCGAAAGTTGATAGGACGATGGCGCCCGGCGTGCACACGGTCCTCCGAAAAATCCACGAAACAAAGGTGGATCTGTTTGTCTCTGCACAAGGATTCCAGATCTTCAATTACAGCCGCGTACCTGCAACCTACACACAGAAGAGAGAGGACGATTGGGGGGTTAGGGATGAGGGGTTTGCCTTTAGGTCAAACCCCAGTTTTTGGAATTAACCAAGAAATGAGAATGTTGTAAATGTAAATGTTTGTAATGTAAACAAGTACTGATACCTTGTTGTAAGAATGTTTGTATTCTTACATGCGAAGGTGTAATGTATGTTGTATGTTGTATGTGATCTCCTCTTCAATGGTTGAATCCTTGTCTTGAATACAACACTTAGCCTTGAATGGAGACTTAGAATGATCAATTGCTTGAAGGAATGCTTGAATGCTTGAATGTTTGAATATTGCTTCCGCCTTTTTTCCATCTACCCAAAATGGGAGAGAAAATGTAGTTTATATACTTGTCAATTTAGGGTTAAAAGACTGATTTTACCGACCTTAGGCCAACCTGGGAAGATTATTTTCCAATTTGCAAACTTAAAGACCCGAAGCCCCATAAGAGATCGGGCCCAAAATAGGGCCAGGGACTAGGGCGCTGGGTGCCATGGTCCTGGGGGACCAGGGCGCTGGGCGCCCTAGTCCTGAAGGACCAAGGTGTTGGGCGCCATGGTCCCACCTCCAGGGACAGTAGGGTGCAAGGAGGATCAGGCCAGGGTGCTGAAAAATGCAGTTTTTGATGTCATGAACAAGTTTCGGGGTCTCCATTCAGGTTCCGTGTTGCATCGCCATCGTGAAGACCCAAATGCAGTCGAAATTGCAAGTGTCGCAATTTTAGGACGCTACACTTACATACCCAAAGAAATAGACAATCTATGAAGACTCAAAACATACTAGCTTTTCCTTTGACATTCAAGATGACACCTATTCAACTGCAGCCACTAAGGCACCATCTTTTTAACCTTAGGTGGATAGTTCACCAATTTGTAGTGTGTGTTCCCACTTCTTTTCCTTTGAACCCCTTAGTCTACCTCTCTTGTGCTTCAGGGAGCGAGCAGAAGATTTTGAAATTTTATGCTTCTCATAAGGATCCCACTTCAACAATTTGTTCTGAATGGCCTACACTTCCAGATATTTGGAAAAGTCCTTCACCATTTCCATATTGATTCTAGCAGTGGCTCTTCTTACTTCTTTATTGTTGTTCGCGCTCCATAAGAAGTAAGACCATAGAAGAGGGGTAAAATCACTCACCTATAGCCATTCACCACTTGGGAATACAAAGTATTTTCCATCTCTTGACATTCCCATGAAACTTTCAAACCCCTACACCATTCTTCATACACGTAGTTGGTGAAAATCCAGATCACCACATCTTTAGATTGCAACTACAGACACCATGCAAGGAATAGGGAGAAAATGTCTGTATTTGTTATGTATCGAAATCTTTTCCTCATAAACTTGTCCCCAAAGAATATTTTCACCCACGTTAGGAAATTCTTCTATTAAATTTTGAAAACATTTGTTAAACGTTCATCCGACATAGGGCCCCAAAATACCACCATTGGTTTCGCCGCGTGCAATGAGAGATTTGCTTCCATTTTGCATTGCATAAAGACACCTTTCAGAAAAAAAAATCTCCATTCACACACCTCATAAAGACCCAATGCACACCTAATATAAGTGCCCCCTAGTTGAGTTCAGACCCGAAGATAATAACTCTAGGTAAAGTTTGTCTTGTTTCACATGCAAAACATGAGTGTGCTTCAAACCATCAAGAATTTAAATTCATTATTATCCGAGCACTTCAATAGATGGAAAACAATCCCTTCCCACCTCAATAGCATCTTGTCTTAGTACGGGGGTTGAAATTTCTACCGCCACTTCATCCATCCAACACTTTGCATAGGAAGTGAAATGGACTACTCTCATCCTAGAAATATTTGAATCTTTCGAATGTTGTTCACTTGCATTCAACATTAATTCACCTTTTATCCTCCACCATTACATTTATGCTTCTACCCCACGCTGGCAAATGGGAAAGTCACCTCAACCACCGCCACTAAAAGTCCAAGCTAACAACTAGTTGGGGTTCAAATATGAAAGACAAAATGGCAGGTCATTGAACTAAGTTCAACTTGATTTCAACTTCATCAAAATCAAAGGTCAGATGATTAGCACACCTATCTGCCTCTTGGTTTCCTTCTCTCCTGACATGAGAGAGCTTTAATTCTTGAATGGTGAATAGAGTGTTCTTGATGCTTATGATATCTCTATCAAGCTTTCAATTGTTTGCCTTACCCCTAAGGATTGCATGCACGATTATTTGGGAGTCTCCCTCAATTTATAGTTTCTCTTCTCTCAAAATCTTTGCTAATTGTACTGCTAAGAATGTCGCTTTCACCTCTGCTTCATTGTTAGAATCTACTCCAAGTCTACGACATGTAGTGATTATGATTTTTTCGTGACACTCTTGCAATACAACCCACAATCGAGGGGCCTGGATTCCCTCTTGCTGCACCATCAAAATTTATCAAGTAATCAAACCATTTTCTAACGAAGACCAGTGATCTTTAAGGCTTGGTTGATCAAGAGGATTAATCCTTGGAAGCCCATTAACGGGCCACAAAAGAATGCTATATTTCTCGAAAGAAAAGAATACAAAATTATAGGATGAATTACAATTGTACAATGAGGTGCTTATAAAGAAATCACATAGCTAAATTTAGGAGAACTAAACTTCAAGCATGAGGAGATAACTAAATCTCAAATCCAGCTAAACTAGATGCATAAAAGCTAAACTAGGTGCACAACTAAAATAATCACTCCTAAGTAAACTCAAGCAAAAAAGAAAAAAATATTGGTAAAAAAGCAACTAATAGATAAATATGCTCTAACAGTCTTTTAGAAAATTTAAAAGATATAAATAAATTGGTGTGTTGTATCAAGCAATTATTATGTAAAAATTATATAATTTATGAAAAAAAAAATTGATCACATTTATATATTAACATGCGAGCTAGTTTTAATTTTTTTATAAAATATTGTTTAAAAATATATACTTAATTTATTTTTAAGTATAGAAAATATGAAATAAAAGTTATTAAACCTAAGCAATATGTACAAATTATTGGCACCCATTTTGATTTACCCCTATTTTTTCTTTATCATCTTTTGTTACCATTAATTTTTAACTAATTAGAGAAGTTTAAAGCAATGGGCCTCATTAGATGTGAAATCTAGTAAATATCAATTATGTGTGACTTGTATCATGAGGATTGTCACTATGTCTACAAGAAAAAAAGTGCATGAAATGGATGTTCAAAATTCACAAATAGGGTGAAGTGCTTTGAATACATGTAGGATAGCCTAAGAGAAGCCATTTGTTGTAAAAAAAGGATTCTAGGAGCCAGAAAGACCAAGTAATTAGCCATTAATTGAAAAAAACAAAAGAGTGAATTAAAGTTAGTTGGGGATTTTTTTTGAAAATTTAACAATTGATCTAAATAAGTGACTCTAAGAGATTTCTGACAATATGCGGAAGTAAAAAGACGGAATTCGTTTGCCCAAGTAACGGCCCTATAAGTGCAAAAAATAAGGCTGAATTTAGAGGCCTAGTATGAAAAATTGGTGCAGCTTATGATCAAACCACCTATAAAATTGGATAGTCCTCTGAACGAACTTTACAATGATAACTCATTTGCTCGATTTTGACTTTGTATGATAAAATTATGAGAAAAACACTGAAGACTACATTTTAGGGCTTGGAAGGCTTGAAGCAACCCCAAAAATGAAAAATTTCCAAAAATAGCAACTTTCTAAAAATAGAAATTTTCTGAAAATAGAAAGTTTTCAAAAAAGAAAGTTTTTGAAAATATAAACTTACAAAAATAGAAACTTTCTAAAAATAGAAATTTTGTTGAAAATAGAGTGTTTCCATAAATAGAAACTTTCTAAAAATGGAAAATTATCGAAAAGGAAAACTTGTTGAAGACAAAAACTTTTTGAAAATGATAAATTTCTGAAAAAATGTTGCAAAGAATTCTCCAATCTCCGATTTTGACAAATTGATAGGGAACTTTAGGGTTCTCGAGCCTCCTAAGCATGATGGAGACCTTTGTTTATCTCCAAAGTGCATAGATTTTTTAGCTACCCCCAAATTTTAACTCAATTTTTGTTCCCTTAGCCAATTTAACTCAATTTTTTAATTGCTCGAATTTTGATGAAACAATAGTCAATCTTTGGGTTTTTTAACAAGGTGGATGCAATGATGATGTATATTTTACTCCAACGCTGATAAAAAAATTACTCACAACCAGATCGACAAAAAGTAAATCTAGGACCCTACAATTCTTTTGAGTAAAGAAAACCCTCAAAGCTTGAGAAGGGGTTTCCCGAATTTGTTCTTTGATACCATCTTGAAGTTTCATGATACCGTGTTGAATATTGCAACACAATCCTACAAGATCAAATGACAAACAAAAATCCTTCCACAAATAAGGGTTATACAAAAGAATGACATATTACTCAAAAGCAAAGATTACAGAATTACATGATTAATTACAATTTTACAATGAGGTGCTTATAAAGAAAGCATAGAACTAGATTTAGGAGAACTAAAGTGCAAGCATGAGGAGCTAAATAAAGTTTAACTCTAGCTAAACTATATGCAAAAAAACTAAACTAGGTGCAAAACTAAAATAAGCACTCCTAAGTAAACTTAAACAAAAGGGCAAAAAGGAAAAACTAAATATGCTCTAATAGTGTTTTATCAAATTTAAAAGATATTAATAAATTGGTGAATTGTATTAAGAGATTATTATGTAAAAATTATAAAATTTAGTGAATAAAGACTTTGATCACATTTATATATAAACATGCTAGCTAGTCTTAAAAATTGAATAGACTACATTTGTTTAAAAATATATACTTAATTTGTTATTAAGTATAGAAAATATGAAATAAAAGTTATTACCTAAGCAATATGTACAAATTATTGACACCCATTTTGATTTATGCCTATTTTTTCTTTATCGTCTTTTGGTACCCTTAATTAATAACTAATTAGAGAAATTTAGATTAATGGGCCTCATTAAACGTGATTAACAAATCTCAACTATGTGTAACTTGTATCATGAGGATTGTCATGAATGCAATTGTGATTTAACATTAGATTTTTTATTTCATGGTGCTAAAGTGACTTATGGGACTAGGTAGAGAGATGTCTTGAAGCTTCAATTTCCTATGAGTGCCTACATTTTAGGGAATCTAGATTCATTTGATTATTAACAATATGTATTTTTATATGTGTAGATACCTAAATTTTAATCTTGGTATTTAAGCTCTAAAGAACCTTATACCTTAGGGAAGTCATGGCCTGACTACCCTTTGTAGTGGTTCAATTTTATTCTTCTACAATATGCATGACCATTTGTACAATAGACATGGGCTTCTATACATTTGACATGACTTAGTTACCATTTCACACATGTGAAAGGATTTTCCCATCCTTAAAGGGTACTCAAGCTACCCCCTATCGATCCAATCTTCCCAAGTAGGATCTAGCCAACATTCATTTTCTCCTCAATCCCTCTCCCTCCATCTCTTCTAGCTAAATGAGTGTTGAATTTCACAATGCAAGCTTGTAAGATCAATCAACAAAGTACAACACCTTCCACAAATAAGAGTAGCAAGAAAAATATGTCATATTCCTCAAAACACATATATTATAGGTGTAGCGTCATAAATTGTACGCACTTGCTAGGGTGGTACAATTTCACACCTAGTTTAGCACCCGCCTTGGCGCATTTTGCATCTTGCATTGCATTTCCCCTTTAGCACTTAATTAATCAAATTAATTAGGTCTAAGGTTCTATTTCATCATCGTCCACATCATAAAGTTGGGCCCTTTCATTAAAGTGTGCCCTTTTCATTTTATTCCTCCAATACATCATTTAATCAAAAACCCTAATTAGGTCCTAGTTTGAAATTGGGGGCTTGATTTCGGGGGCCAAAACATCTCGAAATCACCTCTAACTTTGGGATTCTCTCTAAAATCATCATATCTGACGGCCCTAAAAATTTGGTGAAAAGTTGTCGGGACCATGGCGCCCGGAGTGCACACGGTCCTGGACATTTTTCTCAAAATTTTAGGAGCACGATCCAATCATAAAATAAAGCTTAACCCCAAGAAATTGGCAGGAGATTCAATCTCTAGGTCGGCCAAAAGTTGAAATTAAGACCTAGGGTTTCATATATAAGAGCTCTCTTTCTTCATTTGAAAGGATCAGAATTTTGGTTTCAGGGGACCTTCTATGCAGCGAAAGAGTAGATCTTTGAAGACTTCAATAACATTCAACATCCATCCATCAAGAATTCATCAATTTCATTCATCCATTTAGGGCTTTGAAGGCATTGAAGAGCAATAAGGGATCACCGACTGAAGATTGGCTTGTACCCCTCCCTTGGGGTTGGGTATGAATTCACGTTGTTTTCGAGTCTTTGCCTAAGCTTCATTACATCATTTGTATTCATGCTTTAGATCACTTTGCATCTTGATTTGGAGAATTTACATTATCATTTACGAGCAATTAGGGTTTACTTTCTAGCTTGCTCTAGTTTGCTTACTTGCATTTTAGGATCTTGCACACACACTACTTTTACAATACAACTTGGCTATTCATGGAGGTGGAAATCACCAAAGTGGGGGTTTGACTAAGGCAAAACCCTATATAGCCGCCCACCATACCTTTTCAGATATAAGTGCAAGTTTCGGGATTCGGACGACGCCGCAAGTTGCAGATCCGACAGAAGCGGACCGGGACAAAACTTCACACCAAATTTCAGAGCAAAAGACCAGGACAAGGGCGTGGGGTGCCCTAGTCCTACCAGGATAGGGGTGCTAGGCGCCCTAGTCCCTGGGATAGGGGCGCTAGGCGCCCTGGTCCTTCTGTCAGACAGCAAGTTTCAGACAGCTTTTCAGGTTACCAAACAATAGTTTCAGGTGCAGTTTCAGGAGCAGAATCAGGACAGTGGTGCCTGCGCCCCCATCCTGAACATTTCCACTCAGATTTTAACTCCGGGTACGCATCTGCAGTCTTGTCTTGTCCTTGTGTTTACAACTTTCCATTGTTTAACTTCAATTCTGCAATCTTGTTATTAGTTCATGCTTGCACTTTGGAATTGAACTTGCATCATTTTATCTTTCAATTACAACAAAGGAATAGAAACCCTAATAGGTAGCTCGTGGCTCTCTCTTCCACAAAAAGAAGTAGCCAATTGTGTGATACCTCTAGGCTCTTTCATATTCCACAATGTGTGTCAAAAGGTGGGATTAGGGCATGTTAGCCTAGTCTCGCTTTTTCCCCTACACATTTTGGTGAACCCGACGTGAAATTATTATTGCTTTCTCTTGCATTGCATTTGTTAGATCTAGATCTAGATTTAGTGTGTTTCATTTAAGTTTCATTTTCATTAAAAAAATAAAAAATAAAAGAGGAAAAAGACAGAGTGTGTTTCTTTGTTTCTTTGCATTGTGTGTTTAAGTTTTATGGAATTTTTATTTCAAAATGTCAGATTTTTATTTGCAAGATGTTCATATTTATGATGATGTATGCAATTATGTCGATTATGAGTATAGCCAAGATGAATTAGATGAAGCTTTAGATGAGTTTTTGAATCCTAAAGATGCCAAACCTTCATTTTACCAAAGACTCATAAATATTGTTACTATACCATTTCGTTGTGATGAGAAAGATAAGTCGAATCATTCCTCTCAAGGGTACATTCCTATCAACTCTTCCACTAAATCTAGTAACATGGTTGTTTTCAATGATCCCCTCTATGAAGAAATGTCTCCTTTTGAATCAAAAGGTAAACCTTTTAATAGATATGATCATGATTTGTTGGATGATGCTCTTGACGACTTTGTGGCTTTATCGAAACCTTTAAACAAGAACAAAACTTCTAAATTAGTTAACATGATAAACCTAAAAGAGCATAATAAGCCTCTCTTTGAAGTCCAAGGTGCTTATCCTTCTCCCACCTTTCAAGTTCCTAAATCACCTCTCCTTACTGTCCAAGGAGGGTATGGTCATGATTCCTTTCTTACTCCGAATAAACCTATCCTCACCGTGCAAGGAAGAAAACCTATGAGTCCTTATAGTTATGCCAAGCAATTAACTAGAGAGAGTTATCATGCGGTTGCCCATACTTATAATACTAGAAATAATAGGCAGCCTAATCCTCCTCCTGTTACTCCAGTTTCTCTTCCTAATTCTCAACCAATTCTTCCGCAAGCTCCATGTATTTCACAAGTTCTTGGTAAGGAATATGATCTCATAGAACAACTTAAGGCTACCCCTGCTAAGATATCCCTTTGGGATTTGATTCAAACTTCTTCCGCTCATCATGAAATGTTACAAGATGCCTTGAAAGATTTGAATGTTCCTCCACCTAATACATCCAGTAATATAGTGTCTTTGGTTAACTCTGTGATGAATCCTAAAGCTCAAATTGTGTTTACTCAAGATGAGTTGCCTACTAGTGAAATTCAACATCAATATGATCCCTTGATGATTGTGGTTATCATAAATGACACTGCTATAAGATGAACACTGGTAGATAATGGCTCTGGCCTTAATGTGTGTAGCATTAATCTATTGTATAAGATGAATGTGGATACATCCCTTATTGAGCCTGACTCTCGTCCCATTCAAGGCTTTGATAATGTGGCTAAGTCTTCATTAGGTATTATCACCTTACCCCTCACAGTGGGGCCTGTTACTTTGCCTACTCCTATCCATGTTATGTCGGGAAATCTAACATACAACTTGTTATTAGGGAGACCTTGGATTCATAGTATGCAAGTTGTCCCCTCTACATTGCATAGACAAGTTAAATTTATTTATAACAATAAGACATATACCTTGATAGGTGATACTAATTTCCAAGCTCGTTTGCAAACATCTACTTCCAAAGGGAGTTCTTCTAAGCCTTCCTCTTCTAGTGATGACTCTTTAAACAAGATACCTATGGATGAATCCTCACTCTCTGATGATCAAAATTCTTTGGATGAGTCTGAAGCTCCTGAAGAAGATTCTTCTCAACTTGAATCTACACATGAGAAGGCTTTTGATCCTGAGAAGGTTCTCACAGAAGACGATTGGGGATCTCTTGATTTTAATCCCACCTTTGTAGGTGAATATAGGGTTCCTTCTAGAGAGCTTAAAGTTGAAAAGAAGGAAAAAGCTAAAAATCAATCAATCTTACCTGAACCTATGAACAATAATTTTGTGGTCGCTTCTCAAACTTCTTCTCCTCACACCTCTAATTCTGAAGAGTTTGATTCTTTGTCTTATGAAAAACCACCTTCTCTTTCTGAAATGGATGATCGTTATGGTCATGGTTTTCATATTTTAGCTAAGCATGGGTATAATGAAAATGGTTGTGGCACTCACGAATAAGGGATAAAGGTTCCTCTAGGGAATAATCTTTATGATGAGACCTTTGGACTTGGTTATAATCCCTGCAAGCGCACTAAAGCTTCTAAAAGACCATGTATTAGTGTTATTTCTACATCTCTACCAATGAGACACCCTGAGTATATTGATGGGGATCCTTCGTGTGCGTGTGCTTTGGATGTCTTTCCTACCGATGATTCTTTAGCTGAGTTTTTAGGAGCATATGATACTCTTCCTCGTTATCATCACAATAGGGGATTTCCTTATTGTTTGAACACTGAAGCTTATTTTGGAAAAGAGATTGATAATGATGAGACTGTGGAAGAATTTCCTCAGTTAAAGGATACTCCTCAACAAAGTAATCTTCTTATAAGTGACACCATTGATGCTAAGATGGATCCTTGCAATGAAGAAAAAGTTATTAAAATTGGAAAATGTTTGGATGGAGAAGAACAAAAACAATATGCAGATTTATTGCGTGAATTCCCTGAGATCTTTGCTTGGACATATTCTGACATGCCTGGTATAGATCCTAAGATTGTTACTCATAATATTGTCTTAGTTCCCGATGCTAAGCCTGTGAAAAAAAAGATTTGAAAAATGAATCCTAAGGTAGCTTTGCTTGTTAAGGCTGAGATTGAAAAATTATTGGAGGCTGGATTTATCCGCCCTATTGATTATTCCCCATGGATTTCAAATATTGTCGCTGTGGCTAAATCAGATAATAAAATAAGAATGTGTACCGACTTCCGAGATTTAAATAAGGCTTCTTTGAAAGATGATTTCCCTCTCCCAAATATTGACATGATAGTTGATTCTACAGCAGGACATGCTCTGTTATCCTTCATGGATGGTTTTTCAAGATACAATCAAATTTTCATTAATCCTCAAGATCAATTCAAAACTGCTTTCACCACTCCTTGGGGTACGTTTTGTTGGGTGATGATGCCTTTTGGACTTAAAAATGCCGGCGCAACTTATCAATGAGCGATGACCCTTATCTTTCATGATTATATGCATGAGATTTTAGAAGATTATGTTGATGATATTTTAGCCAAATCCATTTTCCGTATAGATCATATTAAGATCCTTCGTCAAATCTTTGAAAGAATTCATAAATATCACATGCGCTTGAATCCTCGAAAATGTGTTTTTGGTGTGGATAGCGGAAAACTATTAGTATTCATAGTTTCGTATCGTGGGATTGAGGTGGACACTAAGAAAATAGATGCTATTGTCAACATGCCACCTCCTAGAAATGTGTCTCAACTCAAAAGCTTACAAGGAAAGATTCAAGCTATTCGTAGGTTTGTATCTCAACTTGCGGATCGTACTTTTCCTTTTACTCAACTTCTCAAAAAGAATATCACTTTTCAATGGAACGAAGATTGTCAGCAAGCATTTGAAGATTTAAAACTATATTTGGCTAATCCTCCTATCCTTCAACCTGCCGAACCTTCTAAATCCTTTCTTCTTTATACAACTGCTTCCTCTCATGCTCTCGCAGCATTATTGGCACAACATGATAAAGATGGTAAGGAGTGTCTGGTTTATTATATAAGTCATACCTTACTCGATTATCAGACCCGATATTCTGCGATAGAAAGACAATGCTTGGCCTTGGTGTTTGCGACTCAGAAATTGAGACATTATCTTTTAAATTCAAAAGTCTGCGTCATGGTAAAGTTTGATCCTTTGAAGCATCTTTTCTCTAAAACTGATTTATCAGGGCGCCTAGCTAAGTGGGTTATGATGTTAACTGAATTTGACCTTAAATTTGTTTCATAAAGAGCAATTAAAGGGCAAGCGTTGACCGATCATTTAGTTGAGGCCCCTTCACCTTTCTCCTTCCCTAACCCTGAGTCTTTTCCCGATGATTTCATTCTTTGTACAGAGAAAGATGAAACTTGGGAGTTGTACTTTGATGGCTCTAAGTGTCGTACGGGATCGGGGGCAGGTGTTGTTCTGATTTCTCCTACAAAGAAATCCATTCCCTTATCTTATCGTCTCAATTTCCTATGTACCAATAACATTGCTGAGTATGAGGCTCTTATAGCAGGAATAAAGGCAGCCTTGGCTTTGAATGTAAAGCACATACATATTTATTGAGATTCTCAATTGATTATAAGACAAGTAATAGGACTATATCAAGCAAAACAAGACAAATTATCACAATATAAAGACCTTGCTATCTCTTTGTTACAAAAATTCGATTCTTATACCATGGAACCTGTTCCTCGAAAAGATAATCAACATGCGGACGCAATGGCATGTGTGGCTTCTCTTGTATCTTTAGAGGACCCTATGGTTGATCTTAAATTTGTTATTCACAACCTTAATTCTCCAGCTATTGTAGATGATTCTAGCTTGGTGACATGTTGTGACTTTATAGACTCAGGTGAATGGTATTCGCATATCGTAAGATACTTGACCGATGGTACCTTTCTTGATTCTGCCAATAGGAACACTAGGGCTAGAATTCGCAAGCTGTCCGCTAGATATATCATTCTTTCTAATGTTCTTTACTGAAGGGGTTATAACGGTCTTCTCCTTCGCTGTCTTAACAAATCAGAAATCCCTATTGCTCTTGAAGAGGCACATTCAGGTGCCTGTGGGGGGCATTTTGGAGGCAAATCCTTGGTTCAAAGGTTTCTTTGTATGGGATATTATTGGCAAACTATGCAGAAGGATTCTTTTTCATTTGTTAAGAAATGTCATCAATGTCAACAACACAATAATCTGATTCATGCTCCTGCCCAAGAACTTCGTTCTCATGTAGCTTCTTGGCCTTTCTCTGCATGGGGGTTGGATCTCATCGGTAAAATCTCTCCTCCTTCATCTCAAGGACATACTTTCATTATAACCGCAACAGATTACTTTACAAAGTGGGTAGAAGTTGTTCCCCTTCGCTCTACTACTGCTGAAGTGATTTGTCGATTTCTTCTAGAAAACATTATTTCTCAATTCGGGATACCTTCCACTATAATCTCTGATAATGGGACATCATTTAAGAACAAGGACGTGAAGAAATTCCTCGAGAAATATCATATCAAACATCGATTTTCTACACTATACTATCCTCAATCAAATGGTCAAGCCGAATCATCCAATAAGATAATTGAACAAATTCTTCGCAAAACCGTGAATAAGCATGGTAAGGATTGGAGTACTCAGCTAATTTATGCTCTTTGGGCCTACCGAACGAGTGTACGAATTGCTACAGGAACCACCCCTTATAATCTTGTTTATGGTGTTGATGCTATTATGCCTTTAGAGTTAGAGATTCCATCACTTAGAGTTTCTCTCAAAGGTATAGTAGATGATGACTCTTATAGAGAACAAAGATTTCAACAGCTTGAGATGCTTGATGAACAGCGTATAAATGCTCTTGAGCATATTCAAGCGTATCACAAAACTCTACAACGAAGCTATAATGATAAGGTTATTCAACATTCCTTCTCAGTGGGTGACTTAGTTCTCTATGAGAATCAGCGCAATGTGAATGCCTTACCTGAAGAAAAGGGAAAATTTAGTCCTAATTGGCTTGGACCGTATATTTTTATTGAAGATTATGGATCAGGTGCTTACAAAATAGCAGATGTAGACGGTACGCCTCTTAAAGAACCTATAAATGCTATGCACTTGCGTAGATACTTTGCTTAATTCCTCATTCCTTATCTTTCATTTCATTTATCTTCTTATCACTTCTTCAAAATTGGATAATATGTTAGCATATCTTTGTTAGAGCAAATGGAATTAAATGATGTTTTGTTTAATCTATATTGCTTTGTTCCTGACAAGCGTGTTTCTTTACTCTATGGTTTGTCTTGAATTCATCTATGTAAATTGCAAAAGATTTACATTTTCATTATGCTGGCATATTATACAATGTCTTTATGTGTTAAGTAGAATTGTATCATGTTGTGTTTAAATTAAATCACATTACTTATATGATTCTTAGGCTTAACACATATTTCTTCTCTATCATCAATGAAGTACTTGATTTTAATTAAGTCACACATGTATCAATTTAATCATGGAGCATTGAAAAATCAATCACATGGAAATTAAATTAAGAACATACATGTACATCTACCAAATGTATTAACTTTAATCAAAATATACATTGTTTTAGGCATTAAAGATAACACATTTGAGACAAAGAGAAGCATGTATATATATATATATATATATATATATATATATATATACATATATATATATATACATATATATATATATACATATATATATATATATACATATATATATATACATATATATATATATACATATATATATATGTGTGTGTGTGAATCGTGTGTTCATATACAAAAGTAGGTCACTATACATCCAAAATGTGACCTATCCTACATCATGAGATCATCTCCTATCCCTAGGGCTAGTGGCTGGAGAGTGACGACTAGACGCTCCCTCTTGATCCGGCCGTGAAGGTGGACCCATAGGTGTATAGTGTGATATAGACCGTGAATGACTCTGAGAGAAACTCCTACGATCCCTATCCATAAGGATCGCGCGATACGAGGTAGCCTCGGCCTGAGCTGTTGCTAGGTCACGCTGTGCCTGCTGAAGGTTCTCTGATAGAACTCTCTCTCTCTCCCTCCATATTTCCACTTGTACTCAAAATGGGGAAAACAAGTCCTCATGCCGACCCGTGTTCCCCTGAGCCCTATAAGCAACCTGTGAGGAACTAGGGATCTGTGCCATCATGGAAATATCTGTCACTGCTTGCTGGATCAAGGAACGCCACTCCTGCACATTAGCTATAGCAGTAGAACAGATTTTGTATCAGTATCATTTTATATCATCAAAACATTAATCAATCAATATAAACCTACTATACCTAGATCTCCCTCACGCCAGTAGGGATCGTGATATGGTAGCATCTGTGACTGGGAACTACTAGGCTCCCCACGCTCAAATGATCTGTGCACGATGGGTACAGGTCTCTGTATCGCCTCATGTTCCCCCTTTTGGGGAATAAGAGGAGGATCCAAGGCTATGGTATCATCTCCTGAATGGTGGGGTGCTGCATCTGAATCCTCCTCATCATCTCTATTCTCCTCCTCCTCATCATCCTCGTCCTCATCCGCATCCTCATTCTCCTCATCATCATCTCTATCTGTGTCATCCTCCTCTCCTTCCTCCTCCTCCTTGGCACTAGGTTGATCTCCTATGGGTGGATTAGGATCTCCTGCCTCCTCATGACCCTCTCTCTCCTTTGGCTCCTCCGATCTGGATCCTTGATCCTTATCTCAGTCTCCATGTCTCCATGGACCTGGATGGCTTGTCAGGTGATCTGGTGGAAAGATAGGCCCTGGGGATGTCCTCACAAACCATGAGAGATACCTACGCTGTGCTCCGGGATCTGCGGCATAATCAGTGACCACATCCTGATCGGACCCCTCTATATCTATGATCTCGATATCATCTGTCGTAGGTCTCGCTACTGCTCTGGGTCTGGGAAGGACTTGTGAGTGTCGAGTGTAGATGGGTACATCGGCTGGAACACACTGCTCTAGCCCAAACTGCCTCCTTACTCGGTCAAAGCAGAATGGGACTATGATATGTGAGTATCGTCCTCTCAGTAGGCGGTTCCTTTGTAAGCATGCTAGCTACCTCTCCATTCCATCCCATCTGTGCACCCGCAGATATGGTCTCCATACTATCACCTCAGTTGTCAATCTATCGAATGTCACTCTCCAATATAGTAGATTCCCAAATCTCCACTCGCTGGTAAGTGGATAAGAAAACACCCTAGGTCGCTCGCTAGCCGCACTCATCGGATAGCCGACAGGCCTGGTGCATGTGAAGTGCTCAAATATCCACACCTGCAGAAGTGTGCATGTCATCAAGCTACAACCCTGTCCAAAAACATACTCCTCGAGGTCATGATAGAGATGTGCAAGCATACTCCGACCCCAGGCATATACTCTCCTATGTCTCTCCATAGCCCTGATGCACCATGTCAGACCCCCATGCATGTGTGTACCTCGCCCATTATGGCAGACAGCTAGTGCAATGATGGCAATCATAAGACGTCTCACAAGGGGCACCTCTCCTGTAGGATGTAAGAGCCAACTGACCATGATGCGACCTCTCGTCTCACTCGGCATGACTCTCCCTATGCAGTATACCTGCTCCCTCTGATGGTCCTCCGCTGACCGATCGGTCGCGTATGTCACGATAGCTCCTCTGATAGGTAGGCGAAGTATGCAGTACACATCCTCAAGTGTAACCGTCATCTCTCCTACTGGGAGATGGAATGTACATGCATAAGGATCCCATCGCTCCATAAGTGCCATCAGCATCGCAGGATGGAATCGAATGGCCGGCATAAGGATCATATACCACAAACCTACAATAGATAATGTATCCCTCTCTGCCTGAGTCAACCGGGGAATCTGATCTCGCAGACTACGAAGAATCTGCCCCGCAGTGTGCTCTCTCATGTATGGGAGACCCTGTGATGCAAAAACATCAGTGTAATCAATACTCAATCATCAAAATCATCTATGCGAAAAACGAAAACTGTCGAACATCGAAAGCTAACCCTGACACCCCTTGCCAAGTCCTGATTGGGACCATGGTGCTCTGTCAAGGACCATGGCGCCCTTCAGGGACCATGGTGCCCTGAGAGGACCATGGCACTCTTCAGGGACCATGGCGCCCTGAGGGGACCATGGCGCCCTGATAGGACCATGGCACCCTGGGTGGGACCCAGGGTCAGATTCCAGGGCCTGCATTCGATCACAGAAACTCAAAGTCAACAGAAATGTAGAAAGTCAAAGTCAAAGTTCAGTCAACTCACCTCGTCCAGTGGCTTGTCGCCGATCACGGCCTGTCGCATGATCTCCATCGTTGTGGGACGCTCCGGTCGTCGTGAAGGCATGATGATGGCTATGTGGGCTCCGCTACAATGAACAATACTCAAAAATCAACAAAGTGACAAATGCAATAGTCACTTTCAAGGTATATATTTTCATTTTGGTTTCAAAACCCTAATTTTCCTCTATCACTCATTTCATCATAACTTGGGTTTGGGAGATGCGATTTTCAAACCGTTTGTTGCGTAGGAATTGTACTTTCGTTCCCTTACTCCCTTGATGTTCCAAAATGTGCTCTGATGAACCCTCTTCAGTGAACATCTCTCATCAATAATCTCTCACACAATTTGTCGTAAGTAAACATGCTATCCTGTTTCACCTCCCTAATAAGCAAGCCGAAATAGGGGGGGCATATAGCTACTCGCAAATTTCATCACTTTCTTTAGTAAGCATTAGGTGATTTTGTGATCTAAGGTGTGTTTTGTAGGGTGCGGTTCCTAACTGTGTACTGCAGATACCGCTGGGGGCTTCGTTCGACAGACTTATGGATATATCCTTTTTTTAAATAATGTTTACTTTCCTGTACTTTAGCTTGCATATGCACATAGTACTCATATGACCGCTAAAGTGGGGGCTAAATGTAGCGTCATAAATTGTACGCACTTGCTAGGGTGGTATAATTTCACACCTAGTTTAGCACCTGCCTTGGCGCATTTTGCATCTTGCATTGCATTTCCCCTTTAGCACTTAATTAATCAAATTAATTAGGTCTAAGGTTCTATTTCATCATCGTCCACATCATAAAGTTGGGCCCTTTCATTAAAGTGTGCCCTTTTCATTTTATTCCTCCAATACATCATTTAATCAAAAACTCTAATTAGGTCCTACTTTGAAATTGGGGGCTTGATTTCGGGGGCCAAAACATCTCGAAATCACCTCTAACTTCGGGATTCTCTCTAAAATCATCATATCTAACGGCCTTGAAAATTTGGTGAAAAGTTGTCGGGACCATGGCGCCCGGAGTGCACACGGTCCCGGACATTTTTCTCGAAATTTTAGGAGCACGATCCAATCATAAAATAAAGCTTAACCCCAAGAAATTGGCAAGAGATTCAATCTCTAGGTCGGCCAAAAGTTGAAATTAAGACCTAGGGTTTCATATATAAGAGCTCTCTTTCTTCATTTGAAAGGATCAGAATTTTGGTTTCAGGGGACCTTCTATGCAGCGAAAGAGCAGATCTTTGAAGACTTCAAAAAAATTCAACATCCATCCATCAAGCATTCATCAATTTCATTCATCCATTTAGGGCTTTGAAGGCATTGAAGAGCAATAAGGGATCACCGACTGAAGATTGGCTTGTACCCCTCCCTTGGGGTTGGGTATGATTTCATGTTGTTTTCAAGTCTTTGCCTATGCTTCATTACATCATTTGTATTCATGCTTTAGATCACTTTGCATCTTGATTTGGAGCATTTACATTATCATTTACGAGCAATTAGGGTTTACTTTCTAAGTTACTCTAGTTTGCTTACTTGCATTTTAGGATCTTGCACACACACAAGGTCTGCACACACACTACTTTTACAATACAACTTGGCTATTCGTGGAGGTGGAAATCACCAAGGCGGGGGTTTGACTAAGGCAAAACCCTATATAGCCGCCCACCATACCTTTTCAGATATAAGTACAGGTTTCGAGATTCGGACGATGCCGCAAGTTGCAGATCCGACGGAAGCGGACCGGGACAGAACTTCACACCAAATTTCAGAGCAAAAGACCAGGACAGGGGCGTGGGGCGCCCTGGTCCTACCAGGACAGGGGTGCTAGCCGCCTTGGTCCCTGGGACAGGGGCGCTGGGCGCCCTGGTCCTTCTGTCAGACAGCAAGTTTCAAACAGCTTTTCAGGTTACCAAACAGCAGTTTCAGGTGCAGTTTCAGGAGTAGAATCAAGACAGTGGCACCTGCACCCCTGTCCTAAACATTTCCACTCAGATTTTAACTCCGGGTACGCATCTATATTCTAGTCTTGTCCTTGTGTTTACAACTTTCCATTGTTTAACTTCAATTCTGCAATCTTGTTATTAGTTCATGCTTGCACTTTGGAATTGAACTTGCATCATTTTATCTTTCAATTACAACAAAGGAATAGAAACCCTAATAGGTAGCCCGTGGCTCTCTCTTCCACAAAAAGAAGTAGCCGATTGTGTGATACCTCTAGGCTCTTTCGTATTCCACAATGTGTGTCAAAAGGTAGGATTAGGGCATGTTAGCCTAGTCTCGCTTTTTCCCCTACACAATAGGATGGAATTATAATGCATAATGATGTGCTTATATAGAGAGCACAAGGATTCCCTAAACTAAACTTAGGAGAACTAAAGAAAAAACATGAGGAGCTAAATAAAGCTCAACTACAACTAAACTAAAGTGAAGCCAATATTAGCCTAATGAGATAAAATCTAAAAGGAACCTAAGTTTAAATTAAGTGAATAAAGTAATTAAAAGACTTAATTAATTAATAATTGGATAATTTTCCTAATTACTCCAACAATAAGGACACTTGTCCTCCTCTTCTATTTTCATGGCTCTCAAACATTATGAGTCATTGATCTTGTCATTTAATTCTGTTCATCCATTGGTTTCTCTTTAATTCTATAAATGAAGACCATCCTTAGTCATTTTAATAGTTAGCACCTCTAATGTAACATTTTGTTGATGCCAAGAGTAATCGCATCCAACCTTCCTTTAGCGTAACTACCATTCCATGGTGTAATAATGATTAGTTTGGTAAGAAATTGTATTTTATTTATTTACATATGTTAATCATTTACTTAATCTAAGAGTTACATGAAATTGTGAGTAAATAAGTTAATTTAATTAGTTCAATTGCATACTCACTTTTTCCATATGCACATCATACAATAGGTGTATGAACAATTAAATACAATTAAAAATTAGTATCTTGCATACACAGTTAGAACATTTGTTGCAATCTCAATTTTGTTCACATTAACATCAACATTTCTTGTTTGACAAGCTTCCAGAACTTGTTATATTGTCTAAACAACTTGACAATCGAGAATGATGTGAATGATAGAGAAAGATCCTAAAAATTCTAAGTTCTAATAAAATCCATTTCTTAAACACATGTATAAATACATTAAAATAGATTGTAAAGATCCTAAAGATGAAATTTAGAACTGGACAAAACCACGCAAGAGAAAAATGTTTCAAGATAAACTACAAATGTAAACAAATCACAACTATTTTACAATAACTTTGTCTCATCATCATATGCTTTAATCTAATTCCCATTTCTAACTTATAATTTTCAATCACATCATCTTAACCAATTAAAATAATCAAAATTAACATGTCATAAACTATATAAACTTTATTCCCATCTCAATCGTTTCTATTTTTTGGTGGGGTCAGAGATAACCATATTTTTTATTCGTTGAGTGCATTTTATAATTTAAACCAACTATGCAACTCATTAAAAAAAAAAGGGAAGCATCTCTTATGAACAATATTCAACCATAAGTTACGCATGGAATTATGCTATCCCATAGTCTTTGACAAAGGGGGAAAACGGCAATAAAATAGAATACATGGGTATCTTAAAAAAAAGGACTGGATTACAACGAGTTACATATAATTCGTATATGGGTAAGTCTTGATCACCGCCAGAAAAGACAATAACAAATATCCAGATGTGCTTCTTTAAGGCTATAGCTAATCTGGTTTTAAAAATGTTCAGATTTCTGCATAACATGAAGGTAAATCGAAAATTACAGATTGTGTTGAACCTTTTATTTTTCGACTAAAGATTAAAGATTAATCAACTATTTTGAAACCAGATTAACCGCATCCCTTCTTTAATTCAATCACGAAGCAACTCCTCCACCATCTCCGTTGCCTCAGTCTCTTCTCTCACTCTCTTTTTAGAGCTACTGTTGCTCTCCATATGCCCACAGGCCAAACCAGTTCGAGTCTCCGACGACTGTCTGTAGTTGGCGATTTCCTGGGGAAAGTTAAGCACAGCTCTCGATCCGCGCATTCGGAAGGCGGCACGGTCATATGCGAGCGCAGCTTCTTCAGCGGATTTGAAGGTACCCAACCAAACTCTAGCCCCCTGCTTAGATGGATCTCGTATTTCCGCTGCAAATTTCCCCCATGGCCGCTCTCTCACTCCCCTGTACCGATTCCGAGGCCTTTTCTCACCAGAATTCTCTCTAACTGTAGAACTAGGGCCCCTCACATTCAAATTCCTCCCTTCGACTAAATCAGAAGCAGCTTTTTCCAAACAGTTATCATCCTTCTGGTCACCAAGCAAATAGCGGCTGATGCTGTGGATATCCATGCCTGCAATTTCCTCTACTGGTTCTTCTTCTTCTTCTTCTTCTTCTGGATAAGAGGAAGAGTTGTTGAGACTTTAAAGACAAAATATTCTTTAAATGTCTATGCAGCACTTAGGACCCCAAGAACGTGGAAAGCAGTCCAAAGCATCGAGTCCGTTATTCCCGTCAATGTTCATTTTGCACGTGCCAGAAAACGCTGCCATGTCCATGGCGGCTGAGTCTAACATTCGGAAGACTGGGTTACTAAAATACAAAAATTCAAGAGTCTTTTTTGGCTACTCGTAAAGTTTAATGTTTTAAAAATGACTTTATTAAATATTATTTTCAAATGACTTTTGGTAATTGAATGTTTTTATTCAATGTTTTTTTTCAAGTATATTACAACTAGTATATTTATTTTGGAAGAATATAGGTGAAGTATAAGAAAAAATAGATATTATATTTGTTTATTATTTTACTTAAATGTTTATTATTTTAATTAATATTAAATTATTATTTAGATATAAGTATAATCTTATGTTTGAAATATTATTATTTTTATATTACGAAATTATTATTATTGCTATTATATTTGTATTTTATATTAGAATAAATAATTATGAAGTTAACTAATTATATGATGGAGATAGACAAATTGATTGATCAGTTAAACTCAGAGTGAGTGGGAGTTGAGAGGTGGAAGAGAAGATATAATTAGCACTAAATAATTAAAAATCAGTTAATTGAGTGCATGGAAGAGAAAATAAATAGAATTAAGAAAAGTAGGTGATATTTTCCACACCACGACTTGTAGTGGAGAGTGCTAAGTGTAACTTTCATTCTCATGAGAGATGGGTTCTTGTGACCCACTACTCATGAATCATGGGTCATTGAGTTTGACTCGAAAACTTCATAGTTGAATCCTGATAGCAATATCATAAATAAATTTAATTTTAAAATTAATTAAAAAAAATTGCACTTTTAACGTATTTAAGTGTCAAGAAACATGTCAAATTAAATGCTTCTAGTTTTTATTGACGAATATTTATACATCCAATAATACGCCTTTAGCATAATCAGCCTCATATATACAATTTAATTATATTTATATTGATTAAAAAAAAACCTGTGCTAACTATTTTTAAACTGGATTGCAAATAACAGAATAGAAAGCAAATTAGAAGTGTTCCGTGATGCGAAGTAGCTTTCTTTTTAAAAAAGAAAAAAACAAAACAGTTTCGAATTCTTGTAAGAAAAAGAAAAGGATGTATACGATTAAGATGTATGTCTTTAAAAAAGAGACTCAACTATAGTAAAAAAGAATAATATGCTTTTCCTCCGAAAGATATCTAAAATGTCCCACCACAACTTGTATAATAAAAACACGACTTTTCTGTCGTGGTGTTTTATTAGTGGAAGACCGAATGTTTACCTACCCCCACTATTTTGATTTCTTTACCAAGTCCTATTAATCTAAAATATCCCTCAATATTACATTCCACCATTAGGAAAAACTCTTCTACCATGAAAAATATTTTCTTACACACATTTATCTAACATGTGTTGCCACTCCTATTTGATCTAACAACCACTTGTCTTATCATTAGTGAATTTTCTTACTTTTATTTCATGAGAAATTTCAACCACATACATCAACGAATTTACACCTTGAACATTAATTAATTATAAAGGTAATTAATTTACTCTCAATATGGCATTACCACATAGGGCCCACATTGACAAAGACATCATTAAAATATCATAAATGAGCCACTCAATTTATTTATGTATATTATTCAAAGTGCATGTATGACTTAAATAAATTATGATTTAAATCAATTCATAATATTTTTATCTTGCTCAAACCTCGTTAATATATGAAAAATAAATAGTGACTTTCTGATTATGGATTTATTTCCTTTCATTAGGTCACAAAATCTTGTTGGATCATTTTTCTTTTTATTTTTCTACATTTAATCATTATTCAACTTACTATTGTCAATTTTTAGGGTAGTTCAATTTATGGAAAAAAAAAATTTCTTAGTAAGGATCATATTTTATGGAAGAATGTTAGGGAATATCGTAGATAACTAAAAATGATGAATACAAACTTTATCTTGTCACTTCAATATAATATCTCTAATTTTCTATCAATATTAATTAAATAATTTCTAATTATTTAATTAAGATGATATTCCTTCTTTTCATCTATATTAATTAAAAATAATTTTTAATTGTTTAATTATGATATTTGATCTTTAAATTTTTCTCTCTAATGATGAAGCTAATATGTCCTCGTTTTTGGCACCTCAAAAAGGTATTCACCAAAAAATATGCCATTCTTTGTATTTTTATGAGTTTGAAGGTGTCATAGAAAGGTTTTCAATAAGAAACCCTTGACTTTGATTTTGATTTTTACTTTTGTTTCTAAGGAATTTATGTTCCCCAAAATAGGCATCTAGATCTAATTGCAAACTCAATTTGACTTATAATGTCTATGAAAGATTTCATTAGCAATTTCCAAAAATCATTGGATTACTTCATCATTTTGGAATATATCAAGATTGGAAAGACCTTATTGATCTCATCTATTATTTTTGTGTGATGAAAGGGGGTATTTATGGTTAGGATTAAATTAAGTAAATAGAGGGGATGTATCTAAATCACCGTATGAAACTATTATGACCTCTTTTAGGATATCATCCACACCACAAAAACCATCTCAATGTTACGGGAGGTGTCTAATGACACTGTGGGTCCTTTGTGCATAGAACAATACTCAAGACTTTGATTATATTTATTGGTTGCGAGATCAATAGGGTATAGTATTTCTTTCTCATGAAGGCCTAGAACTTTTCATTGATAGTGCACTCTTTGAATCATTCAATGAGGAGTAGGAAATGTCTCCTAGAAGTACTCAAGGGGAGTGTCACTAGTGTTAGATTCCTCTCTATAAACTTATTATTTTACATCTTCCTTAATCTATCTTGGTCAAATGTGCTAGGATATTGGAAGGTAGTTGAATCATAACTTATAATTATAGGTTTCTATTAAGATTCCTGGTTAATAGAATTTTAATGAGCTTGTGGAAAAAGAGGGATGAATCTCACATTGAAGGCATTATGTAGTTTAAACACACCACAACATTTGGCATTGATCTTGAT
Source organism: Cryptomeria japonica (assembly GCF_030272615.1). Taxonomy (NCBI): domain Eukaryota; kingdom Viridiplantae; phylum Streptophyta; class Pinopsida; order Cupressales; family Cupressaceae; genus Cryptomeria; species Cryptomeria japonica. The sequence goes on along the minus strand of NC_081410.1, from coordinate 36,562,516 downwards.
GTTGAAAAATAGGAGTTCAAGGGTATTAAGATGTATGAGAGGCATATGATACAACCTTGGGATTGACATAAATTGAAGATGTGATTGTTTTTAAATTCAAAAACTTGATCCTGGGAAAATTATGGGAGTGTACAAATGAAGTTTCAAGTGTATGACAATACTTGATGGATGTGTGTTGGCATAGATTGTAGCCTCTATACCATTATGTAGAAATTTTAAGCATTGGTGATATGAAGACGACACAACTTGAGTGGTATAGATCAATGGGAAACTGAGGGGGAGATTGTATGGAAGATCAAGGTCAATAACATGGAAAGTATTATACTAAAGTGTAGGTCCCAATTATATGGGAATATATAAGATACCTTATAAGTCTCTTATATAATTTTCATAGGCCTTAATTGTTATGGTGTGAGGCTCTAAATTAGTTGAGGTGTATCCCACCTATGTAATGAACTTTTAACTACATGAATTAAAGAAAAAGACATTATTCAATATGTCTTGTTTTACCTTGTGCTTAGCAGCAAGGAATTTGATATGTAATGCATGATTATGATATGATTTAATGGGTAGAATTCCACTATGGTTGGATGCATGTTGGTAGCTAGAGGAATGTTGGTCCACTAATTCTTGTAATTACATAGGATCTACATCTATAAGTACCCATGATTCTTGCAAAGCATTGTCTAGTATCTCGATATGAACATGGTGGAAGATTTGAGAAGGTACAAATAGAAATTTGAGTTAGGGTCCACCCAGGATAATCTAGGATGTTGTAATGAGAGTCTTGGGTGGATGGTTTTAATTTGGTATTGCACATTAATTATACCACACATAGTAGTGATAGTGTTATGGGGATCCTTAGCTTTATTTTAACCTTGGCCACTTAGGAAGGCACTTAAGTAATACATCCAACAACACTATCATAATTAAATGGGACTCTGTTATAGTTCACATTTTTTGTATGATTATTTAATGATTATTGAATTAGTTATTAATGGATCGAGGATTAGAAGTAGCAACACAAGGGTCCTGGGAATGTTTAGAAAATGCATTTTTATATATCTCGAGTTGACAATTTGGTGATTAAAGATTAGCAACATTTCACAACTACATCACCCTTGTCAATGAGGCCTTGGACATAGTTCTTAAGATTCATACATTTATTAGTACAATGACCTTTAATCTAATACTAATTGCAATATTTATCATCTGAATACCAAACCATTTTCAGTTTTGAATCATCAAAAAGTTAATTCGTGATGTAAGTCACTATGTTTTATTAAATGTGTCTTATAAAAATAGCAGTGAATGGTTCTCCAAGAGGAATGTGTTGGGTATTTCTAAGAAGTTTTTTGGAATGATGTGTTGTCATTGATGTCAACATATTCTTTTGTGTATTTTAGTGTTGCAATCAGATTGGATGAGTTGGTTTGATGAGTGTGTTGCAGTTGAGTTGTTGCAGTTTAATGGGTTTTGAGATAAGTATATCTAGTTGATTGAGTGGAAGTTTTAGAGGTCCGCATGGTGATTTTATTGAGTTATGAGATCTGATATTGAGGTTGGTTTTTAGTTGTCTATGTTGATCAGTGTTATGTACTATTCTCTACATTACTTCGAATTTACAATATCTTGGTTTGCGGAGTTGGCAGAGTGTTTGGGACATTCATATGTGTCCTCAATTCAGACAGTTCATGATTTGGAGATTCGCAAGTGAATCTTTCAATTTGATAGTCAGTTTAGTTGGTGTTCATGAGGTTTGGTATAATGATGATGAAGATTCTAGTAAGTGGTGATGTTGTGGTTGTTGCTATGGTAAATCATGATGATTGTGGATGTTTCTACATTGTGTTCTATCCATTTTGATGGTCTGCATTGATTGTTGTGCGGGTTATTAATATTTTTCTTGATCCGGTGGTGTTCTTTGTGTTATGTGCATTCATGATGTTTATAACATGTTGCGGATGTTCAAGGTGAAATTATCAGAGGTGTTTCTTTTTTGTTGTGTTGGTTTAGGTCCAGAATATGTCTTAGACAATATTGTTTTGGTTTGCATGTGTTGTTGTAGCGTGTGAGGTTATATGATTTATAATTCATGTTGAGTGTTGAGCTGACCTTAAAATATAGGTCGATGATTTGTATAAATATATGTAATATTAATTTGAGAGATGTATATGTGTATGTATACATCAATTTGATCTTTCAATAGCAAAGGAGAAGTGTGAAAAAGTGTGAAAGAGCATATTTTGTGTTATGTGCTTAACCAGAATTGTAACCAGGCATGAGAAGATGCTATTTCATCAGTTCATTATCCTCCGGATGTAATTTGAATGTTTCTATAAGGCAGTGAGCCTTTACAAGGTTTGTAGGCCTTCTTGTTTTATGATTTGAGTAGTGAGATCTAGGCAGTGTGCCTGAATGCATGTGCATTCCCCATTGTAATATTTCACATACTCCTAACAGGGTATTATCTCATTGTGGGTAGGTTCCCACCGTGGTTTTTCTCTTAACTGGGTTTTCCATGCCAAAAATCTTGGTGCTATGTGTGTTATTTATGTGGTGTTAATTTGTACTTTCATTTCTAGTTATCATATCTGAATTTAAGTTTTATTAAGTAAAGTTTTGTGAGAAAATTGATTCACCCCCCCTCTCAATTTTGTAGGGGAGGAGATTTGCCCCCTTCCAAGATGATGAATCTCAGAAGGCAAATCAATCACCGATACCTCTTTGAACTAGCGCTAAGATGAGCCAGGGGATAACAACTAAACTAACTAAAACACATAATTACAATGCAGGAATAATAAATATACAAAAATTGAGTTTACAGAATAGTGTAATACCAAAAGTACATTATACCTTCCTGTTGGGGAACTCTCAGGTTTCAAATGCTAGCACAGGGCATGAACATGAGCGAGGTGTGTTGTTGTCTATACAACCCACAAACAAAGGGATCAAAATATGGTTATGTCCAAAGTAGCCTATACATGGAGTCTGTTCGTCACCTACACACATTGAGACAGGGAAAATGTTTTGGGTTGTATGGGGCCTGCCTCAGTCAGATCCTCATTTAGGTATTTCCACCACCACGAACAACCAAATAGATAGATTGGCAAGATAAATTGGAAACTTGGAAATATGCAAATAGAAACAATGTGACGCTTAATGGAAGCAAACCCCTGTTGCATGTATTAAATATTGAAAATATTGGAAATTTGAGAGATAATGAATGCACCTAGATAATAGATACAATCATTAATGCAAAGGACTTATTGCATGTAATGAAAATGGATAAAAGAGAAGATGAGGCATAAAGCCCAACCCCTCTTTGTTGAAGATGAACACATGAAGAAGATCATGATAATGTTTGTTGGTAAGAGCCACCACATGATAGTTGTAGCTTGATGTTAGTAGAGTGTGTATCCAAGAGCATGAAGAGAGAAAGAGAGCAATGAGAGTGTGAGAGTGCAACCAAACTCCAAGAGCAAAGAAGCCAAGTGGGAACCCTTCAAAATGAGCTAGGAAGGGTTCTTAAACCTGAAAAGGGGTACGGAGAGCCATTACGGCAAAACGTGAGCCAAGGCACATGCATTGGCTAGCGTCCAACTCATTGCTAGATTCAAGATTTTGCCATCTTTTCAGGATGTTAGCATGGTGCGCAGATGTCCCCGCGTCACACTGTCGTCCATCCAAAAGTAGGCCCAAAGGGGCTTTTAAGGTATTCTAAGGCGCTTTGTCTTTTGAATCGAAGATGCCAAAATAACATAATTTTGATCATGGATTTGTCATAAATGTACTAGGCATAATGCATAAGTGTCATAAATACACCGGGCACAATTTAGGACACTAAAAATTTATTGCCTTCTTGGCAAGAATTGGTATAAGAGCTAGATCCTCTGGAAGAAGCTTGACTGCTTGAGGAGATCCGAGATGGCAACCTTTGCTTTTAATAAGGATAGTTTGAGATTTGATGGAATGAATTACACTCTCTAGAAGAACCAGATGGAATTTCATTTGAGATGCATCAGTGAAAACTATTGGAAGATTACTAAGAATGTGTATAATGCTCCTCCGAATGGTCCTACAACTCTGAATGAGATAAAGGAAGTTGAATTCACTATTAGAGCCAAGGAAGCATTCTTAAGTGCCTTATCTGATTCTAAGATGAGTAATGTGATGGATTTGTAGACTTCTCATGAGATCTAGAAGAAGCTAGAGACTTTGTATGAAGGTGACACCCATGTGAAAGTTACTAAGTTGCAAAGCTTGAAGGAAAAGTATGAGATGCTAAAGATGGGAGAAGATGAGAACATTAACTCCTTTATGCAGAAAGTGAATGAGCTTGTCTTGGATATCAAATGTGTCGGTGGAGTATTGGAAGAATCTGATATTGTAGCTAAAGTGTTGTGATCCTTTCCTTCTTCTTACAAGCACAAAGATACTTCTATTGAGGAGATCTGGACTACGACAGATGTGACTAGAGACATGCTAATTGAAAAGATTGCTTCTTTTGAACTGAGCGAATTTGGTGAATCTCTTCCTAAGTTAGAATTTGAAGTCAAAGCTACTATATCTAGGAAGCAGAAATATGATCTGGGAGAAGGTTCTAAAATGGTATCTAGATATGAGAAGGAGATGAGAGAGCAAGAAGACAAGAGAGAGAGATTGAAGAGCTTGAAGCCCTAATTTCTAGAAGATTGCCTAAAGGTGCTAATAAGTATGAAGGAAAGTTTCCTCTTAAATGTTTTTCATGCAATAAGATAGGACATTTTGCCTCAAGGTGTCCGGGAAGAGTTTCTAAAAAGCCATTTAAGCCTTATAAGACTAAATATCAAAAGAAGTGTTATTATGCTACTAATAAAGGTGTGATGAATGATGAGTATGTGAAAGGAAATCTAGGAGATGAGTTGGTGTTCATTGCTATCAAGGAAGATAATCCGGTCACGATTGATTCTATTGGCTGCATTAATGAGGAGAAAGATTTAACTGCTAAAGTTGAAGAGAAAGATGAATGGGTTATTGGCAATGGTTACTTTCATCATATAATAGGTGATAAGTGAAATTTTGTGAGTATGGAAAAGTATGATGGTGGTATAGTAAGATTTAGTGATGACAAAGCTGGTATAATTTGTGGTAGAGGTTCTATTTGTCTTGATGGTAAGCATAACCCTAATGATGTCTTATATTTTGAGTGTTGGACATATGGTTGACAAGGGATATGATTTGCAATTCAAGAATGACAAATGTAAGAGCTTGAGTAGCTCTGGGATTGAGATTACATCAGGTACAAAGACTAAAGGTAATATCTTTCACTTGAATGCTGGTGGTAAAAGTTTCTTGATTGCTCATATTGATGAAAGTTGGTTATGACATAGAAGGATGTGTCATGTGAATTTTTATTGTATGGTTAAGATAAGTTCTACAAAAGCAGTGAGAGATCTTACTAAGTTGGCAAATCCTACAAATTCGGTATGTAAGGAATGCCAGTTAGGGAAGCAGACAAGAGTTACTTTCAAAAGCAACTAGTATACTTGTAATGGATTGTTGGATCTTATGCATACTGATCTGTGTTGTCCCTCTAGAGTGAGAGGCTTGCAGGGTGATAGGTATTTCATGTTGTTGATTGATGACTATTCAAGGATGAGGTGGGTTACTTTCTTAAGAGTGAAGTCTAAAGGATTGGAGAAGTTCAAAATTTTCAAAGCTATGATTGAGACAGAGACTGGACTGAAGTTGAAGTGTTTGAGATATGATAGAGGTGGCGGATTTGCTTCCAGTGAGTTCAATGCATTTTGTGAAGAACATGGGGTGAAGGGACAGTTATCTACTCCATAGACCCATCAACAAAATGGTGTTGTGGAGAGGAAGAACAAGACAATTTAGGAAGCTAGTAGAACCATGATGATTGAACTAAATGTTCCACATATCTATTGGAGAAAATTTGTGAGTACTGTAGTATACACTTTGAACTGGGTGCATATTAAAGGTGATACCAATAAGACTCCTTATGATTTATAATTTGGTGATGTTCCTACAGTTAGATATTTCAGACTTTTTGGTAGTAAATGCTATATCAGAAGAGATGAAGATCTAGGGAATTTTGATGGTAGAAGTGATGAAGGAATATTTCTTGGTTATTCTACTAAGAGTAAGGCCTACCAGTGTTATAACAAGAGATTGACGAAGATAGTTGAGAGTGATAATGTGAAGGTTGATGAAGGAAATGAGTATCAACCCAGATGCTCTAGATATGATTCAGATGACCAGGAGTGCAGATAAAGGAAAGCGAGTGCAGACCCAAAATCAAGTTCAGAGTGTTCTAAACAATCCTGTGAATGAAGGAGAAGGTGCAAGTGCTAGTGCAGAAGAAAGAGTTGAAGAGTATGGAATTAAAATAAATCCTTATGATGATGAGGATATTTGTCTTATGTTCTTGCATCTTTCTTTTAATTAAGTGCTTGAAAGGTATTTTTTATATCTCAATCTAAATATGCGAAGGAATTGTTGAAAAAGTTTGGTATGGATGATGCTAAGTGATTTGTTACTCCTATGATAACCATATGTAAGTTAACAAAGGATGATGATTCTCCAAAAGAAAATCAGACTAGATACGGGTCTATGATTGGTGGTTTGTTGTACTTGACTCAGAGTAGGCCAGATATAATGAATATTGTATGTCTTGTTGCTGGATTTCAACTTGATCCTAAGGAATCTCATGTTGTTGTTGTGAAGAGAATTTTTAGATATTTGAAAGGGACTATTGATTTTTATTTGTGGTATCCTAAAAATGATATTTGAAAGGGACAGTTGATTTTTATTTGTGGTATCCTAAAAATGATGACTTTACTTTGGAAAGAGGTTGGTTTCATGGATGAGTAAAAGTAGAATTATATTTCTTTGTCTACTGTAGAAGTTGAATGCATTGTTGTTGCTATCAATTGTACATAGGTAATTTGGATGAAGTAGGTGTTGAAGGATATTAGAGTTGTTTATGATGAGTGTACTACCATATATTATGATAATTAAAGTGCTATCAATATTTTTAAGAAACTGGTATTGCATTCCAAGAACAAGCATATATCAATCAAATTTCATTTCTTGAGAGAGAAGGTGAATGAGAAGGAAGTCATATTGGAATACATGTGTCTACAAAGGAACAAATTGCAGATATTTTTGTGAAGCCTTTCCCTAATGATACATTTGAGTATCTCAGAGAGAAGCTAGGGGTCATTGACCCTCCTGGTAAGAACTAAGATGCGTGGAGTTGCATCAATCTGGTGGAATTTAGAGAGATATCTTGTGATCTAGATTAATGAGTGTGGTGATTTAGATGTTCATATTTATAAGTCTACTCTAAGGGGGAGAGATTATCTTGTAAGGATGAGAGAATAAAGTTTTGCATATGTTCCTTTTGCATCGATGTCAAAGGGGGAGAGATTATCTTGTAAGGGTGAGAGAATAAAGTTTTGCATATGTTCCTTTTGCATCGATGTCAAAAATTGTTTAATATCCTAATGAGGCAGATTGTTGAGAGTTATGGGAGGTTGTGGGTTCTTGATTTCTTTCTTTGCATTGATTTTTTTTTACATTCATATGGTTCCATTAATTCCAAAGGGGGAGATTGTTGGATATTACTGAGAAGTTTGTTGGAATGATGTGTTGTCATTGATGTCAACATATTCTTCTGTGTATTCTAGTGTTGCAGTCAGATTGGATGAGTTGGTTTGACCAATGTGTTATAGTTGAGTTGTTGCAGTTTAATGGGTTTTGAGATAGGTATATCTAGTTGATTTAAAAAAAGTTATAGAGGTTCACATGGTGATTTGATAAAGTTATGAGAAACGGTATTGAGGTAGGTTTTCAATTATCTGTGTTGATCAGTGTTCTGGATTATACTCTATATTGCTTCAGATTTGTAATATCTTGGTTTATAGATTTGGTAGAGTGTTTGGGATAGTCATATGTGTTCTCAATTCAGATGGTTCAAGATTTGGAGATCCACAAGTGAATCTTTCAATTTGATAGCTAATTTACTTGGTGTTCTTGAGTTTTGGTATAATGATGATGAAGATTATAGTAAGTGGTTATGTTGTGCTTGTTGTTGTGATAAATCATGATGCTTGTGGATGTTTTTTGATCATGTTTTATCCATGTTGATGGTCTGTATTGATCATTGTGCATGTTATTGATCATTTTCTTGATCTGATGACGTTCTTTGTGTTATGCGACATTCATGATGATTCTAGCATGTTGTGGATGTTCGAGGTGAAATTATTGGATGTGTTTCTTGTTTGCGGTGTTGGTTTAGGTCCAAACTATGTCTTAGCCAACATTGTTTTGGTCCGCATGTATTTTTGTAGTGTGTGAGGTTATTGTAGTGTCATAAAATTACAACCCTTGTAATTTGTGACCATATTAGGGTCTTCACGTTGGCGCTTTGAATCCCCAAGCCTGATCGGAGACCCGAGACTTTCTCATCCCCAAAAACTGCACTTTTTCTACTCTCTGCACTGTCTGAACCTGCTTCTTATCCTGAGATAAGGGCATGATAGGGGCATGATGCCCCTGTCCCCCCTAGGATAGGAGTGTGGCGCCCCTTTCCTCCTAGGATAGGGGCATGGTGCCCTTATCCTTGCCCTATTTTGGGGCCCACTCTGTCCTATCTTTGCATTAGACTTTGCATAAAGTGGGAAAAATTTCCCTATGTCGGCTTATGATGAAAAAATAGTCAATTACCCTTATTTTATGAGTATATAAGTCGCATTCGCCCTCCCATTTGCATAATTTTGATAAGCGATAAGGTGGGCATAAGTTCAAGCATTCAAGCATTGCTTTCGAGCATTGAGCATTCTCAAGTCTCCCTTCAAGGATAGGTGTTGCATTCAAGTCAAGGATTCAACCATTAAAGAGGAGATCCCTTTCAACATTCAATTCAATACATGCAAATCTACCTACATTATATCTACAACCTCCCTTGAGGTGAATTACATTTTAGTCTTTTACTTGCAAGTACTTTCTTTCATCATTTGGTTAATTCAAAAATTAGAGTTTGACCTGAAGGAAAACCCTTAATCCCAACCCCTTTTCCTCTCTTTTTTCTGTGTAAGTTGCTGGTGCATAGCTATGTTTGTAGATTTGGACCCCATTTACAGAGGCAGAAAAACCCTTTTCATTTTGCGGATTTTTCGGAGGACCGCATGCACTTTCAGCATGGTCCTGATGACTTTTCCTTAAATTCACAAGACAACTTCATCTCAACATATTATAGCCAAATCCAGGTGCACAACTTCATCTCACACTTCTATCTCAAGTTATAATATGTTCTTTGCTACTTTTACACTTAGTCTTACAACACATAATTCAATCATTTTCCATTCTAAAAGAGGGGTTAGTTTGTCATTTCTATCTCATTATCAGTTCATTTAGTATTCAATCTCTTTGCTAAGAGATTGGATCTATTGAATTTCCCCCCCCTTTCAATATAATGTGGATAAAGCGTTTGGAGGGAAATCTGCAGTGAAACTTTCATCTCTCCTCGAAGGGAAGAAAAGCTTTCCTCTTAATCTCTCCATCATTCACCTTTTTCACAATTACATTTTGGTGAACCCGACATATTTCATGCTTTATTTTGAAAATAATTGCATATTTTTCATTTACAAGTTTAATTTTTCTGCAAAATTAGTGGTTAATTCATTCAAAACCCTAGTTTTTAAAATTAAAATTGAACTTGTGTCTTGTAAAAATTGCTTGCTATTGTCTTAGATCTGGAAATTGTTTTTTTGTCAAATTCAATTTCTTCATTACCTTGTTCAATTTGCAAATCAAATTCACAAAATTAAGATTTTAATTGTAAAAAACCTTAATTTTCAAAAATCATCTTGAAATTGTGCAAAAATTGAATTTCCATTTAGTTTTCAAATTTGTGACTATTTTCAGACTTATCCTCTTTCCTGAAATTCAAAATTTCAATTTCCCTCCTTTTTCAAAATTCAAAATTTCAAAAATTAAGTGGTTGGGTCCTAAAACCCTAATTTTCAAATTTAATTGGATTTTGTGCAAATTTCAATCAATTTTAGTCAACTTCAGTTTTATAAACATTTTTTAAGGTGTCCCTACCCATTAGGTTTGACCCTTTTCAAATTTTCAATTCAATTCCTTGTTTTTCTCAAAACCTTAATAGGGTCCTATTTTCACATTCAAACCTTCATTTTGCCTATCTAGAGATCGTACAATCTACCAATTTTTTGGGGTTAGCTTTAAAATCATCCTAACTTTCGTCCTTGAAAATTTCAAAATAATTTGGTTGGACCGGGTGCACTTTCAACATGGTCCCTCGCTTTTTTTCCCAAAATTTTGGGAGACTGTTATGACCATATTTAATAGCTTAAATCTAGAAAGTTGGCCGATTTTGTTGATTTTTTATCCCTCTAAAATAAAAAATACCTTCACAATTCAACATTTCAAATTTCAAGAAAATTTTAAAAATTAAGTGGTTAATTATAATCTCCCTGATTTAAAAAATTTTGATTTTGTCAATTTTAAAATTAAGAGGTATCCCATTGGCCCTAATTTTAAATTCCAGTTTCCTTTAACTTATCATAAAATTATTTTTAGAAATTGTGTCATTTTCTTCATTCAACAAAGTTCAAATTGTTTAATGATTATTTTCCCAAATTTTGCATTATTCAATTTTTGTGCACTTTGTTCCTATAATTCAAAATTCAAATCCAAAATTTCAAATTTTCTCTCTAGTGCATGAGTTTCACTGCTATTAGTCCTACCTATACCATCCTCATTAGATGAAGCATTAGAATTAAGGCTTCCCAAGGTTTAATTACCGAGGAGATGGAGCATAATTTGGGTGACTTCTTTAATGAGGATAATGCTAATTCTTCCCATCCTAGTCATGTCCCTATCTATCCAATTGATGAATCCCATGATGAACAAGAAGAAGCTTTGACTAGAGTTTCCATAGATCAAGTTTCAAAATTAGACCATCAATTTGATAAATTTCAACTATGGATGTCCCAAGAGTACCCTAATAGTGAATCTCTTCCATTAATTGAAGGCCTTAAATGCATGATTCAAAGTGATAAGAATGGAATTGATATATTGCGTGGCATTGCTCATATTGTCAATTCTAATGTCATGCATATAAATAGTTGTGCCAAAAAACCTAGGTTATTCACAACCTTCAAATCAAATCAATAATTTTATTCCTTTGACCACTCCAATGGCTAGTATTCCTACTTTCATTTCAAACATCATGGCTACTTCAACTCAGAATGCCATTACTACAACCATTAGTCATGGGGGAAACCCTCTTCTTCATTTAATTGTCTATCTTTACCTATGTCTTCAATAAGTATTACTATAATCCCTCAACCAATTAGTGTGACACAAGGGGGCAATTCATTCAATAATTTTATTCCTCCTTTGAGTGTCCCTTTTCCTACTCAATGATCACCTATTCCTAATTATCATAATGTCCCACCACCTCATTCTCAATCCATGCCTTCCTTCAATAACATCACACCACCTTCTCAATCAACCATTTCTAATATCAATTCTTCTACTGAAGCAACTATTAACAATCTTTCTCAAACTATGTCTTCCTTACAACAACAAATTGCTTCCATGAGTCAATCCAAGTTTAGTGTGCCCACATTTGATGTTGTGGGCCCACTTTCCCTTGATATTTTTAAAGTTTTCCAGCCTAAGCATGTTGAGGTCCCTCAATTATAACTCTGTAATGGAAAAGGTGATCCTCTCACACATGTCAAAATATTTCAAACCTTGTGTATTGATTTTTCTTATGATCAAAGATTGCTTGCAAAATTGTTTACAAGAACACTAAGAGATAAGGCTTTACAATGGTATTTCTCTTTGCCTTCTTATTCTATCACTTCTTTTCAACAATTAGAAAATTCCTTTATGCAACAATGTCAAAACAACATTGGTCCTACAATCACTTTGACTGATCTAATGCATTATAAATAAGGTGTTAAAGAGAAAGTGATTGATTTCATTCATAGATATAAGCATTTGTGTGCTCAAATTTCTTTTCCTATACCTGATAATGATATTCAAATAATTTTCATTTCTAATTTGCAAGAAGATATTAGGGGAAATCTTCTTTTGTTTGAGTTTACTTCCTTTCTGTAGTTGTGCGTAACACTCCACAATTATCAACTGGTTGTGAGTCAAATGAAGCAATCTAGTCCTATGGCTCTAAGTGATAAGGGGGAGAGTGTTCAACAACTATTTGCGAAGTTCAAACCAACAAAAATATTCATCAAGTTCAATGATACAATCACCAACAACAATGTGAATGCTACAATAGGTGTGCCTCCTATTTCTAAATTCTTTAAAATAGAAAGATAATTTACTCCTTTGAATGAATCTTTACATAGTATTATATATTAGTTTTAAAAAACAAATGTTATCAAACTTCCTCCTATCAAACCAGTTGACCCATCTAATCTTGCATCCCCTTATTTTGATAGCAATTCCTTTTGTCAATTTTATCGTCAGCCTAGTCATGATAGTAAGAAATGTTTTGCATTGAAAAGTAAGATTCAAGATTTGATTGATAATAATACTATATCCATGGAAGGTGTGAATGATAAGGGAAATACATTAGTAGCTCCTCCTAATCAAAATCTTAATATTTGTACTAATCCTTTGCCTTCTCATACCTCTAACATGATTGAGACTAAATATATCTCTTTCTCTCCTTTTGATCTTACTACCAAAGCTCCAAATTTGGTGAACATGGTAGAGAAACAAGAGACACCTAAGGATCCTTGTATCACATTTGACCCTAGTGAGACCATTAGATAACCTGATGGACCTTTATATATAGTTGTGAAGGTTAAGGATATATATACCTTGTCGTGGTTCTCTTTTTGATCCCTCTTGCATGGTTAATGTCATCACTATGGAGTATCTTTTCACTTTACGATTGCATAAACCAATCTATGATAACATTAATGTTCTTGTGAAGTTATTTGATGGCTTCTCTTGTCTTTCCATTTGTTCTATCACCCTTCCTTTTGAAGTACACACTAAATCTATGGATGTCAACTTTGTTGTCATTCCTTATTCCGAGCAATTCCTTGTGAAGTTGGGCTACCCTTGGCTATCTTCCATGAAGGCTATTGCTTCTCCAATTCATAAGTGTTTGAAATTTCCTCACAATGGAGAAATCATAATTGTTAACCATATCTTATTTTGACCATCCAAAAGAAGCCTAGGTGTTCCTATCGATCTATTTTGGCCTAAGAAATTTCAATCTCTTCCACAAAGCAACGATGCTCTTTCCCAATCTTATAAAAAATGGAAGAAAGATATGATCTTATCCTTAAGTCAACCTAGATCGCCAACAATTGATATCCCCATAATTCTTGAAGATGAAATCCTTCTTCTAATGGATAGGACTAATCTTCCTCCTAAGGAAGATCCTCAACCTATTCCCATGGATGTAACTATGCCTTATCCTAAGAAGAACAACAATATTTCTTCTAAGGTTAGACCCATACCACCTCCCCATGATGGACCCAGCCTCCTTCCTACACCTAATATTCCTCCTTTATATGGCATAGTTCCACCTCCTTGGTCTTATAGATCTAAGAGACCTACCTATCTTCTTGTGCAACCTAAAAGACCTCAACCTAAACCTTCAACTATCAAAGAGGATACTATTCCTCCTTCAACAAATGTTCCTCCTTCTTATGAGTCTTCCACTAAGACTTGACGAAATCATTGTGTGAGAGACCGCCGATGAAGGCATCGTGCTCGAGCTCATGAAGTTGTTCCTCAAACTATTCAATCTCCCAAGACTCAAACAGTTGACATAATTCCCTTTTCTCCTAAGCAAGATGTTGAATCTACATCTCCAAATCATAAACTGCAAAAAACATGTGATGGTTTTACTCCTATCCATGTTCGCACTCCTCTATCTATAAATCTAGATGAAGAAATGAGTGAAAATTTTATTCATGTTGGAAATACAACTCCTAATGCTTCTGATAGTGACTATGAATATGTTGATGTGGACAAGCATTTATCAACTGAATTTTCAAAAACCCTAATCCTAGCTCCTAGAATCGAACAAAGTGACTTAGCACATGAGCATAGTCCTTGTTTGGATCTTGTGATAGCTCCATCTATTGTGCTCGATGTTGCTCCTCTGGTGTGTTGCTTGCCTTCCTAAAATAGTGATCAACAAGATCGGGAGGTGGATGTCGTGCTAGATTAACAATATTAGCACTCTAGATCCTCTCTCTCCTCTCTCTCTCTTTGTGACAATTCTTCTATGTTTATCCTCATTCTTCTATTTTTCCCTCAATGTCTACTTGAGGATGATGCAAAGCATTGAGATCTATTTTGGTCTCTTCCATGTTGACTCGAAAGACATCCTCTATTCCCTTTCTTCCAAGGTACTATCCTTTCTTTGGGAAATGATGATCATTATATGCACACATATATATATATATATATATGATATACATGAGTTATCACACAACATACTGACCCCAAGGAAAGGAAAACTACCTTGTGTTTGTGCTCATTATGCTTGGGTTTATTCCTTGAATGGGGGCTAAATCCTTATGATAACGTGCTCCCTCTCTTCTATCTCTCTTAAGTGTATCCTACCTTAAATAAAATCGCTCCCAATAAGGCGTGTGTGATCACTTTAACATGGGGACATACACTCTGCTCATATTTTCCTTCTTGATACTTATAGTTATTTAGTGAACTTGGCTTTTCTTCATAATTTTGGTATATTTTCTTTTCATGACTCATAGTGAGGGGAACCTTGCAACTTGCAGTCATGGTTTTCCCTTCTTGATCTTCCCTTTTACTTTTTCAATCAATGTCATAAGATCCTTAGTCCACTTGGGGCTTGGTGCATCGTGCCTCCTTGATGTGATAGAAGTCTTTCAATCTTGTTTCATTGTACTTTACTGATAGTATTGGCATATGCTTATACTCCCGCTGAAGTGGGGGCTAAATGTAGTGTCATAAAATTGTGACCCTTGCAATTTGTGACCACATTAGGGTCTTCACGTTGGTGATTTGAATCCCCAAGCCTGATCGGTGACTTGAGACTTGCTCATTCCCAGAAAATGCACTTTTTCTGCCCTCCGTGCTGCCTGAACTTGCTTCTTGTCTTGAGACAAGGGCGGGATAGGGGTGTGGCACCCCTGTTCTCCTAGGATAGGGGCATCACACCCTTGCCCTTGCCCTATTTTGGGGCCCCCTCTATCCTATCTTTGCATAAAGCCAGAAAACTTTCCCTGTCTTGGTCTGTGACGAACAATCATTCAATTAACCCTAATTGACGAGTATATAAGTCACATTCTCCCTCCCATTTGCATAATTTGGATAAGCGATAAGGTGGGCATAAGTTCAATCATTCAAGCATTCCTTTCCAACATTGAGCATTCTCAAGTCTCCCTTCAAGGCTAGGTGTTGCATTCAAGTCAATGATTCAACCATTAAAGAGGAGATCCCTTTCAACATTCAATTTAATACATGTAAATCTACCTACATTCTATCTACAACTTCCCTTGAGGTGAAATACATTTCAGCCTTTTACTTGCAAGTACTTTTTTTCATCATTTGGTTAATTCCAAAACTGGGGTTTGACCTGAAGGCAAACCCCCAATCCCAACCCCTTTTCCTCTCTTTTCTATGTGTAGGTTGCAGGTACACAGCTGTGTTTGCAGATTCAGACTCCATTTGTAGAGGCAAAAAAATCCTTTTCATTTCACGGATTTTTCGAAGGACCGTGTGCACTTTCAACACGGTCTCGGCAACTTTTCCTAAAATTCACAGGGCAGCTTTGTCTCAACATATTATAGCTAGATCCAGGTGCACAGCTTCATCTCACACTTCTATCTCAAGTTATAATTAGTTCTTTGCTACTTTTACACTTAGTCTTACAACACATAATTCAATTATTTTCCATTCTAAAAGAAGGGTTATCTTGTCATTTCTATCTCATTATTAGTTCATTTAGTATTCAATCCCTTCCCTAAGAGATTGGATCTATTGAATTTCCCCCCTCTTTTAATGTAATGTGGATAAAGTATTTGAAGGGAAATCTGCAGTGAAACTTTCATCTATCCTCGGAGGGAAGAAAAACTTTCCTCATGATCTCTCCATCACACCTTTTTCACCATTACAGTTATATCCTTTGTAATTTGTGTTGAGTGTTGAGCTGACCTTGAAATATAGGTTGATGATTTGTATAAACATATGTAATATTCATTTGAGAGATGTATTTTTGTGTGCATACACTGATTTGATCTTTTAGTAGTAGAGAAGTGTGAAAGAGTAGAGTTTTTGCGATGTGCTTAGCTAGAACTATAACCAGGCATGAGAAGATGTTATTTCATTAGTTCATGATCCTTTAGATGTAATCCAAATATTTTTATAAGGCAGTGATCCTTCCCAAGGGTTGTAGCCCTTCTTGTTTTGTGATTTGAGCAGTGAGCTCTAGGTAGTGTGCCTGAATGCATGTGCATCCATTGTAATATTTCACTTACTCCTAACAAGGTATTATCTCATTGTGGGTAGGTTCCCACCAAGGTTTTTCCCTTAACTGGGTTTTCCACATCAAAAATCTTTGTGCTATGTGTGGTATTGATGTGGTGTTAATTTGTGCTTTCATTGTAAGTTATGAGATCTGAATTTGATTTTGATTAAGTAAATAATTGTGATAAAACTGATTCACCCCCATCATCTCAATTTGCTACCTTGTTGCCAATAGAGTGAAGTTTTTTGTTGAATTATTCTCCTTGGTTTTTCCTTTAGGACCTAAAATAGCATTAATACCTTATGGAGTGGGTTTTATTTTGGGGTTAACTATAGTAGTTTTTTGTTCATTTTAAACATCAGTGATTCCTTCACCAATGAAATTATTATTTTCATTATAAAATATTGAATTATCATTGATTGGATTATCATTGTTCTCCTTATAAATTTTGACCAAACCCTTAGCAATGAGGGCCTTCTCAATAGGAACCACTTTTTCAATGATCTCATCAAAGGATGATGTGCAATGAATTTGTAAGGGAAATTCATGAAATCTTTGGGTTTAATTTTTGAATTTATATGCTAACCATTTTTTTTTAAGCAATGGCCATAGGAGAAGACTAGCAAGATCTCTCCACCTTTATAACTATCTAGAAAACATTTATCCATTGTGTTGTCTTGTATTGTAAAATGCCAACATGTTGTGATCTCATGTTTTATATTATAAAAAAATGCCAAAAAAAATATTATAAATTATTATGATGTTAGAGATAGACCCATGGGGTGTAGGTCCCGGGGACAACTGAGAGGGGGGGGGGTGAATCAGTTGTCTAATAAATTCAAACCAAAATCTTATTAACCAACTTAATGCTTAATACCGGTAAGACAATTAATTGTGTTGGTAAACAGTGTTAACAATAAATGTTGTACTAGTAAGAATTAATGCATGAAACATAAGCACAAAGTCAACCACAACACATGACACAAATATTTGTACGTGGAAACCCTGTAAGGGGAAAAACCACTATGGGAAACCTTACCCACAATCAGATGATACTATTACAGATAGTAACTATACAAAGAGGGGTTTGCACATGTAGAAAGGCCAATAGCCTAGAGCTCACTACTCAAACACAAATGGGAGTCACACTGACTATAGTTGGATGGTTAAATCCAATGAGAATGTATTGCACAAAATAGCATCTTCATATGCTGGATTCAGTACCGGTGTAATGCTGATATGCTTCTACAAAAACCTAACTTCACCTTCAAATGATGTCTTCGTGTATATCTCTGCTTGATCTCACATATATCCTTAAATCTTTTTCGCATTCCACATCTGATCTTACAAATAAGATCTTACATTTATACCATACCCTAAGACCAATTTTAGTAGGTTGGCTCTACAAGATATTACAATAAAACATTTTACAAATAATACAATATCCGATGCAATAACCGATTGAACATGTCGGCTTAATGCTTTTATAACAATAATAAATCATCTCCATAGCGTGCCATGCTGATCTGGAAAAGATAAACCTACTAGAGTAACCCTAGATAACCTGGACCTATTTGCTAGTAAAAGCAAATATGCAAATAAGAATATACCAATGATATTACTTCAAGGAAAAGTGTCCACATGATGTCTTCGACATTACCAAGTGTCTTCCATGTCATTGCAGGTACCGGTGAACATTATATCCTGCCGGTTAACCATATACCGGTGATTGTTTGAACAGTTTACTGATTGCCGGTGAATGTTGCTAGATCTCCAAAGTAGGTGTATTTAGCAGGTGTTGACATCAATGACAAAACCATACCAAAATACCAAGATGTACAATGAATTTGTAAGGGAAATTCATGAAATCTTTGGGTTTAATTTTTGAATTTATATGCTAACCATTTTTTTTCAAGCATTGGCCATAGGAGAAGACTAGCAAGATCTCTCCACCTTTATAACTATCTATAAAACATTTATCCATTGTGTTGTCTTGTATTGTAAAATGCCAACATGTTGTGATCTCATGTTTTATATTATAAAAAAATGCCAAAAAAAATATTATAAATTATTATGATGTTAGAGATAGACCCATGGGGAAGGTGCATAAACCAATCCAATGAATTTCTACCCAATCTAGAAGGTAAGAAACTTAAGATATAGTTATCATTGTAAGAAATTGATTGACATGCCATGAAAAAATCCTTCACATGATTACTAGGGTCTCCCATCCCTTTGTATTTATCAAAATTAGATATTTTGAAATATATAAGTATGGTGATGGATTTATCAAATGGATAGTGCACAAATCATCAAATTTAAATTATTTCTTCAACGTACCTTGTTGTACATTCTTATGTGCTAACTTCATATCCCAATTTTTATTGAGAGACAAAGGTTGGGGTGAAACTATTTGGTTAAAGGTTTGTATAATAATTGACTAATTGTGTGGTGGTGGTTTAAGATAAGTTTAGGGTTGTGCATTAAGATATGAGAAATTTTAAGGTTGGTTAATATATCATTGGTTATATGGTGAGGTGAGATATGATATGTGGGGTTGAAGATTAAGATATGAGGGGTTAGGTTTTTTTATGTAGGTGTGAAATCCAAGATAAGAAGAATATAGGGGCTGAGTAACAACATATGAGTGAGTCATAACTTAGGTCTGAGAGGGTTGTGAAGCATGAGTGACATGTAAATCCTTGAAAATATATGTTGATTGAGGAATATGTGGTGAAGTCAAAGATAGTGGTATGTAAATGAATTGAGGGATATAGAGGGAGTGAGATTGTGGGATGATGGTGGACTATGGAATATATGTTGATTGAGTACATGCATGGATGTAGAAGTTGAGGTAATTAAGTAGATTTGGGGATACACATGTAGTAAAATTATGGGGAATGAGACATAGAAAAGACATTACAAGATAATGACTTTCAGGAAGGTATGAAAGTGTTTTAGGAAGTAAAGGGGAAAGAAAGGATATATGTACTATGGGGGATTGTATGGTCTATAGCATGGGGGTGGAACACTTTTAGGTTGGGGTAGGTCTGTATCTAATTTCTAAAATTGAGAATTTAATAGAAGATTGTGATATTTATATCACTACATCATTCTCATGCTCAAAGAAGGGGTCCATATATTTGAGGAGCTTCTCTAAGGGTCTTAGTCCTCACTATGCCTCTTAACTAATATTTTTCAAAACCAAGAAATATTTTAGCACCACACATGATAAGATTTTGTAAAATAGTCTCCTTTATCATGCCTATGAGATTATCAAATATGTCCACATTAGTGAGGTTATCCCTAAACTATTTTACTCTAGGGTAATATTCAATTTGTAGCACCACTTCTTCTTCAATAATTGACTCTTAAGGATAAAGGGGATTTCATGATCTTTCTTGTGTGTTGGGATATCAGGAATAACTATGTTCAGGGAAGTTGATAGTTTGTTGTCAGTATTGTTGTTGCTCCTCTATTTGTTTGTATCTTTTAAGTGTGTAAAAGGAATAGGGATAGTTAGGTGAATGTGATTGGTTGGATGATAGTTCTTTGTGGTTTGGTGACTCTAAGTTCAATTATGAGACAAACATAAATGGTGTTGATGTTATATTAGATGGTTGATTATTCTCTTCTAACTAATATATGTTAGGACCTAGAGGCAACTGAGAGGGGGGGGGGGTGAATCAATTGTCTATTAAATTCAACCCAACTATAACTTAATCAAACTTAATGCATAATACCGATAAACCAGACTTAATGTCAGTTAACAGTTTAACAGTTAATAATGGTACCGATAAAGTTTAATGCTACTACTGCAGATAAGGGGAAAAACCACGGTGGGAAACCTTACCCACAATCAAATGATACTACTGTAGATAGTATGTGTGTACAAATGGGGTCTACACATGCAGAAAGGCCAACTGCCTAGAGCTCACTGCTCAATCACAAAATGAGAGTCACATTTACTACAATTGGATGGTTAAATCCAATGATAATGTACTGCTCAAAATAGCATATTCATATGTTGAATTCAGTACCAGTTAAGCTCTGATTGTCTTCTTCATACCTTCCTTGAATCTTCAAATGATGTCTACATGTATAGCTCTTCTTATATTCGCATATACCTTATTACAATCCTTTTCCACACCTTCTCCATAATCTCATAAATGAGATCTTACATATATACCAAAACCTAAGACCAAATGTGTAGGTCGGCTCACTAAGAATATTACAACTAAATCAATTACAAATGAATCAATATGTGAATCATTATGTCGGCTCAATGCATAGATCATAACCAATCAATAAATCATGTCCATAACGTGTCATGCTGATCTGGAATAGATAATGCTTGTCAGTCCATAACCTAGACCTATTTGCCGGTAACAACAAACATGCAAACTCGATTAGGCCAATAGCCAAATCACCAAAACTAAGTGTCCAAACAATGTCTTCCACATAACCAAGAAATCTCCAAATGATAACAGATCATCCTCAGTGCCGGTGAACAATATAACTTGCCGGTGAACCAAATATCGGTGACTGTGCATAAGTCACTGAACATGCCGATGAACATAACCAAACATCTCTAGTGTTGATAAGTGTTGACAAGTGTTGAAAGGTGTTGACATCAATGACAAAACCAATGCAACACATCCATAATACCAATAATCTCCCCATTTGGCATTGATGGCAACACAAGATGGAAAAACCATCTAAGTGCCAAAGCAAAAATGCCAAAAACCAAAAACCAACAATCTCCTAAAGAGATCAATTACCAGAATTCAAAATATGTAATATTCTCCCCCTAGGAATAATATCTCCCCAAAAGATAATGTGTTTTTCCATAGATATCTCTCCCCCTCTAACATCAAATGCAAAAGCAATACAAAAACCAAATACATTCAGTACATAGAACTTATTACAAATACCAATTGTTATAACCAACTACTCCCCTTGAGAAGTAGCTCTCCTACATCAAAGACGGATTAATTCTTGTTGGTCTGATGCCATGCTCCAACTGTCTAAGTTTCTACCAGTGAGGGTATAACCCCAAGCTGCTATCTGAGATATTCAAAAGTTTCCTTAGGCAAAGGTTTAGTAAAGATATATGCAATCTGCTCTTTAGTATTCACATAAACCAATTTCACTTCTTTTGCTTCAACATTCTCTTTCAAAAAATTGAATTTGATAGAAACATGTTTAGTTTTAGAGTGAAATATCAGATTCTTGGATATATCTATTGCTGCCATATTATCACAGTAAATGATTATAGGTTCTTTGCATTTTACCTTTATGTCCTTCAACATTTTCTTAATCCATAATACCTTAGTACAATTAGTTGCTACTGCAACATATTATAATTCTGCTATTGATAATGATGTGCAACTCTGTTTCTTGCTCAACCATGAAATCAATTTGCTACCAAGAAAGAATGCTCCGCCAGTGGTGCTCTTTCTGTCATCTACATCTCTTGCCCAATTTGCATCTTTGTATGCACATAAATCAAAATTTTCATCTTTAGGATACCATAAACCAAGATTTGTTGTGTCTTGTAGATATCGGAAAGTCCTTTTCACTACTGATTCATGATTTTCCTTAGGATTACTTTGAAATCTTGAAACAATACATACTGCATTCATAATATCAGGTCTTGTTTGTGTCAAATACAGTAAACCTCCAATCATAGATTTATATCTTTTCGGATTAACAGGTGTTGATTCATCCTTCAATGATAGTTTATTAGTTGTAGTCATAGGAGTACTTACCAGTTTAGAGTTTTCCATACCAAATTTTTTAGTATTTCCTTCAAGTACTTAGATTGACATATGAATATACCTTTATCAGTCTATGAAATCTGCAATCCTAAAAAGAATTTTATCTCCCCAATCATAGACATTTCAAATTCTTCTTGTATCTTATTAGAAAAGTCTTTACACAATCCATCTTCTCCTCCAAAAATTATATCATCAACAAAAACTTCAATAACCAAGATGTCATCATTAGTCACTTTGAAATATAAGTTGATGTTAGCATTACCTTTAGTGTAACCAAGCTTCAAAAGATATTTGTCCAATCTAGCATACCAAGCTCTAGGAGCTTGCTTCAATCCATATAAAGCTTTCCTTAACCTGCAAACCATATCTTTGTCATTTGTCAAAGAAAATCCATCAAGTTATTCAATGTAAATTTCCTCCTCAAGATCACCATTCAGAAATGCACATTTAACATCCATTTGATATACTTTATAGTTCTTGTGTGTTGCAAATGCTAGAAATAGTCTAATTGCCTCAATTCTAGCTACCGGTGCAAAGGTTTCATTGTAATCAATTCCTTCTTTATGTGAATATCCTTTACACACTAATCTTTCTTTGTTTCTGATTACCTTACCATCTTCATTAAGTTTATTTCTGAATACCCATTTAGTTCCAATAACATTTTTCTTTTTAGGTCGGGGAACCAATGTCCATTTGTTATTCTTTTCAATTTGTTCCAATTCATCTTCCATAGCCTTAATCCAATGTTTATCTTCACATGCCTCATTAACTGATGCTGGTTCAATTTGAGAAATTAGACATACTTCTTCATTTATCATTTGTCCTCTAGTCATTACACCTTAATACTTACTCCTAATTATTTGACTTTTAGAGTGATTCAATCTTACATACCTGGGTGTATTCACTTGCTATTGTTCTTCAGTCATTGTGGAATTCTTAGATGATGCCAGTGTGATTGGATCAACATTCTATACCAGTGTTCTTGGTGTAGGTTCATTTGTGATTATCTCAACTACCGGTTCAGAGTCCATAGACCTTGAATTACCTCTAAATTGTTCATCAGTCTTCACATTTGCACTTTCAATGATTTTCTGCAATCTCTTATTAAAACATCTATATGCCTTGCTCTTAGATGAATAACCAAGAAATATTCCTTCATCACTTCTAGGATCAAATTTACCAATATAATCATCTCTCCTAATATAACATTTGCTTCCAAATATTCTGAAATATTTAAGAGTAGGAGTATTACCAAACCATAGTTCATGAGGGGTCTTACCGGTTTCACCTTTGATGTGAACTCTATTGAATGTGTAAACCACTATATTGACTGCTTCTCTCCAATACACATGAGGTAAGTTTGCTTTTGATATCATGATTCTAGATGAATCCAAAATAGTTTTGTTCTTCCTTTCCACAACTCCATTTTGCTGGGGTGTCTGAGGTGCTAATAACTGTCTTCTGATTCCATTCACTTCATAGAATGTATTAAATTCCTTAGATGTGAATTCACCTCCTTGATCTGATCTTAAACATTTGATTTTCTTACCGGTTTCATTCTCTACCATTACCTTGAATAGTTTGAATTTCCCAAAAGCTTCTGATTTCTCCCTGAGAAAAGTAACCCAACACATTCTAGAATAATCATCAATGATTAGCATAAAATATCTATCTCCTTGTAAACTTCTAGTTCTTGCTAGACCACATAAATCAGTATGAATTAAATCAAGAACATTATTGGATTTTTCTGGAATACTCTTAAAAGTTTCTAACTTGCTTTCAAAATTGACATTCCTTACATACCGGATTGTGAGGTTTTACAATCCTGGGTAAATCCCTTACTACCTTAGTTGTACTAATCTTCACAATGCAATCAAAATTTACATGACAAGGTCTTTTATGCCATAACCAACTTTCATCAATATGTGCAATCAAGCATGTTTTCTCATTGTTATTCAAGTGAAAGATATTACCTCTAGTTTGATTACCGGTTGCAATTTCCAAACCAGTTCTATTCATGATCTTGCATTTACCATTCTTGAATTGTAACTGAAATCCATTTTCAACTAATTGACCAATACTCAAAAGATTATGTTTCAAACCTTCAACATAATAAACGTTGTCAGTATTGTGCTTACCAACAAAAGATATAGTGCCTTTTCCTCTGATCAAACCATCTTTATCATCCCCAAATCTTACTAGACCTCTATTGTATTCCTGAAAGGTTAAGAATTTACTTTTATCACTAGTCATATGATGTGAACATCCGGAATCAATGATTCATTCATCCTTTTCTTCAATTTTAACTGCCAGGGCCTGCTCTACCGGTTGTGTCGGTTGATCTTCTATTATTGCAACAAAAGCCCATCCATTGTTTGTTGGTTCTTCATCAGAATCATTAGTAACTCCTTCATCAACATAGTAACATGATTTGTCTCTATTCTTCTTAAATTTGTATCTCTGATATTCAGGGTTAGGCTTATATGTTCTTTTAGCTTCTTCTTTCTATTGGCATTATGTGAATCTGTATGAGAACATGATGACATTGTATGTTGTCATTAATGTCAATATGTTGCAGATCAAAGAATTGGTATGTTACCAAGAACCAGTATATGTGAGAATCGGTATAATATGTTGCAGATCAGAGAACCTATATATGTGAGAACCAGTATAACATTGTGAACCAGTACATGTGCCAAAGTGAAGCGGTATGTTTGTTCCAGGTGAACCAGCATGTGGTTATGGGAACCGATACATCGAAGCTTTGTATGACTACCGGTTGGTAGTCTCAACTTTAGGGTTTCCAGTTGAAGTGCTTCAAGCCTGTTTGACTCAACTGGTGACTTTGTGTGATGAGTTAGCATTGTAACGAAGAATAGATCATGTTGCCACATCAGCCTTGTGCGAAGGATCTTGCATGAAGGAGATTGTTCCTATGTACCCCGGGAATGTGCGAAGTCTGTAAACGGTGATAACGCGTGATGGGTTATCAGCCACCATGAAATCGGTGGAAAATGAACGATGGAGAACGTCTTGAGATTGGTTCAAGACTGTTGCATTTAGTGCAATATGCTCATTGGTCAGGATTGAATTGTTTGAATTGCCTAACCTAACAAGTTTAGGGTTTAGGGTTTATGCTACTGACCTATCTATTACCTATAAGGTCGATGTTGTGTTTCATTCTAAAGTTGTTGGCAAAAAGTTGTGTGTGTGTATCCAAGTGAAGAGATACATGATTCTTGCCAGACCAGATGAGATAAGAGGATTGATTCCTACATTGTGTGTGTGCAAAAGAAAGGAATTTAAGCAGATCTGCATTGGCATTGAGTGTTGTTACCAGATCATTGTAATACCTGTTGATCTCTAACCACTTCAACAATTGGAAATCCCTTAATAGGGTAGCTTTAACCGGCTTACTATAATTCCTTTGACAAGGTGACTCAAAACAATTGAGTTTTTGAAATCCTCTAACAAGGTTTAACCCTTAACCAGGTATTCTAGCCATCCCTAACAGGATCAGTTCCTAACAGAACCTATTGTATCAGTCCTTAACTAGACAAGGCTCCTAAAAGAGTGGACTTCTAAAGAGTTCAAAAATAGCTTGTGGGTATTCATCCCCACCATGGTTTTTCCCAGTTGGGTTTCCATGTGAAAAATATGTGTGTCATGTGTGATGTTCTTATGTGATGGTTCAGTGTCTTATGTCTGACGGTAAATCATGTTGATCTAGCTGTTTATATATCTTTGATGATATATTACCTGTTCATGCACTAGGGTGAAATGGAAATGAAGTATTAGATTGTATGAAAAGATAAGTGTTAACTAGTTTACGCTTGTCTCATTTATTCTGGGTTTTGCTGGTTGTACTCTATTTAAGACCGGTGTTACTATTTGTCTATCAAAGCATAGTGTCTGGTGACAATCCAATTTAGGATTGTGTTTTTGTTTGCACTGATTCATCCCCCCCCTCTCAGTACCGGTTTGGTACTATCCGTTCATCATTGAGTTATCACTTTCAATCTTGCATGTCTATCAGGACACCTAGATGCCATATGACCAATTTTATTGTAGTTAAAACATTTAAATGGTTCTTTACCTTCATACTTACTTCCAACTAGACCTTTAGGCATTTTCCTTGCAAATAGTGCTTCAAGCTCTTCCAATTCTTCATTCTCTCTTCTGATTTCTTCAAGTTCTCTTGTATAAAGTGCTTTCCAATCAGATTTCTCAGATGATGATGATGATGTTGCAGATGATGATGCTTTGAAAGATAAATCTGTCTTAATTATAGAAATAGGATCAAATTCCTCAAGTTCAAAAGTTGAAAGTTTTCCAACCAAGGTATCTCTAGATACTGATGTATTAGGTATTGTTCTCAATTCATTAATAGCAGTTACTTTCATTTTGTATGTCAGTGGCAATGCTCTTAAAACTTCAGAAACAATTTCATCCTCACTTAAGGATCCTCCACAATATTGTATACCTAAAACAATTTCATTAACTCTTTCCATAAAAGCATAAATCCTTTCATCTTCTTCTAGTTTCAGATTTTCATACCTAACCTGGAAGCATTCCAGTTTTGCAATTTTGACAATGGTATCACTTTTATTCAATGTCTCCAATTTGTCCCAAATAGCTTTAGTAGTAGATCGATCTGATAATCCCATGATTCGTTGATCTGACAATGCGCTCAAAAGTGTTTCTGTTGCTTTGCAATCACTCTCTTGATCTTTAGCCAAGTTAAGATGATTAGGTTGACTCTGTGTAGGACCAACATAGCCATTCTTTGTAACATCCCATATGTCTCTTCCAATGTAGTTCAGATGTGTCTCCATTCTAATTTTCCATATACCATAGTTAGTTCCATCAAGCTTTAGACTGTCCTTCCTGAAATAGTTAGTTGCCATAGAATCTCCTCAAGCTGTTAAAATTCTGCAAAAAGAGGACTTAGCTCTGATATGAATTGTTAGGACCGAAAGGCAACAGAGAGGGGAGGGGGGGAATCAGTTGTCTATTAATTTCAACCCAGCTATAACTTAATCAAACTTGATGCATAATATTGGTAAACCAAACTTAATGTCGATTAATAGTTTAACAGTTAATAACTATACCGGTAAAGTTTAATGCATGAAACATAAAGACAAATAACATCAACAACACATAACACATATATTTGTACGTGGAAACCCTGTAAGGGGAAAAACCATGGTGGGAAACCTTACCCACAATTAGATGATACTACTGTAGATAGTATGTGTGTACAAATGGGGTGTGCACATGTAGAAAGGCCAACTACCTAGAGTGCACTGGTCATCACAAAATGATAGTCACACTAATTACAATTGGATGGTTAAATCCAATGATAATGTATTGCTCAAAATAACATCTTCATATGCTGGATTTAGTACTGGTTAAGCTCTGATTGTCTTCTTCATACCTTCCTTGTATCTTCAAATGATGTCTGCG
Source organism: Cryptomeria japonica (assembly GCF_030272615.1). Taxonomy (NCBI): domain Eukaryota; kingdom Viridiplantae; phylum Streptophyta; class Pinopsida; order Cupressales; family Cupressaceae; genus Cryptomeria; species Cryptomeria japonica. The sequence continues at coordinate 36,534,727 of NC_081410.1, read as the reverse complement.
TGTATAGCTCTGCTTATATTCACATGTACCTTATTACAATCCTTTTCCACACCTTCTCCATAATATCATAAATGAGATCTTACATATATACCAAAACCTAAGACCAAATGTGTAGGTCAGCTCACTAAGAATATTACAATTAAATCAATTACAAATGAATCAATATGCGATGCATTATGTCAGCTCAATGCATTTACAATAATATCCAATCAATAAATCATCTCCATAACGTGTCATGCTGATCTAGAATAGAAAATGCTTGTCGGTCCATAACCTAGACCTATTTGCCAATAACAACAAATATGCAAACTCGATTAGGCCAATAACCAAATCAGCAAAACCAAGTGTCCAAACAATGTCTTCGACATAACCAAGTAATCTCCAGATGATAATAGATCATCCTCAATGCCGGTGAACAATATAACCTATTGGTGAACTAAATATTGGTGACTGTGCATAAGTCACTGAACATGCCGGTGAACATAACCAAAGATCTCCAGTGCTGATAAGTGTTGACAAGTGTTGACAGGTGTTGACATCGAAAAAACCAATGCAAAACATCCATAATACCAACAATATAAAGATTATATTATTGAACATATGTTGTCATTCATGTCAAAGGTATAATAGAGGAGTGCAATTGGTGTCAAAAGAGTTCACTATAGAGTCAGATCAACATGTAATTATATATCCTCAACTATCAAAATTACTATCATGTCAATGCCTAAGCATTTGAATTTTGGAAGGATAATGACAATCCCAAAGTGCAGTGACAAGTTATGTTGGTAAGATTAGTTGCATTATGATTTTAATATCATCTTGTATTTGTTCAATGTGTTGAAGGTAATATAACTTTTTGTAGCATGTCACTAAGGTATGTTCCTCAAATTGTGTGTTTACACTAGAAACTTGTTTAGTCCCACATTCTACCATACTCGAGAGTTATGACCTACAATTGGGAAATATAGAGGAGGTAATTTTATATGCCTAATACGATGACGTCTCAGGGAACGAAAATCCTTTAGCTACCTCACCAAAATAGCGCTTTAGTGAGCAAGGAAAGACAATTCTAAAGGGAAATTGAAACTATACTAAATTATTAACATAAACTGAAAATATCAAATAACTTGAAAGTGAAAGGAGATTAAAATATTTAGACTGCAAAAATGGAAATCTTATACCCTGATGATTCAACCATTAAGTGGGGAAGGTCTCATCCTTAGACACTATTGCACTTAGGGGATGTTTTCATGTTACACTAGATCGCATGGATGGTCAAAAAGTCATAAACGTCCAAAAAGTCACCAAAACATATCTTTACACTCCTCAAACCTATTGGTCACTTACATGCACTAAGATGAAGAAAAATGTTTGGTCTCTATAGGGGTTTGCCTCAGTCAAACACTTGTTTTATTTTTTCCACCTCCATGAACAACCAAATAAAAGATCATATAAAAGACACATAATAGAAACAATCCCTGTTGTGGAGTAAAATTCCTATTACTAGAAATCAATGATGATAGACAAATATTAAGACAACTTGATAAATATGAGATCAATGAAAAGGAGTAGAGGTAAGAAAGAGAGTGTTACGAGGTGACTTCAAAATAGTGGGTTATACGTTTTGGCCAAACTTGACATTGAAATCAACATTTTGAATTTAATCTTCCCTTTTTGACAACTATAGCAGTTAAACCTTTAAGAATTTTAAGATAATGCAAACTAATGATTTGTGAGAATTTATCTATAGATTCTAATTGTTATTTTTCAAAATTAGAACAATGTAAAAAAAATTGTGTCTCCTTTAATAACTAGTTTTAAATAGTAAACAACATTTTAAAAAAGTGGTGTATATGATGTCTCACAATTTTTTTTCTACAAAGGATATTTTGATTCTTTTGAGTTTAGATTAGTAATTGTAGTGTCCTAAAATTGCACCCTTTATAATTTTGACCTCATTTGGGTCTTCACCTTAGTGTTTGCACCCCTCGTACTGATTGAAGACCCGATCATACTCTTGCACATTACAAATGACATCTAAACTAAAATTGCACCTCATCTAACACCTTATGTCTGCCCCAAAATAGGGCAAGACCATGGAACCATGCCATGGTCCTCACTGGGATCATGGTGCCACACCAAGGTCCTCTCTAAATTGGGCCCAATTTGTCCCCTTGGTCCTATTTCAAAATTGAGCGAGATTTCCCTCTTTGTGTTAGCTCATGTCATTAAATTAGCCAATTTTACCAATGAGCAAGTATATAAAGAGGATTTTCCCTCTCATTTGAACATCTATCTATCAAAAACCATAGTATATCTATTGGCATTATGGATGAATTGATTATGTCTTGCATTCATGTTTTTTCATTGATGTCAACACTAGCTGTTATGGTTGGTTACTGACAGACAGGTTTTGGTTACCGGTAGAAGATCTAGTATTACTGGTAGAAGAGACTATCTGTTGGACACTTCCTATTGGCATTATACACTTAGATGAGAAAGGTAGATGTTTTCATTGATGGAAACAAGGTTCCATAGGTTCAACCGGTCATAGACTTCACCTATCGGCACCGACAGTTACAACAAGGCTTATTCACACCAGCATCCTGTTTACATCGAAAAAAGATTATACTGGCATTCCAGGCCGACTTGACAATAAGTATTGTTTATGCAAAATAAATTGTATTGTAAATTAGAATTGTATGGCCGACATGTTGTATTGTAAAGACTCATATATTTATGAGTTCTTGTAGGTCATTTGAAAACAAGCGGTAACATGAGATAAGATAGGATATGATAGCGAATAGTTGTATATACATTTTGATGTGTTTATTTTGGAGCGAATAAGAAGAAGAGTAGAGCGAAGACTATTATGTATAAGCAGAATCATTTGACAGCATACGGGCTAGTGTTTTTGGTAGAGGCAGAACTGGTATAAGACAAAGCATAACAACGAACTCATCCAACATTTTGATGCAAGTTGTAAGAGTTCATTTTTATGTTTATGTAGCATCGTAAATTGTACGCACTTGCTAGGGTGGTACAATTTCACACCTAGTTTAGCACCCGCCTTGGTGCATTTTGCATTTTGCATTGCATTTCCCCTTTAGCACTTAATTAATTAAATTAATTAGGTCTAAGGTCCTATTTTATCATCTCCTATATCATAAAGTTGGGCCCTTTTCATTAAAGTGTGCCCCTTTCATTTTATTCTTCCAATACATCATTTAATCAAAAACCCTAATTAGGTCCTATTTTGAACTTGGGGGCTTGATTTCAGGGGTCAAAACATCTCGAAAGCACCTGTAACTTCGGGATTCGCTCTAAAATCATCATATCTGACGGCCTTGAAAATTTGGTGAAAAGTTGTCGGGACCATGGCACCCGGAGTGCACATGGTCCCGGACATTTTTCCTGAAATTTTAGGAGCGCGATCCAATCATAAAATAAAGCTTAACCCCAAGAAATTGGTGGGATATTCAATCTCTAGGTCGGCCAAAAGATGAAATTACGACCTAGGGTTTCATACATAAGAGCTCTCTTTCTTCATTTGAAAGGATGGGAATTTTGTTTTTAGGGACCTTATATGCAGCGAAAGAGCAAATCTTTGAAGACTTCAACAACATTCAACATCCCTCTATCAAGCATTCATCAATTTCATTCATTCACTTAGGGCTTCGAAGACATTGAAGAACAATAGGAGATTACCGACTGAAGATTGGCTTGTACCCCTCCTTTGAGGGTTGGGTATGATTTCATGTTGTTTTCATGTCTTTGCATAAGCTTAAACATATCATTTATCCATGCTTTAGATCACTTTGCATCTTGATTTAGAGCATTTACATTATCATTTACAAGCAATTAGGGTTTACTTTCTAGGTTGCTCTAGTTTGCTTTCTTGCATTTAAGGACCTTGCACACACACTAGGTCTGCACACACAATACATTTTACAATACAACTTGGCTATTCATGGAGGTGGAAATCACTGAAGTGGGGGTTTGACTAAGGCAAAACCCTATATAGCCACCCATACCCTTTTCAGATATAAGTGCAGGTTTTGGGACTTGGACGACGCCGCAAGTTACAGATCCGAAAGAAGCAGACGGAGACCAAACTTCACACCAAATCTCAGAACAAAAGACCAGGACAGGGGCGTGGGGCGCCCTGGTCCTGCCAGGACAGGGGCGCTGGGCACCCTGGTCCCTAGGACAAGGGCGCTGGGCGCCCTGGTCCTTCTGACAGCAGTTTCAGCATTTTTGACAGCTTTGCAAAACAGCGGTTTCCGGAGCAGTTTCAGGGGCAGAATCAGGACAGTGGCGCCCGCGCCCCCGTCCCGAACATTTTCAGTAAGATTTTAACTCCAGGTACACATTTTCATTCTTGTCTTGTCCTTGTGTTTACATCTTTCCATTGTTTAAATTCAATTCTGCAATCTTGTTATTAGTTCATACTTGCACTTTGGGGTTAGGGATTGAACTTGCATCATTTCATCTTTCAATTGCAACAAAGGAATAGAAATCCTAATAGGTAGCCTGTGGCTCTCTCTTCCACAAGAAGAATTAGCCAATTGTGTGATACCTCTAGGCTCTTTCCTATTCCACAAGTGTGTGGTTGAAAGTGAGATTAGGGCATGTTTGTTTAGTGTCACTTTTTCTCCCACACATTTTGGTGAACCCGACGTGAAATTCCAATCTTCTCTAAATCTGATTTATGTTTTCAAATTTGAGTGTTTATGCTATTTCAAATTCAAATTTGTATTTACAAGTTTTAATTTCTTGCAAGATTCAAAAATTTAGAGGAAATTTTTGCTAAAACCCTTATTTTTCAATTCAAAGTTGAACTTGTGGATAGCTTAATTGGGATCAATAATTTCAAATCTGATTTAGGAACTCATTTGAATCATAAATTTCATTTTCTAAATCTACATTCTAAGTGCTTTCATTGGTTAAAATTAAACATTTCCTTCTATTTTGCATGTGTTATCATTTGAAAGAGGAAAATTGTTGTTATGATGCATTCATCTCATAGATGTGATAATGGGTTAGCTTCCCTTGTTTCAATTTTTCCCTCTCCTAAGGAACCTCCCCCCATCTATAACAACATTTTAGTGCCTAAAAGAGTTGCTACCAATCCCTTTGAGACTCTCCCATGCTCTAAGGATGAAGACTTTAAGAGTGATCTTGACAATTCTCCTAAAATGTGCCCTTCCTATTTAGCTATCCTAGAGGAAGAGAACGATATCATAAACACCTTTCTTAATGTTACTTCACCTTCCCTACATGATGCCTCTCTAAGTGAAAAGGTATTGATGGACATTGACTTATTTTCTCCTAAAGTTGGTCCTTCCAATGGGGGCATGTTAGTGCAACAAGAGGTTATGAACACTTCTTTCAAAGATCTCCTTCCTAAGCATGAATCTTTGGAGAAATATGTTCATGTTCCTCCTAAAAAACACTCCCTTCATGAGGATCCTTTTGTGCAAGAAGATGACATTATCCCTACATTTCCTAGTGATGGCATTTCCTTTTCTAACAAAATTCCCACTAGAGATGATGAATTAATGGTAAATGCTTACCCTTCTCCTAAAGTTGGTCTTACCCATAAGCATCCCTTAGAGAAAGAAGATGAAATAATAAGCAATTTCCTTAATTCTCTCTCCCCTATTGAACATATTTTGAGGAAAGAGGATGAGTTTAACACATCTATTGATGCTCTCCCTCCTAAGGATGAGGAATTAATAAACAATGTTATCTCCTCTCCCGAAATTGACAACACTTCAAACATTCCTTTCAACAACCTCACTATTTGGGATGAACCATTAGAAGAAGGTATAGATTATTCTCTACCCCTAGCCAAAGGGGATGAAATCAAGATTGGAAACTCCCTTGATAGTTTCTCTCCTTCCTTGAATCTCAATTATTCTCCCTCTAAAAATAAAGCATCTCCCTCTCCTCAACTTGGTTCTATTCATAAGGAAACCCTAGTTCAAGGCAAGATGGTTAACATCTCTTTCAAAGATCTCCCTCTCAAGAGTGAGACTTTAGAGAGAAATGTTGATCCTTCTCCTAGAGAGTTTATTCCCCATGTAGATCCTTTGATGATAGAGGATGATATGACCTTTCCTAGTATTACTCTTCCTACTAGAACATCAATGCCTACCCCTTGTCTCTCTCCTAAAATTGATTTAATCCATGATGAGATTTTAGTGCAAGAGAAGACTATCAACAATTCTTCCAACACTTTTGTTCATTCCTCTAAACCATCCTCAATCAATTTGATACATGTGAATGAAACACCTAACAAACCTCTCTTCACTGTCCAAGGTGCTTGTCCTTCTCAAAATTCTCAACCTTTAAATAAGCCTATCTTAGTGGTTCAAGGTGGTTATGCTAATAATTCTTTTTGCACCCCTAAAAAACCTATTATTACTGTGCAAGGAGGTTATTCTACTAAGAGCCCTTATGAGTATGCTAAGCAACTGACTAGAGAGAGTTATCATGCGGTTGCCCATACCTATAACACAAGAAACAATAGGCAACCTAATCCTCCTCCAGTTATCCCAACTTCACTTCCTCCTTCCCAACCTATTCTTCCCCAAGCTCCATGTATTTCACAAGTTCTTGGTAAGGAATATGATCTCATAGAACAACTTAAAGCTACCCCTGCTAAGATATCCCTTTGGGATTTGATCCAAACTTCTTCCGCTCATCATGGAATGTTACAAGATGCCTTGAAAGATTTGAATGTTCCTCCACCTAATACATCTAGTAATATAGTGTCTTTGGTTAACTCTATGATGAATCCTAAAGCTCAAATTGTGTTTACTCAAGATGAGTTGCCTACTAGTGAAATTCAACAACAATATGATCCCTTGATGATTGTGGTTATCATAAATGACACTGCTATAAGACGAACACTGGTAGATAATGGCTCTGGCCTTAATGTGTGTAGCATTAATCTATTGCATAAGATGAATGTGGATACATCCCTTATTGAGCCTGACTCTCATCCCATTCGAGGCTTTGATAATGTGGCTAAGTATTCATTAGGTATTATCACCTTACCCATCACAGTGGGACCTGTTACTTTGCCTACTCCTATCCATGTTATGTCGGGAAATCTAACATACAACTTGTTATTAGGGAGGCCTTGGATTCACAGTATGCAAGCTGTCCCCTCTACATTGCATAGACAAGTTAAATTCATTTATAACAATAAGACATATACCTTGATAGGTGACACTAATCTCCAAGCTTGTTTGCAAACATCTAAGCCTTCCTCTTCTAGTAATGACTCTTTGAACAAGATACCTATGGATGAATCCTTACCCTCTGATAATCAAAATTCTTTGGATAAGTCTAAAGTTCCTGAAGAAGATTCTTCTCAACTTGAATCTACACATGAAAAGGCTTTTGATCCTAAGAAGGTTCTCGCAGAAGATGATTGGGGATCTCTTGACTTTAATCCCACCTTTGTAGGTGAGTATAGGGTTCCTCCTAGAGAGCTTAAAGTTAAAAAGAAGGAAGAAACTAGAGATCAATCAGTCTTACCTGAACCTATGAGTAATAATTTTGTGGCCGCTTCTCAAACTTCTTCTCCTCACACCTCTAATTATGAAGAGTTTGATTCTTTGTCTTATGAAAAACCACCTTCTCTTCCTGAAATGGCTGATCGTTATGGTCGTGGTTTTCGTATTTTTGCTAAGCATGGGTATCATGGAAATGGTTGTGGCGCTCATGAACAAGGGATAAAAGTTCCTCTAGAGACTAATTTTCACAATTATGCCTTTGGACTCAGCTATAATCCCTGCAAACATACCAAAGCATCTAAAAGACCATCTCTCAATGTGAATGCTATATTTAGTAGTGATGATGATCTCACTTCAACTAAATCATCTTCTACTTCTATCAACTCTCATTCCCCTCATAAGGAAATCTTGGCAATGAACAAATCTCTTTATGAATCCCCTCAAATTTCTAAATCCACTTATGAATCTTTATCTCCTATTCATCATAAATTCCTTTCCTCTAGGGATAAGGCTCTAATAAATTACACCCATCCCTCTTCTAAGATTTCATGTGACTTTTCTTCTTCAATTTTTATCATTTTATACATGTTTTTGATCTCACTTATAGTTGAGCATTTAACATGTCATATTCAAATACCTCATTTAGTTTATCATGTCTTTAAATAACATTAATGGCTATTATGTTGCTCATCATTATGTGACATTGGTAGCTCATTTACTGGGGGCTCATTGTCATTCATGATGGTACAATTTCAAGTGCAATCATATTTTTTTGAAGCAACATAATAGCCTAATTTTCTTGTTCCTATGGGGACAAGAATGATTTCATACATCTCTTCTTTTGCTTATGTCCAAATCTCTCCCTAGAAGATTGTGTAAGTCCTTCTCATTGTCCTTATCCTTGGGAGGCAATGATCTTTCCTTATTTTTATCTAAGGATCCACTTTTTCCTATTTTGTGGATGGTGTGGACTTTATTACTTGATGTTATGCCTTGTACGCATTTGTTGTTGTTTGTTCAAGGGTTCTTTCTTACAAGAGGTGTAAGTCCTTGACTACAACCTCTTTTGCACTTGGTAAAATACATCCATAGCGAATTCACTCTCCTAATTGGGTTAAAAAGAGCGTCATCCTTCATTAAGAATCACTTTCACCTTGCAAAAGGAGGAAGTATTGCATTCTTATTCTCTTCTTTGTCTTATTCTAGAAGATGTTATATTTGTCTAAGACAATTCCTCTTGGGGATAGGTGTCTTTTGTACAAAGATTTCTTCTCCTCTAAGGATCTCCTTTACACATACTACAAGATGTCCCTTTTCAACTATCTTATCCTTGCTTAAAGAGTAAAAAACTCTCTTGCTTGGATCTATGACATTGTTGCATTTTTGGGGTATCTTCTTTTGTGATGAAGGTAGGTATCCTTGTTCTACTTTGCTTATGACATAAACCTTACACTTTTTGAGCAATGGGTCATTCTCAGAACTAGAGCACAAACTCTTAGAGTGAGATGTCACGCTTTTGTACTATACATATACAGGTTGTAGCATACTCAGGCATAGACTCCTATGAGGTGCTTCTAACCTCCCTTACACACACATGCATGAGGTTGAGTGGAACTAGCGGCATAAGGCTAGACTTTCTCACTCTCCTCCCTCACATGGATCACCTAGACAGACTCTAGGGGCTAGTTTTCCATGTCCTTTTCCCATGGATCACCTAGACAAGATCTAGGGGCGAGAAGTCCGTGTTTTTCTCTCTCACTATTCTTCTCATGGATCACCAATGTGTGTATTCATGCTTTTCTCCTTTCTTTTCTTCTCTTTGCATTTTGTTTCCATTTACATCCTTCATCTTGTGTTAGAGAACTCTCAAATCCTCACACTCTTTGTTGTGTTGGAATTGAGATTTAGTCCTCTTTCTTACCAAATGATTCTCCATCAGTTTTTGATCTCATATCAAATCTTCTTGTGAGCATTTGTCATCAATATTCTTTAACAATTCGAAGTGGTAAACATGATACCCTGTTTCAACTCACTAAAATTAGCAAGCCGAAACAGGGGGGGGCATATAGCTACCCTCGAATTTTCATCACCTTCCTTAGTAAGCATTAGGTGATTTTGTGATCTAACGTGTGTTTTGTAGGGTGTGGTTCCTAACTGTGTACTGCAGATACCGCTGGGGGCTTCGTTTGACAGACCTATGGATATATCCTTTTTCAAATAATGTTTACTTTTCTGTACTTTAGCTTGCATATGCACGTAGTGTTCATATGGCCGCTAAAGTGGGGGCTAAATGTAGTGTCATAAATTGTACGCACTTGCTAGGGTGGTACAATTTCACACCTAGTTTAGCACCCGCCTTGGCACATTTTGCATTTTGCATTGCATTTCCCCTTTAGCACTTAATTAATTAAATTAATTAGGTCTAAGGTCCTATTTTATCATCTCCTATATCATAAAGTTGGGCCCTTTTCATTAAAGTGTGCCCCTTTCATTTTATTCTTCCAATACATCATTTAATCAAAAACCCTAATTAGGTCCTATTTTGAACTTGGGGGCTTGATTTCGGGGGTCAAAACATCTTGAAATCACCTGTAACTTCGGGATTCTCTCTAAAATCATCATATCTGACGGCCCTGAAAATTTGGTGAAAAGTTGTTGGGACCATGACGCCCGGAGTGCACATGGTCCCGAACATTTTTCCCGAAATTTTAGGAGCACGATCCAATCATAAAATAAAGCTTAACCCCAAGAAATTGGCGGGATATTCAATCTCTAGGTCGGCCAAAAGACGAAATTACGACCTAGGGTTTCATACATAAGAGCTCTCTTTCTTCATTTGAAAGGATGGGAATTTTGTTTTTAGGGACCTTATATGCAGCGAAAGAGCAGATCTTTGAAGACTTCAACAACATTCAACATCCCTCTATCAAGCATTCATCAATTTCATTCATTCACTTAGGGCTTGGAAGACATTGAAGAACAATAGGAGATTATCGACTGAAGATTGGCTTGTACCCCTCCTTTGAGGGTTGGGTATGATTTCATGTTGTTTTCATGTCTTTGCATAAGCTTCAACATATCATTTATCCATGCTTTAGATCACTTTGCATCTTGATTTAGAGCATTTACATTATCATTTACAAGCAATTAGGGTTTACTTTCTAGGCTGCTCTAGTTTGCTTTCTTGCATTTAAGGACCTTGCACACACAATACATTTTACAATACAACTTGGCTATTCATGGAGGTGGAAATCACTGAAGCGGGGGTTTGACTAAGGCAAAACCCTATATAGCCGCCCATACCCTTTTCAGATATAAGTGCAGGTTTCGGGACTCGGACGACGCCGCAAGTTACAGATCCGGAAGAAGCAGACGGAGACCGAACTTCACACCAAATCTTAGAACAAAAGACCAGGACAGGGGCGTGGGGCGCCCTAGTCCTGCCAGGACAGGGGCGCTGGGCGCCCTGGTCCTTCTAACAGTAGTTTCAGCATTTTTGACAGCTTTGCAAAACAGCAGTTTCCGGAGCAGTTTCAGGGGCAGAATCAGGACAGTGGCGCCCGCGCCCCCGTCTCGAACATTTTTAGTCAGATTTTAACTCCGGGTACACATTTGTATTCTTGTTTTGTGCTTGTGTTTACAGCTTTCCATTGTTTAAATTCAATTCTGCAATCTTTTTATTAGTTCATACTTGCACTTTGGGGTTAGGGATTGAACTTGCATCATTTCATCTTTCAATTGCAACAAAGGAATAGAAATCCTAATAGGTAGCCTGTGGCTCTCTCTTCCACAAGAAGAAGTAGCCAATTGTGTGATACCTCTAGGCTCTTTTGTATTCCACAAGTGTGTGGTTGAAAGTGAGATTAGGGCATGTTTGCTTAGTGTCACTTTTTCTCCCACACAGTTTACATCAGTGTGATGTTGTAGGTAGTGAGACTCCACTTTTGTTGTTGAGAAGTGAGCTCTAGGCAGTTGGCCTTCCTGCATGTGCAGGCCCCTTTTGTACTAAGTAATATTTATTCATATGGCCAGTAAATAAATATTGTGGGTCACAAATCCCACCAAGGTTTTTCCCTTACCGGGTTTCCTTGCCAAAATATTTGTGTTATGGTGTGCATTGATGTTGATTGCTTTATTTTTGTTTGTTGCATTATTGTTTTCTTACTGGCATATTAATCTCAGTTATAGAATTGTAAATAAGTTTGAATCTTTCATTTACCGATCAAACACTGATTCACTCCCCCTCTCAATGTCTTTGGGATTAATCAATTATCTAACAATTGGTATCAAATCCTAGTCCTCTATTTGCAGAAGCCTAACAACTTGAGGAAGATTCTGGAACTGATACCCATGGAAAATTTGAGACAATAGTTGGAAGTAGCTCTTGAAGATTTTGATGCAAAAAAATTAAAGATTATCAAACTGGAAGAAGAACTTAGATCTGCTCAAGAATTCATCAAATCACTTCAAGAAAACCTGATCATGGTATAGAGTAAGAGAAAAGAATTATGTGAGCAACTGCAAAAAAAAGATGATGAAGAAAAAGAAACTCTCAGAGATATTGTAGAGAAACTGAGACAAGAGAAAAGTAACATGAAGAATGAGATGCAAGACTTAACCATGAGACTATGTAAGGATATTGAAGATAGAAAGAAGAATCGGGAAGATTTGGCCAGATGACTTAATGAAAGATCAGATGAATCTATAAGGCTTAGTCATGAAAATGATATGCTTAAAACAAAGTTGATTCAGATGCAACATGACAAAGAGGAACTTATGAGACAAGTTATCACTCTGGAAAGTGAGTTGGTCACTACAAATGAATACAAAGACAAATTTAAAAAGAGCTCAGGCAAGCTTGATGATATGCTGAAAAATCAAAGACCTAATAAAGATGCAGTTGGACTTGGATTTGAACATAGAGAAATTTCTGGAACTGCAAATAATCATGATCATAGCAAACCAGTAAGGCAACCTAATGCTTACAAATTCAATGGAAAATGTTTGAATTGCAACAAATTTGGTCATAGAGAAAATCAATGCAAATATAGGAATAATCAGAATACAAACTCGTTTACTGGTCAATATTCCAAATGCAATAAATATGGTCATGAATCAAATGATTGCAAAATGAATGTAAAATGATATGCTTGTGGTAGATTTGGACATCTATCTAATCAATGCAGAACTCAAACCAGGCAAGGTTATGGAAAAGCTATTCAAAGAAACAATGTAACTTGTTATGCATGCAACAAGATTGGGCATATTGCAAGATTTTGTAGAGGCAAGAATGTATCGGCAAACAATAGAGGATCTCATGACAAAGGCAAGGAAAAGGTGAATGAAATCAAGAAAGAATTCTCTAAACAATGAGCCAAGAAGACAGATCAAAGAAATGATGAATTTATTTTTGCACTGACAGAACAAAACAATCCTACACCGACAGGAAATTATTCATCTAACTAAGGAATAATCCTTAGGGATAAGGCAACTAATTGAAGATCATGCATTTTTCCCCTTAGATGATGGTAAGAAGTCATAATCCTTCTTTACCGGCACATATGTTGAGTTACAATGAAAATTCACTTAACTGTCGAAGCATTTAATGCGGTTGTTAGTTAAATTTTTGGCTATAAAGCATTGAAATTTCTCATTTCGACTCACCAAGCATTCAAAGAGCATAGAAGTAGAGCATCGACATTCAAGAAGTGAAGCAACAAATATTTTCTAGGGCATCCAAGGTTTTCACTTGCATTTAATAGAAAAAGGTATTTATTTTGCATCATGGCTTCTTCATCTTCCGTTCCACAATTCATAGCAATCCCTACTATTGTGGAGAATATCAAATGTCCTAGGCCATTTTTTAAGATAATTCCTAAGATAGCTAAGATGGATGACTCTATTGGAGCATTTTCAAAATTTTTGAAGGGAGTCGCATTTGCAGAAGACCCTAGGGCATACATTCACTATAATATTGAAGATTTAGGGTCTAAGGAGATAAAGAACATGTTTATGAAAGTCATCACAAACAACCAAGGTGTAATCAAACCTAAACATAAGATTGTGGAAGATTTAGGGTTAGTAGACATCCTTTATATGCCTAAATTCGAAGATGAAATTGTCTGATATGTTCTAAGTAGAGTTCATGGTGAATTATTATGGCTTGAGTCCATCTTCAAAATCACCAGGGAAGATATTAAAGTTGATATAGGTTTACCCTCTACTGGCATAAGGCCTGAGAAGAAGAAGAAAATTCCAAACAAAGGTGTTATGGATTTAACTAGCCCTACATCTGATAATAGATCACTCAGAGTAAGTGATATAAATGATGACAATGTTAAATATGCCATCATGGTTATTGGTTACAAGGTTGCACATACAAATAGGTTGAATTATGTTTCCAGACTATGCATTCATAGTGCTTATGAAATGGTAAAGAATAATGCAAAAATTGATCTTTGTGAATGGTTAAAAGATGAATTGATAGATAACTTGGACAAAATCAAGGGTGATAAAAAGGGAACATTCAAATTTGGGAATTTAATTGTATGTTTGATGTTATACTTCTCAAAGGAGATTCTCAACATAGGCCATAGAGACTTTGCCTATGATATTTTTGTTGGAAAACAAATTAAGGAGGCAATTTATGGCATGGGTTCAGAAGGAAACAAGCAGGTAAAGGAACACTTCAAAAACTCTCAAGAAAGAATGAAGCAAAGGGAAAGAATCCCTCAGAGTATTCTTAATAAGTATGACAAATTGATATGCTTTGTTATAAAGAAAGATGAAATATGGATGGAGGTTGTCACACCTAGAACTGTTTGGGTAGCAAAAATGGGATATGAAGTGGATACCAACATTCTGGAAACTTATGCCAAGAGACTTCTAGATGCCCCACCGGAACCTACTGAGAAGATCTTTGGCACTACTAAAACCATAGAGGAAGGTGTTGCTATTCAGAAGAAAAGAAAGGAAAGGGATAAAACATTGAAAGATAGTGCAAAATTTGTTGAAGATGTTACCAAGGGATTATTGAAACTTGAACAGTTGAGTGATGTTGCTAAAAGCATATAAGAAAGAAATTCTAACTAGCAACCGATAACACATATTTCCCCTATTGTTACCTCATCTGAGACTGATAGTGACAAAGCTGCGGAATTTAAAAGGGTGGATAGGAAGAAGAGAAAATATCCACTGACACCTGCTCCATCATCTAAGAAGACAAGGACACTTAGAAAGAAAGAACAAGTTGTGAGAGAGCCTAGCAGTCCAAAGAAGAAGATTATGTAGAAGCAACCAACACCAAAGAAATCTAATACACTTTCCCCGACAGAGCTCCTTAACAAAATAACTCAGGATGGTAATCTCAACAATGTCAATAAGTTTTATCATTCTTTTGATGATTCGGATAAGAACACTATTGAAGAAAGCATAATCTTGTATTTAGATATATATAAGAAAGTTCTTATTGAAGTCATTGATTTTATCTCCAATGACTTTTATCTAAGACTTGAGGCAAAAAGAATGTCCATCATGGAATTGGACAAGAAATTGAAGGTTGAAGCACTATTGGTTGTTCATCTAGCTAAGTCTAGACAAGAAATAGATGAATTGATAGCAGAAGCTAACATAACTATTTTTTTAAGTGATCACTAACAAGTAAGCCTCATGGTCGACAGGACAAAGGAAATCACATATGAGATAGAAAAAAAAGGGGATATTTTCTTTATGGAGAAAGAGAAAAGAGAAGAAAAAGGAAGACAAAAAGATGATAAATCTTTTACTAAGGTATATCAAAAGGGATATAAAGGGAAGAATAAATTTGGTAGTGTTCCTGACTTAACAATAAAAGATAACTTACCACCACCGGCTCAAGACACCTCACCGATAGTAGTAGAGGCACAGGCATAAGTATAGAATCAACCCATAGAAAAGACATTAGAGGAATAAAAAGCAATAGATGCAATTGATCCTAAGTCAAACGTTCTATTCACAATGAAGGTTGACACTCAGGACATCAACATTACAATGGATGATACCTCTATTCTAGAAATTGGTAAGGACCAGCCCACTAACACTCCTTTAAATATTGATATTGGTAAAATAACTATTGATGATGCAAATAAAACTGTAGATAATGAAAGTTTTGAGGAGAAGAAATCAGAATTTGTAAATATTGAGATTTCTGACTCACCGGTCAAGGTAGTTGACACTCAGCAAGATATAAGTAATGATGACATACATATAGATACTCCTAAGGTCATTAATGTTGAGACACCGATAGGTAAAGCTCAAGAATAGACAACATCTGAACCAACAAAGGATAAGAATGTGAATAAGAAAGAGGAAGTGATTAAGGTAGCTGAACAGAAAACAAAGGAAGGCTCAAAGAAATCGGGAGAAGAGAAGAAAGATAATGCAAAACCTAGCACCTCTCCCAGGTACTTCAATTTTGGATTTCAAACCAACTACTATCATAGTTTATTGGATTCTATAAAGAAAATGACAGTGTAATGCCTTAGCATTTAAGACTATCAATGGTTCTCTACTGATTTTGCAAATGATTGCACCAGAGTGCAAGGTAGATCATATTGTTGGCTCGATAAGTAAATTGGACACATTGTCCAAATTAATTTTTGCTAACATTTAGTCATTAGACAAAATAAATGAGGAGACTATTCAAGAAAAATTTGATAAAGAAAAGGAGGTATTCTTTAGTAAAACAATAAAGGAATGTACACAGTCTATTGATACACTACTACCGGCATTGAATTCTACCATTTTGGAGTATAAGGAATTATACCAGGAAGCTTGTAAACCATATCAACTAACAGAAGATATGTTGGCATTCTACACTCTATGAGAATATGGTTGATGTTGTCATTGATGGAAACCAACCGGTAACAGGTTTCTACATAGACACCGACATCCCAGACATCATACACCGACAGGTACCGACACCAACAGGCACATTCATTGGCATCCAAATTACACCGGCAATGAAGTATATTGGCTCTCAGACTGACATGAGACAAAGTTTTGTTTATATGATTTGTATTGTAAATGTAATTAATTATTTGTAAGCCGACATGATGTATTGTAAAGACTCATATATGTATGAGATCTTATAGATCATTTTGATAAATGATAGGACATTTTTTAATGATGAAGAGAAGGATAGGTTGTTATTGGTATATGTAAAGATAGTGAAAGGTTTTTGGTTAAGGTATCTGACTGAGCTTAAACCGGTACTGAAGAAGGCATTAGAGATGCTATTTTGAGTAGTACATTGTATTGGATTTAATTATCCATTTTGTAGTTAGTGAGACTCTTCTATTGAGTAGTGAACTCTAGGCTATTGGCCTTCCTACATGTGCGGGCCCATGTTGTAAGTAATATTTATTCATATTGGCCAGTGAGTAAATATTGTGGGTGACAAATCCCATCGATTTTTTTCCCACACCGGGTTTCCTCGCCAAAATATTTTGTGTTATGGTGTGCATTTATGTTGTCTCTATTGTTTCTCTTTACTACATTATTTCTTGTTTACTGGTACATTGATTTAAGTTGCAAATTTATAAATAAGTTTAAATATTCCATTATCCGGTTAGACACTAATTCACCCCTCCCTCTCAATGTCTTTGGGACTGTCATTGAATCTAACAATTGGTATCAGAGTCTGGTCTTGTATTTGCAAAATCCTAACATCTTGATGAAGATTTTGAAACTGGTACTAATGGAAAGTTTGAGAAAACAGTTGGAAGGAGCTTGTGAAGATTTTGATGCAGAAAAATTGAAGAATATCAAACTTGAAGATGATCTGAGGACTGCTAAAGAATTCATTAAAGGACTTTAGGAGAACTTGGTTATAGGACGAAACAAGAGAAAGGAACTTCATGAGCAAATGTAGAAACATGATGATGAAAAGGAAACTCTTAGTGATATTGTAGATAAGTTGAGGCAAGAGAACACTAACATGAGGAATGAAATGCAAGATTTAACCATGAGGCTGTGTAAGGATATTGAAGACAAAAGGAAGAATGAAGAAGACTTGACTAGAAAACTTAATGATGGAGCAAATGAAAATTTGAGATTTTGTCATGAGAATGATATGCTAAAGACAGATTTGATTCACATGCAACATGATAATGAGGAGCTTAGGAGACAAATTGGCATTCTAGAAAATGAGTTGATCACTGCAAATGAACACAAAGACAAATTCAAGAAAAGTTCAGAAAGACTTGATGACATGCTAAAAATACAAAAACCTGATGGAGATACAATTGGATTTGGATTTGAACATGGAGAAAGTTCTAGGACTGAAAAATAATTAAGATCACAGTAAACCGGTAACCTAATGCTTATAAATTTAATGGGAAATATTTCAATTGCAACAAATTTGGTCATAGAGAAAATCACTGTAGATTTAGAAATAATCAGAATACAAACTTACCCATTGGTCAATGTTCCAAAATGCAATAAAGTTGGTCATAATTCAGAAAATTACAGAATGAATGTGAAATGCTATGTTTGTGGTAGATTGGGACATTTATCTAATCAATGCAGAACACAAAGTAGTCAAGGATATGGACAAGCTATTCAGAGGAATAATGTAACTTGTTATGCATGTAACAAGATTGGGCATATTGAAATTTTTGTAGAAGAAAGACAATACTGGCAAACAATAAAGGATCTAATGAGAAGGGAAAAGAAAAGGTAAATGACATAAAGCAAGAATTTTCAAAACAATGGATTAAGAAAAGAGATCAGAGAGTTGATGAATCTATCTCTACACTGGTATAACAGAGTAACCCTCCACCAGTAGGAGATTCTTCATCTAACTAAGGAATAATCCTTAGGGGGTATGGCAACAAGTTGAAAATCATGCATTCTACCCTCGGTTGATGGTAAGAAGACACATTTCTTCTTTACTGGCAGATGTGTTAAGATTTCACTTAACTGGCAAGCATTAAATGTGGTTTTTGAAGAAATTTTTGGTTGTAAAGCATTGGAAAACCCTCATTTCAATCCACCAAGAATTCAAGCATTCAGAGAGCATGAAATTGAGCAAAGGCATCCAAAGGTGAAGCAACAAAAGTGTTTTTTAGGCATTCAAGATTTCAAGCAAGAGGTATTTATCTTTCGAAATGGCATCTTCATCTTCTGCACCTGAGTTTATTGCAAACCCTATTGTGGTAGAAAACATTAAGTGCCCTAGGCCCATGTTTAAGATCATCCCTGAAATTTCCAAGCAAGATGATTCTATCAGAGTTTTTTTGAAAATTTTGAAGGGAGTCGCTTTTGCTGAAGACCCCTAGAATCTACATTCACTGCAACATAGAAAATTTAGGGACTGGTGATTTTAAAAACATGTAAAATGATGTTATTACTGATGAGAAAGGTTTGGTTAGACTGGAGCACAAGATTGTAGGAGACTTAGGATTTGATGAAATACTGAACATACATGAATTTCCAAAGGAGGTAGTTCATCTTGTATTGAGCAGAGTTCATGGAGAATTTATGTGGCTTGATTTAGTTTTTAAAATCTCTAAGGAAGAAATCAAGGCAGTTACTAGTTTACCCTCAACCGGTAGTAGGCCCAACAAAACTAAGAAGATACCTAACAATGGTTTTATGGATTTAATCGGAGCTACATCTGATAGGATTCACCTAGCCTGCTCAACACTTCACTAAGTTGATGTTTCTCAATTCCACCAACTCACCAGGCCTAGTTGCTTTCTAGACCTCCAAGTCCCTCTCAATATTTTCTAGGGCTTGATTCTTGTCCTTACTAGGGTCTTTTCTTCAGGTGTTTTGGTTAGGAACCCTATCAATTCACTGTGCTTCTCAGGTGCTCAATTCTGGCCTCTTGGCGTCAACTTGTCATAATGACCTATAATTGTTGTGAGATGTTGTAGAGGTGTAGTGAGGTCTTCTAACATTTTTTTAGTGCATATGGAGTCCATTAATGGGTTGCAACCTTTAGGTTTCTTACCGGTTTCACAATCTTGCCTGGAAAAGGGCTACAAGGAATTAGGCCTAATTAGGCCTCCAAGATCGGTTTTCTAGGGCTTGGAGGAAAATGACTCAAAGAGCCCCCCCAAAAGTTTAACTTTTCTTAAATGATACACCCATTCCTAAATTATTTTTGATTTTTTAGGCCTTGGTCTGACCGTACAAGGTATGAACCCCAAAATGAGGGTTTGAAGGGTTTTAAAGGCCTTTAACTGACAGTGAATAAGCAAGTTGGGGTTTTTCTATCAAATATATTTTTCAAGGATCCTCCTTGTACATACAAGTCTACCCTAACCCCATAGACCCCTCCAAAATCATAGATGGTGATCTTGCACTCACCCCTGCACTCTTCACCACTTTTTCACCTCTTTTTCTCTAGCCGGGTTGGTCCTGGACTTGCCTAGAATGAGGTGATAGTCATAACCAAACACTTCTCCAACACTTAAACCTACATATTTAAAATGTACAGGAGGTTTCCTACCATTTCCCAACTAGCCGTGATGGCAGCACGTGTGGGACTCATGGGGCAACCATATTTACAAGAAAATTGCTATTTACAAGCCAAAACTGGCTGCTTACAAACTTGAACAAGAAAACACTTATGTACAGTATTTACAAAGTTCTAGAATGAACCAATAGAGAAAGAAAACACAAGAGTAACTCAATCCATTGCTGGATCAATGGATTCAATCCATATTTTATTGCAAAATTGAGTAAAACAAGCCAAAATGCTACCAACAAGACTGAAAATGAGTAGTTTCAGTTGTTGAACTTACAAAACAAACTTCACCAACCTTGGTAAACATGAAAGAGGAGGTTTATATAAATTTACCATATTTGGATTCCTTCTATGGCATTGGGAAATCCCTAAATCCATCGCTAACCAATTTTAGGGCAAAAGTTGTCATAACAACTTTCAAAAAGTTGTCATGACAACTTTTTGCAACTTTGTGATTTTTGCACTTTTGACCTCTCCAACCTAAGAGACCTATGTCTAGTCATCACATATGACATTTCAAACATTTATAAGACCTATTTGACCCTCTCTAATTCTTATACCAACTTTTGACACTTTTGACCAACAAAAAGGCCAAATACCTACTCAAACTCACTAATTACACAAAAATGAAAACCTAAGTAAAATGAACTCAACCTAGGCCTACATTGACACAAAATAATAACTCTTGGACCCTCTAGGATTCCTTATCTACCACTGACTTGGCTAAGGTCAGTACAAGCCAAAATTGTGAAAGTTAGATTGCCTAAGTCCTAGGTGCTCCTGCACCATTCTCCCAAACAAAGAAGATCATGTCACCTCTTTGGGAATTAGATTCTGATCAAACCCAAGCTTCTTAAACTCTATCTCCATGACCCATGTAGCTTTAGCATCATCCATACCCTTCCATTTGATTACATGTTCCCAATAGGTTTGATGCCTAGTCTTCTTGGCAATTCTTGAAGTTAATACCTTCTCGGCCTTAGGATTAGGCTTGGCTGGTATCTGAAGGTTATGCACATCCTCTAAAACCTCTAAGTGACTACATTCTATACCTTGGACTATCCCCTTCTATGCAACCAAGTCCACTATGTTAAAAACCGGTGACAAGCCAATGTCACTAGGTAGATCCACCTTGTATGCATTTTCACCGTACTTAGCTAGAATGGTGCATGGACCCATCCTCCTCATCTGCAACTTGTTTGGTACTCCTTTCTATAGCATTTCTTTGTTCAAGTGCACCATAACAAGATCCAAAACTTGAAATTGAAGATTTCTCCTTTTTTCATCAACTTTTTGTTTGATTTTGCTTGTGTTCTCCTTCAAAGCTTGCCTAACTGATTCATGGACTGAGAAAAGTCCTCTGCATATCCACTTCTATTTTCTGCACTTCCTAAATGCCTCAACTCAAAAATTCCTCTTGGTTGCACACCATTGACTACTTCAAAAGGACTTTTACCGGTAGTCCTATTTATGGTGTCATTGTATGCATACTTAGATTGTGCAAGTATTTGATCCCATGTCTACCCATACTCCTTGGTAAGGCACCTCAATAAGTTTCCCAAAATTCTATTCACCACCTCGGTCTGCCCATCTATTTGAGGATGGTAGGCTGATCCAAAAGAGAGGTTTGTGCCAAGCTTTTTGCATAATGTTTTCCAAAAATGACTCATAAATTTGGAGTCCCTATCTGAAACTATGCTCAATGGTAAACCATGTATCCTTACTATTTCCTTGAAAAATGACTAAGCTATGTGGAATGCATCATGAGTAGTCTTACAAGGCACAAAGTGAGCCATTTTACTAAATCTATCCACAATGACATAAATATTGTCATATCTTTTCTTTGGCTTTGGCAAACCTACCACAAAGTCCATGCTAATGCATTCCCAAGGTCTACTTGGTATCAGAAGTGGTTGATACAAACCGACATTTGTTGAAGTACCCTTGGCTTTTTGATAAACTATGCAAGTCTCCACATACCTTTTCACATCTTGATTTATCCTTGGCCAATAATAGAATCTCTAAACCATCTCTTGAGTCTCATTGACTCCAAAATGACCACTAATGTTGCCATTGTATTTCTCTTGTATAAGGTTTTCCCTCATTGAGCCTTTAGGCACAGAAAGCTGTCCACCTTTGAACAATAGCCCATTTTGTAAAGTAAAATATGAGTACTCACTATGGAAATGATTTTGATACTCCTTACACACTTGGTAGGCACTTGAGAAGTCTTCATCCTCTGCATACAAGTCTTTAAAACTGTCCACACCTATGCTTTTCAACTGAATTTCTTGGACTATCAAGAGCCTCCTACTTAGTGCATCAGCTACCCAATTTTGCTGCCCTTTCTTGTGCTTAGTGGTGAATGTATAGGCTTGCATATATCCACCCATTTCATGTGTTTGTGACTGAGTTTGTCTTGGGAATTCAGAAAACTCAATGCTTGGTTATCCATGTATACCACAAATTCTTTGGGTAAGAGATAGTGTCTCCATTTTCTCAATGGTTGCACCAAAGCATACAACTCAGGGTCATAAGAGGAGTATTTCCTCTTGGCATCACTTAGCTTCTCACTATGGAAGGCTACTAGTCTTTTTTCTTAGCTTAGGACAACACCTACTGCAACATTGCTTGCATCACACTCTACAATAAAAAATTTCTCAAAACTAGGCAACACTAGTACCAGTTGGGTAACTATCTTCTCCTTCAAGGTTTCAAAACCTTTTTTTTTTTCTTCACCCCACTAAAAATTTACCTTTACTCCACCTCTAATGGTGTCTAACATGGGTGTACATATAGCACTGAATTGCCTAATGAACTTCCTATAGTACTGAGCTAGTCCATGGAAGCTTCTCACCTTTGTTGCTGTCTTAGGGGTAGGCCAATTTACAATAGCTTCCACCTTACTTGGGTCCATCTTGAGGTTTCCTTGAGACAACACACCCAAGATAAACCAACTCCTTCTTGACAAACTCACACTTATCCAAATTCATGGTCAGCTTTTCATCATACAATCTTTGTAATACATCTTGCAAATGACTAATATGTGCTACTCTATCCTTACTGAAAATGAGAATATCATCAAGATATACTACCACAAATTTACCTATGAATTCCTTCATCACCTCATTCATGAGTCTCATGAAGGTGCTTGGAGCATTGGATAATCCAAATGGCATTACAAGCCACTCATAAAGACCTTTAGTAGTCTTAAATACAGTCTTCCATTCATCACCCTCCTTAATTCTAGTTTGATGATAGCCACTCTTAAGGTCAATCTTGGTAAAGTACTTGGCTTCCCCTAAACAATCCATTAGGTCTTATATTCTAGGAATAGGGAACCTATATCTAATGGTGATCCTATTTATGGCTCTAGAATCAGTACATAATTTTCAAGTACCACCTTTTTTTGGTGCCAACACGATAGGGACAGCACAAGGGATAATACTCATCCTAATTAGGCCTTGGTCTAAGAGCTCTTGGATTTGCTTGGCAATTTCAATGTTTTGTTGAGGATTCATTTTATAGGCTTCTATATTAGGAAAGGATGCTCCAGGAATGAAGTCTATTTGATGGCTTATGGTTCTTTTAGGAGGTAAGGTGGCTAGCTGTCCTTCACTTACTATACCTTTGAATTTCTTCAACAATTCTTGCACCTCTAATGTTAAATCTTGCTGATCTTTCTTGTCTTCTTCTTTGGGCTTCATCACAAGTGAAAACCCTATACCTTCACCTTCCTCAAGTGTCTTTAAGAACTATTTTTCACTCACCAAGAGAACATTAGGCCCTACTGTCCTTTTTTTACCTTCCTCAAGGATAGACTGAATATTGAATGTGACTCCATCTTTCTTGAGTGAGTATGCATTCTTGGCTCCATCATGGATAGCTTGTCTATCAAATTACCATGGTCTTCCTAATAGAAGATGGCATGCATCCATGGGTAATAAATCACATAAATTCTTGTCCTTATACCTTCCAATGGTAAAATGCACCCATGCTTGCTCATTAACAAGAATATGTTGTCCTTTGTTCAACCAAGTGACTCTATAAGGTCTGTTGTGAGGTATCCTTTGCAATTTGAGCTTTCTCACTACCTCTTCTAACACAATGTTGTCTATAGACCCTGAATCAATGATCACTTTGCACACTTTATCCAAAATCTTGCATTTGATCCTAAACAAGGACCTTCTTTGGCTAGGCTCTTCTTTGACCGGTTCTTTAATCAAAGTTCTCCTTATCATCAAGTTGTCACCCACTTTTGACTCTAAGGCAACTTATGAAGTCTTGCTACTTGAAGACTCTTCTTGAAGATAGCTCACTCTTCTTTCACCACCATGTGATGATGATCCCTTCTCTGGACACCTATATGTTGGGTGACCAAGTTGGTTACAATGGTAACACTTCATTGTTGCACAATACAAGGAACCTCTACCTTGGCCACTAATCTTCCTCTGGAACCACTATTTGATCCCCTTCCTCTATTTAATCCTCCTCTATTGCAACCACTATCTTGTTGCTCAGTGATTTTAGACTCTCCTTATGTTATTTGTTCAAAAATCCTTCCTCCAAAGCCTCCCCTATGGCCTCTATTATCCTTTCCTCTACCCCTGCCCCTATTGCTGCCTGAATCATGTCTTCTTTTTAGTTTCTCCTCCACCTTAAGGGAAAGTTGAAAGTTTGATGGACTATTTTTGGACTCATCAAATTGATTTCTTCTTGGATGTTCCACCCTAGACCATTTAGGTACATAGCAACCTTGAGATTCTCCTCTTCTACCACATGAGATCTAAGGCTAAGTTTGTGAAACTCCTCCATGTAGCTACTGACATCAAGATCTTTTTGCCTTTAGTTTTGCCTCTTCCTATGAATTTGCACTTCATAGCCATCAGGGAAATAGACTTCTTTGATTTTGACTAACATCCCTTTCCAAGAAGAGATGGGTGCTTTGCCCATTTTCTTCCTCTCATCTTGTACAAATTTCCACCATGTGAGAGAAGCTCCTCTCATCCTGGACTTGGCTACCTTGACTCTCTGGGCTTCAGTTATGCCTTCACACTCAAAGTCGTTCTCCATACCTTCTATCCATTCTAGGACCACTTCTGCCTCCATCTTGCTGGTGAACAATGGCAATCCTTCCAGTGATTTGCCACTCAAGGTCTTCAATGCTTTCAAGAAAGGTTCTTGCTCTAGGATAGGGTCAGGTTTAGGTATCTTGTCTATCTCTACCACTTCTTTACTATTCCCTTTTGCTCCTTCCACCTTTACCAACACTTCATCAGCCTTGGTTTCAATTGCACCAAGCTTACTCTCCAACTCAATCAATTTATCTTTCAGGAGTCTATTCTCTTCCTCCTAATCATCCACTTTCCTTGCCAACTCTGCATTGGTCACCATGTTGTCTCCAAATGACTTTCCTGACAACAAGGACATCAACCTTACTAGCCCAAATCTTGTAGGCTCTGATACCAATCTGATAGGATTCACCTAGCTTGCTTAACACTTCACTAAGTTGATGTTGCTCAATTCCACCAACTCACCAGGCCTAGATGCTTTCTAGACCTCCAAGTCCCTCTCAATCTCTTCTAGGGCTTGATTCTTGTCCTTACTAGGGTTTTTGCTTCAGGTGTTTTGGTTAGGAACCCTATCAATTCACTGTGCTTCTCAGGTGCTCAATTCTGGCCTCTTGGCCTCAACTTGTCATAATGCCCTCCAATTGTTGTGAGATGTTGCGGAGGTGTAGTGAGGTCTTATAACATCTTTTTAGTGCATATGGAGTCCATTAATGGGTTGAAACCTTTAGGTTTCTTACCAGTTTCACAATCTTGTCTGGAAAAGGGCTACAAGGAATTAGGCCTAATTAGGCCTCCAAGACCAGTTTTCTAGGGCTTGGAAGAAAATGACTCAAATAACCCCCAAGAAAGTTTAACTTTTCTTCAATGATACATCCATTCCTAAGTTATTTTTGAGTATTTAGGCCCTGGTCTGACAGTACAAGGTATGAACCCCAAAATGAGGGTTTGAAGGGTTTTAAAGGCCTTTAACTGGCAGTGAATAAGCAAGTTGGGGTTTTTCTATCAAATGGATTTGTCAAGGCTTCTCCTTGTACATACAAGTCTTCCCCAACCCCATCGACCCCTCCAAACTCAGAGATGGTGATCTTACACTCACCCCTGCACTCTTCACCACTTTTTCACCTCTTTTTCTCTAGCTGGGTTGCTCCTGGACTCTCCTAGAATGAGGTGACAATCATATCCAAACACTTCGCCAGCACTTGAACCTACATATTTACAATGTACAGGAATTTTCCTACCATTTCCCAAGTAGTCATGATGGTTGCATGTGTGGGACTCATGGGGCAACCATATTTACAAGAAAATTGCTATTTACAAGCCAAAACTGGTTGCTTACAAACTTGAACAGGAAAACACTTATGTACAGTATTTACAAAGTTCTAGAATGAACCAACAGAGAAAGAACACACAAGAGTAACTCAATCCATTGCTAGATCAATGGATTCAATCCATATTTTATTGTGAAATTGAGTAAAACAAGCCAAAATGCTTCCAACAAGACTGAAAATGAGTAGTTTCAGTTGTTGAACTTACAAAACAAACTTCACCAACCTTGATAAACATGCAAGAGTGGGTTTATATAACTTTCCCATGTGTGGAGTCCTTCTATGGCAATGGGAAATCCCTAAATCCACCACTAACCAATTTCAGGATAAAAGTTGTCATAACAACTTTCAAAAGTTGTCATGACAACTTTTTGCAACTTTGTGATTTTTGCATTTTTGACCTCTCCAACCTAAGAGACCTATGTCTAGTCATCACATATGAAATTTCAAACATTTCTAAGACCTATTTGACCCTCTCTAATGCTTTTACCAACTTTTGACACTTTTGACCAACAAAAAGGCCAAATACCTACTCAAACTCACTAATTACACAAAAATGCAAACCTAAGTAAAATGAACTCAACCTAGGCCTACATTGACACAAAATACTAACTCTTGGAACCTCTAGGAGTCCTTATCCACCACTAACTTGGCTAAGGTCAATACAAGCCAAAATTGTGAATGTTAGATTGCCTAAGTCCTAGGTGCTCCTGCACCAACATCTGACAACAGATCTCTTAGGGTTAATGACATTACTGATGAAAATGTGAGATATGTGAGCATGGTACTTGGCTATAGAGTAACTTATACAAATAGATTAAAATCTATTTCTAGATTATGTATTCACGGTGCATAAGAGATGGTCAAGAAAAATGCTAGGATTGATACCTGTGAATGGCTTAAGGATGAACTGATTGATAACCTGAAGAATATTAAGGGTGACAAGAAGGGGACATTTCATTTTGGCAACTTACTTGTGTGTTTGATGCTTTACGTGACCAAAAAGATACTCGACATTGGTCATAAGGAATTTGGTTAAGACATCCTAGTAGGCAAGCAAATCATGTAAGCTATCACCGGTATGGGCTCTAACAGTGACAACATTATACCAGACTACTTCAAAAACTTCCAAACTAAGATGAGAGCTAGAGAAAGGATACCACAAAGCATAGTAGATAAGTATGATAAGCAAATCTACTTTGTAATCAAATGAGATTAAACATGGATGGCAACTGTTACTCCTAGAACTATTTGGATAACATAAATGGGTTATGAAGTTGACCTCAATATTCTTGAAGCATATTCTAATACACTCCTTGATGCACCTAAAGAACCATATGAAGAAATTTTTGGTAATGTTGAAACCATTGAGAGTGTTGTTTCGATGCAGAAGCAAAGAAAAAGAAGAGAAAATTTATCAGAGATGCATCCAAGATGGCTAAGGAGGTTAAAGAAAATGTAATGAACTTGAGTGGTATATCTGCTAGTGAACTGGAAGGACTGAAACTAGAAGCTCATGTTTCATCGGTTGTCACTTTTGAGATATAGACAGTGGAAAAGCAGCTGATTTTAAAAGATTAGAGAGGAAGAAGAGAAAAACCTCACTGGTACCTTCTCCTTCACCCTTAAAAGGCTATAACTCTAAGGAAAAAGCAGCAGGCTATAAGGGAGCCTAAGAAGAAGTTAACCCCAAAGAAGAAACAACAAACTAAAACACCGGATACTCTTACACCAGATGAACTGGTAAATGAGATAACACAAGAAGGAAATCTTTGCAATGTAAATAAATTGTATCATTCATTCAAAGATTCTGACAAGGACACAATAGAGGCTAGTATTATTTTGCATTTAGACATCTATAAGAAGGTTTTGATTGAAGTTGTAGATGATCTAAAAGAATGTCAGTGATGGAACTAAACAAAAAGTTAAAGGTTAGAAGATAAAAGAATGACAATGATGGAACTAGACAAAAAGTTAAAGGTTGAAGCATTATTGGCAGTACATCTTGTAAATTCTAAAGAGGAAATTGATGAACTAATTTATGAAGCAAACCGATCAGTTTTTGTGAGTGGACATCGACAGGTTATCCTGATGGCTAGGAGAGTGAAAGAGATTGCTGATGAAATTGCAGACAAATGGGACATATTTTTTGTGGAAAAATAAAAGAAAGAGGAAAGGGAGAGACAAAAAATGGACAAATCTTTTGCTAAGGTATACCAGAAGGACAAAGGAAAAAACAAAATTGGTAGTATGCCTATTATAAAGTTAATAGATAACATTCCTCCACCAAAATAGGATACTCCACCAATAACTTCTGAGACACCGATATATATAGACAATCAACCAGTTAAGGAAAATGAAGAAGTAACTCATGATGACACTAACCCTGATTTTGAAATTGTTTTCACCATGAATGTAGATACAAAAGATATTAACATTTTTGTGGATAAAGAGACTGTAGAGGTTAAGGCAGATGATGCTAAGATCAGTAAGATCTCTGAGTCACCGGCACACACTGTTGACTCTCAGAACACCGAGATACTGGCACAAGTTGAGCAATCGGAGACTGAGAAACCGAAAGATGATAAGGTAACTAACACAAAGAAACCGGAGTCAGAGAAACCAATAGTTGAAGAGGTACTTATACAAACTGAACAAACAAAAGAAGCAGAGGTAATTACACAGACAGAGAAACTAGTTGAAAATGTGAATAATGAAGAAGGAATTGATGGAAATAAGGAAGAAATAGTGAAGGTAATTGGGCAAGTATCTGTTGAAAGGAAATCTATTGAAAAACCAAGCACATCTACTAAAGAATTCAGACCCACCAATGTAACAGATGTTCTATTGGATTCTATTAAGAGGATAATAGATTGCAATGCCTTAGCATTTAAGACTATTGATGACACATTACCTATCTTGAAGATGATTGCACCAACCTGTAAGATAGATCACATTGAGGATTCATTAGGTAAACTAGACACATTGTCCAAATTTATTGCTAAGAATGTTCTAACTATAGATAAGGTGAATGAGGATACTGTAAAGGAAAGAGTAGATAAAGAGGAGGGTGAATTCTTTTAGAAAACCATCAAAAACTATACTGAGTACATGGATTCACTATTATCGACACTTAACTCAACAATTTTGGAATATAAGGAGCTGTATAGAGAAGCTTGCAAGCCTCACCATCTAACTAAAGATATTGATGAGGATATTAAGAAGACACAGAAGAAAATAGATGATATTGCGGATAATATGATAGGTTCTTCAGGACTTATCTCAGTTTTTGAGCAAGAAATGGCAATTTTTTAGGTGAAGTTGGAGAAAATTGAGAAAGAGAAAGCAAGAATAAGGTTAAAGGCCCAGGAACTAAAAATCAAACTTGGTCCAAGATTGGAAAATCTTGTCACTCAGCGAGTTGAGCTATCAAAGGCATCAATTCAAGGAGAACGATCACCAGAGAAGCAGATGTACTATCTGATTAGCTTGATCCAGCAAACAGAGACCATTCTTTCTGACAATAACAAATTCATGCAAACCCTGAATCTAATTTTAGCAAACATTTTTCAACTTGTATAGAACCGGTTATAGGCTATGAGGTAGCATTTTTGTATTATTTGATTCTTTTTTACATCCTTTGCCATTGATGTCAAAGGGGGAGTAGTATGGAGAAAAATAATGCATAGATGAGGTCACTTGCTCAAGGGGAGCACACTCTTTTTGGGATTAGATTTTGGAATTCATTTTTGGACTTCATTTTTGGATAATAGTTTTGGATTTTTCTCATGAGTGTTGCCATCAATGCCAAAGGGGGAGACTATTGGCATTCTACACTCTACCAGAATATGGTTGATGTTGTCATTGATGGAAACCAACTGGTAATAGGTTTCTACATAAGCACCAGCATCACAGACATCATACACCGGTAGGTACCGGCACTGGCAAGCACATTCACCGCCATCCAGATTACACTAGAAATGAAGTATACCGGCTCTCAGGTTGACATGAGACAAAGTTTTGTTTATATGATTTGTATTGTAAATGAAATTAATTATTTGTAAGCTGACATGATGTATTGTAAAGACTCTTATATGTATGAGATCTTATAGATCATTTTGATATATGATAGGACATTTTTGAATGATGAAGAGAAGGATAGGTTGTTATTGGTATATGTAAAGATGGCAAAAGGTTTTTGGTTAAGGTATCTGATTGAGCTTAAACCTATACCGAACCAAGCATTAGAGATGCTATTTTGAGCAGTACATTGTATTGGATTTAATTATCCATTTTGTAGTCAGTAAGACTCTTCTATTGAGCAGTGAGCTCTAGTTTGTTGGCCTTCCTACATGTGCAGGCCCATGTTGTAAGTAATATTTATTCATATTGGTCAGTGAGTAAATATTATGGGTCACAAATCCCATCGAGGTTTTTCCCACACTGGGTTTCCTCACCAAAATATTCTGCGTTATGGTGTGCATTTATGTTGTCTTTGTTATTTCTCTTTATTGCATTATTTCTTGTTTATCGGCACATTGATTTAAGTTGCAAAGTTATAAATAAGTTTA
The DNA here is from genome assembly GCF_030272615.1 of Cryptomeria japonica. Taxonomy (NCBI): domain Eukaryota; kingdom Viridiplantae; phylum Streptophyta; class Pinopsida; order Cupressales; family Cupressaceae; genus Cryptomeria; species Cryptomeria japonica. The sequence goes on along the minus strand of NC_081410.1, from coordinate 36,503,716 downwards.
AATATTCCATTAACCGGTTAGACACTGGTTCACCCCCTCCCCTCTCAGTGTCTTTGGGACTGTCATTGAATCTAACAAGATATTGATGATCAGATCAGAAAAACTCAAAAGGAAATTGATGATATTGTGGATAACATAATTGGTTCTTTGGAACTAACATCATTCATAGAACAAGAGATGGCTATACATGAGGAGAAGATTGAAAATATCAAAAAAAGAAAGGCAAGACTGAAAATGAAAACCAGGGAGTTTAAGAATAAGCTTGGTCCAAGATTGGACAATCTAATCACTCACCGGAATGCACTATCAAAGGCTACAATTCAAGGAGATAGATCACCAAAACAAAAAATACACTATCTTACCAGAATGATCAGACAAATAGAAACAATCATTACCGACAATACGAAGTTCATGTAGGGTCTAAAGTTAGTTCTTGCCGATATTTTTCATAACTTTAGGGTTCTAAGTAAATTTTTTACATCCTTTGTCATTGATGTCAAAGGGAGAGTATAGTGAGGAAAATGTATTGAGTAAAGCATGGAGAAAAGTATACAGAATATGAACAAATCATTTTCTCAGGGGGAGCACTCACAGTTTTGGATTCACTTTTTTTTATTTTTCTCATGAGTGTTACCATCAATTCCAAAGGGGGAGATTGTTGGAATTATACACTCAAATGAGAAAGGTAGATGTTGTCATTGATCACAACAAGGTTCCATAGGTTCAACTGGCCATAGACTTCACCTACCAGCACCGGAAATTACAACAAGGCTTATTCACACCGGCATCTAGTTACACCAACAAAAGATTATACTGGCATTCCAAGTTGACATGACAATAAGTATTGTTTATGCAACATAAATTGTAATGTGAATTATAATTTTATGGCCAACATGTTGTATTATAAAGACTCATATATTTCTGAGTTCTTGTAGGTAATTTGAAAATAAGTAAGCAGTAACATGAGATAAGATAGGATATGATATAGAATAGTTGTATATGCATTTTGATGTGTTTATTTTTGAGTGAATAAGAAGCAGAGTAGAGCGAAGACTATTCTGTATAAGAAGAATCATTTGACAGCATACCGGCTAGTGATTTTGGCAAAGGCAAAACTGATATCAGACAAAGCATAACAACGAACTCATCCAACATTTTGATGCAAGTTGTAAGAGTTCATTTTTATGTTTACATCAGTGTGATCTTGTAATCAGTGAGACTCCAGTTTTTTTGTTGAGTAGTGAGCTCTAGGAAATTGGCCGACCTGCATGTGCAGGCCCCTTTTGTACTAAGTAATATTTATTCATATGGCCAATGAGTAAATATTGTGGGTCACAAATCCCACTGAGGTTTTTCCCTTACTGGGTTTCCTCGCCAAAATATTTGTGTTATGGTGTGCATTGATGCTGATTCCTTTATTTCTCTTTGCTACATTATTGTTTGCTTACCAACATATTAATCTTAATTATAGAATTGTAAATAAGTTTAAATCTTTCATTTACCAGTCAGATACTGATTCACCCCCCCCTCTCAGTGTCTTTGGGATTAATCAATTATCTGATACTTTCAGCATGTTTGGATAAATGGAGTGTTTGATTTTATGTGTTACATGTTCCTTGAGCATGTTTTGGTCAGTTGGTATTGACCTGGTAATCGGATTCTATCATACACTCTTGTAAACCCTTATCAGCATTGGTTTAAGGTTTAATTGGTAGTGCTTTCATTGAGAAATCTTGACAAGATGCATAAGTGGTGTTGGTGCAGCTTCTAGATGGATTTCAGGATGCTGAAGATGTTCTTTGTTCATGCTTCAACTACTTGAAGACATTTATTTGGCATTGTGGACCCAGAATAGGTCTAGTACCTATCTAGATTATGGACCGGTATCATGTTAACGTGTACTCTACACATTACTGGGATGTTTTGGGATGTTCTATGGATTGGTTATTATTGTTTTGGTCTTAAGCCGACATGGCATATCATTGTAATATGAATCTATGTAATGATCTTATTATAATATCTTTTAGGTAGCCAACCTAATTGTTTTAGGCCTTAGGGTTGGTATAAAATGATGTAAGATCTCATTTTAGATTATAGGATGGGAATGAAAAATTATTCATGGTCTTGAAATGCAATATCATATGTGTAGGACATTCAGTCGATCATAGGTGATCGAATTGGGATTAAGGAAGAGGTCAAAGGCCTTTGGTATTGAGCTTAACCGAGACTGTAATCAGGCATGGTAGATGCTATCTCTAGCAGTTCATTATTCTGGATTGTTGTCCATTTATCTTGAGGTGGTTATAACCTCTCTGTAGTCAGTGAGACTCTTTTGTAATGAGTAGTATGCTCTAGAAAGTGTGTCTTACTGCATGTTCAAGCCCCTCATTGTATCACATACTTGTTGGCATATGTGCAGAGTATGTTGACAGGATGATATTGTGTTGTCATTGATGTCAATATGCTGAAGAAAGAACTGGCAATATGCTAAAGAGTGAATCAGTAATATGCTGAAGAGTGAACCGATAATATGTTGAAGAGTGAACCGGTTTATTGAAGTTAAGCAACTGGCAAAGTGAACCGGTGTAATGTTATGAACTGGTATAGGTGAAAAAGGTGAAGCAGTACATTTGTCCAAATGAACCGGTATATGGAATGTTTTCTATCAAGGTTTGATATGGTATGACTACCGGTTGGTAGTCCTAGCCTCAGGGTTTTTAATTGAAGTGTTTCAAGCCTGTGTGATGAGTTAGCATTGTAATGGAGATCAAATCATGTCGCCACATCAGCCTCATGTGTGTGAAGGATCTTGCATGAAGGTGATTGATCCTATCTACCTTGGGAATGTGCGAAGTCTCTACAAATGGTGAAGAATGCATGATGGGTTATCGCCTCCAAGAAGCAGTGAAGAACGAACGATGGAGAATGTCTTGAGATCTATTCAAGACCATTGTATTCAAATGCAAAGTGTTCAATGGTCAGGATTGAACCAACTAATTTACTCAACCTAAATGTCTAGGGTTTAGGGTTTATGCTACCAACCTATCTATTTCCTATAAGGTCGATGTTGTTTTTCATGTTGAAGTTGTTGGAAAATGTTGTGTGTGTATCTAAGTGCAAAGATACGTGATTCTTGCTAGACCAAAATAAGAGAATTGATACCTACAAAGTGAGTGTGTAGAAGGAAGGAACTAAGCGGATCTGCATTGGCATTCAGTGTTGTTACCAGATCATTGTAATACTTCTTGATCTCTAATCACTTCAATAGTTGGAAATTCCCTTAACAGGGTAGCTTTAACTAGCTTGCTATAAATCCTTTAACAGAGTGACTCAAAGCCATTGAGTTTGTAAAATCCTCTAACAAGGTAACCTTTAACAGGGTTTAACCCTTAACCAGGTATTCTAGCCATCCCTTAACTGGGTGATCCCTAACAGGATCAGTTCCTAATAGAACCTGTTGTAATAGTCTTTAACTGGACTAGGCTCCTAACAGAGCGGACCTCTAAAGAGTTCAAAAATAGCTTGTGGGTAGTCATCCCCACCATGGTTTTTCCTAGTTGGGTTTCCACGTGAAAAATATATGTGTGTCATGTGTTATGCCTCTTTCGTGTGATGTTTTGTTATTTCCTATTTAGTGGTGAATCATGTTGTTCTTGTAAATTATTGCATCTCTGATGATAGATTATCTGTTTATGCATAAGGGTGAAGTGGAAATAAGGGAGTAAATTGTATGAAAGCTAAGTGTTGTCGGTTTATGTCTTTCACAATCTCATTATGTTTAACCAGTAGTAATCTAGTTTAGACTGATATTAGTATTTCTCTGTCAAGTGCACTGTTTGCAATCAAACCAATTCAGGAAAAGTTCTTGTGCCTATACTAATTCACCCCCCCACCCCCCTCTCAATACCGGTTTGGTACTCACTATTCATCATTGAGTTATCAATTGGTATCAGAGCTTCCTCCAAGTCCTTTGTGTTGTAAGCTTAATCGCTTGAGGGAAAGATCATATTCTAATGATGAAGCGGGAAGGTCCAAAGTTCAACAGAGATAATTTCAAAATATGGAAGGACAGAATGAAGATATACATCAGAAGCATGGGTGCTCAACACTGGAGCTATGCTGAGAATGCTTATGTTATTCCTACCAGTACTCTCACCGATGATCAAAAGAGAGAGATCCAGGAGAATGGGAAAGTCATGGAAGCCCTAATCAATAGCCTATCTGACATTGAGTTTATTGATGTCCAGGATAAAGAAAATCCCAAAGAAGTATGGGATACTCTTGAGAACATCTATGGAGGTGATGAGCATGTGAAACAAGCTAGGGAAGATAGACTTAGAGGAAAGTATGAAGACATGCAAATGGTTTCAGGAGAAACCATTCAACAATATGGAATAAGAATCAAAACTGTTGTTGGAGATATCAAGAGTGTAAGTGGTAAAATGGAAGATTCCACTATTGTTAGCAAAGTTTTGAGATCCTTTTTACCAGTCTATGCAATAAGGGTTGCTGCTATTCAAGAGTTGAGGTCAATAGACAGAACTAAGGTATCCCTAGACTCCATCATTGTAAAGTTGACAGCCTATGAGCTAAATAGTTTTGATGGCAGTATTCAGAAGACTGGATCAACCTTTAGAGTATCTGTTGCTCCATCTAGAAAAGGCAAAGAAGCTAGTGTAGACGTCTAAAACTGGTCAACACTTGCGGAGTCATACTTTAACATTTGCGCATTGCCTTATTTTAGGGTTTTTTGTGTCGCATTAACATTTCTCCTATGTTACGCACTTGGTCTTTATCATTTGCGAGCATTGAGTCCTTCTTCTACATTCTTCATTTGTCTCACTTTTGAATTTGGTCTTGTTGATAACAATCTTCAGTCATGATTTTTGGTCGATCTTATCCTATCGCATCAATGTGCGTGTTCATTTGTCATCATTTTGGACATCGTCAATCCTAATTAGGGTTTTGTCCTTTTTTCAATCTTGTCATCTTGCAATCGATTTATCATCGATCGTTGTCATTTTCAATCTTATCATTTTGCGATAGATTTCTCGTCGATCATTGTCATTTTCAATCTCATCATTTTGCGATTGATTTGTCATCGATCGTTGTCATTTTCAATCTTGTCATTTTGCGATCGATTTGACATCGATCGTCGTCCTTCTCAATCATGTCAATTTGGATCAATTAGTCATTGTTCCTCATCAATTGGTGCATTTATCAATCAAATCATTTGTCAACATTGGTCTTTTATCAAGTTAGAATCATGATCAAATCGATCCTACATCAAGACCTAATTATCATCCTTGCATTTCTAATTCATCTTCTAGGGTTTTTATGATTTGTTCATTTAACCTTGTTGGTCATTTTCCCTCTAGGTTAAATAATTTATTTATTTATCCTAAGTCTTCTTGTCACAATTAAATGTTTATTTAATTGGCTAACTAATTCCTCCTCTCTTTGTGAATTAATTAATGAATGAAAAATTATTTATTAATTAACCTAATTTTCCAATTTACTAATTTCTCCTAATTCCTAATTTTCTAATTTTCATCAATTTTCTAATTTCCTAATTTCTAATTCATCTAATTTTCTATTTTCTCTAATATTTCTCCTAATTTCATGGGAATGACATAGCAACCTTGTCAATTTGTCATAATTTGTCAATCAATCGATTTTGCATGTCAATCTTGTCATAATTTGTCATATTTGATTTGAAATTTCCTTTCAAATCTCTTCATGCTAATCTTGTCATCTCTCCAATTTTTCTATAAATTGGATGAATTTCTTCAATCAAAGATCCCAATTGATCACATTTTTGAATCCCCGAATCAATCACGCTTCTAGTACCCTTATGCTGTCATCTCGTCTTGTCAATCTTGCTTTCATATTATACTTATGCACTTGAAAGTGAGATCCACAAAAGAAAGTAATTTGAAGGAGAGAGAAGGACAATGGAGATTTCTGGAGGAGATATTCACATTTGCGATAGTTTGCATTTGAATTGAATGTCTTGTTTTTCATGCATCTCTATTGAATGTAATTAGGATTTGTCATTGCATTTTAGTTTTTGTGATTGAGCTAGGCTAATTTGTTATTTGCTTTGATGATTTCCAAATTTCTATCTACATTAATTGGTGAACTCAACGTGAAACTAATCATTTAACCATGCTTTGAGTACCTTTTGAGCTGATTTGCAGGTGAAAAACCCAAGAAACAGGGTAATTCAGGGCTTTCTAGGCACTTCTGTGCCTGTGTAGGAGGGATCTGCGCTTGTGTCAATGCAATCTGTGCCTGTGTCAAAGGGATCTATGCCTGTTTCAATGCATTCTGTGCCTGTGTAAGGCCAGAAACAAAGGTAAAAATCAGTGTTTTCACTTGCAAATTACTTTGTTTTGCATTTTGTCCTAGTATTCTAGTTTTCTTTGGTACTGATTCTCTATGCAACACCTTGGCATTATGCATGGAGAAGACAAAAATGAAACTACTAACAAATCTTATGCAGGTTCGCTAGTCAGAGACCAAACAAATCAAACTTCTAACTTAGTGATTTTGTAGGTTGCCTTGTATTCCAACCGAACTTTGTGTTTGTGATTCATAATTAGGCACCTAGTATGTTTGCTAAGTAGGATGGAATGAACATGTGTTTTCTTTGATTGTCAAGTTTGACATTGGAGTAGGAGAGTATGCTCTCATCCTTCTTAGGGTGATCAGAAATCCAGGTCTTCGATACCATTCTCATGTCTTGGATTGTTTGTTACCTTTAGAGGGCCTGCCTTCCCGACCATTTGCTTTCTTTTGCAAGCAAGTGACAATCGTGAGAAGGGAACGACCCAAAGTGAGCACAGCCAGAGTACCTTGGCATTCTAACTCACTATAAATAAATACCTGATGGGCAAAAGCTTTGAAGGAAGGGTTACGTGGGAATTGTAGTTACTTGGGAAGTGATGACCCTTGGACTCTTTCTCATATCAACATCTAAGTAGGGCCTCACAATCTAAATCGTGCTTGCATGACTACATTTGTTTGGTATCTTGGTGGACTTATTTCTCAATCACGCTTGCGTGACACCAAGGAGTAATGCTTAATAGAAATCCTTATTAAACACCTTGTATTTAGAGGCCAAAAATCCTTCTAGTTGCTTGAGAAGGAGGAGTTCGGATACTTGGAAGAGATACTAAGTTTGCAATGGGGAGATTTCCATGGGGACTGATACTTGGCTACCTTGAGAAGTGAGTGTCATGGAGGGGAGCCTGTGGGGTCAAGCATCTATGTATTCTCCTTGAATCTCATAACGAGTCTACCTCTCAAGTACCTACTATCCTTACCTACCATAAGAAATGTGTGAATGAGCATGATTGTCTTGAGTCTAAGTTAAAATATCTTGTCTTCTTTGCTTGTCAAAAGTTGAGTTGTGTCTCATTTCAAAAATAAGACAAATTGATTCAAAACAAGGTAAAACACAAGAGTTTTTCATTCAACAAAGTTCAAAACACCTTCAAACATGGTTGTCAAACATTTTTCAAAATCTTGTCTCAACATTCATGTCACTTAGATTTAGGTTCATCCTAGGTTTGCATTTTGCAAATTCATTGTCAACTACCAAGGTTAAGTTTCACTTAGGTCATATTCCTTTGCATATCAATAAAAGTCATCCATTTGCATGTGTCCTCTTGCATTATAGCAATACCATTTCATAATTCAACCTTAGGTTTTGCCTTAGGTTGACATTATCATACATTTGCATTTGCATACCCTAGGTTTCTTCATTAAGCTTAGGTCATTATCATATCATATTAGGATCATTTGCATAGTAATTGTCCCTTTGCATATAGTGTCAAAACTAGGTTTTGTCATACTTGAGTAATCCAAATCTTTGATAAACCCTAAGTTATTGTTAGGAAGTCTAGACCTTATCAAACTTTTGTCTTTTTGTCATCCATGTCATTTGGTCAAACCTAGCTTAGTATCCAAGCATATAGGGGAGACATTGTCATTTTTTCCTTTGAGGTCTAGACATCATTTCAATTTCCTAAGGGTCTCTTTTTAGATTTGCATTTCAAAAAGTTTGTCAAAATCTTGAAAAATAACAAAAACATAGGTTGCATTCTTGCCATAGATTGCATTCTCATCTATTTTAGTTTGCATTTAGTTGCATATCATATATTATCCTTGAAAAATTCCAAAAAATATTGCATTTGCATAGTGACATGCCTATTGAAACAAGGTCAAAATCTAAGAAGATGGGCGAACCAACATATCAACCCATTGACAACATATCAAACTCATAGTTTCAAACTAGTCAAATAGTACAAATTGAAGGTTCATCAAGCACATCATTACCACCATATGGAATGGTTCAACTTGGACCACCTCCATTATATGAACCAGTGTTTGTACCCATGAAACCAGGACATGGGAGTGTTCCACCAACACCAAGGGGAAATGCACCTTTTGATTGGAATCAACCGAACCTGCAACATGAAATTCAAACATTATATGAGGAACAAACTCTTTCACAAGGGTTTGGTTCAGATCAAGGCATTCAACAAGAAATAAATCCAAATGTTTTACCAGATTCTTCATCAGATTTCGATGCTTCCGATGATGTTGATATGTTCCTTAAAGATCCTAAGATGATGAAAAAGATGGATAAATTCTTGAACAAGGTCTTTAAGATGTTCCCACAAAAATATCTTGACATGATGAGTAATGTGACCTCCTCAAGTGAGCAAATCAATGTGCAAAAACAACAAGGTGGTGAGTTGTTAAGTTTCTCTCCACATCCAAATGAAGAAAATGTGCAACAAGAAACTCAACCTACCTTGATGAGTAAACGTGTTTCAAAGGCATTGACAGTGACTATTCCTCAAAAGTCACCATTTGAAACAATAAATAATCCATTATTTAACACAACACCTGTAACACAAGATCAAATGAGGACCACACACATATTGATAGTTGTCCCTCAATAAGAAGTGGTTCCTCGCATGCATAAAATTGGATCAAAATCTAAGATGCAAGAAAGCTTTATGACTGGAATGCCTAATCTCACCAATGTCCAAAATAATTCCACAATGCAACAAAGTTCCTATGTCCCATTAAGTTCAATATATTTGCCAAACACTCAAGTACCTGTTATGCAAACTATTGTGACAGATCCTTCAATAATGGCGACACAAAGAGCTACAGATAGTGGTTTGCACCAACAACAAATGTTGCAACAATTGAGTAATACACAAAAGGTACAATCGAATGTGCAAACAAACAATGCACAACAACAACAATACCGCATTCGACAACAAGTTGCAGCACCCTCTGCACCATTACAAGTTAATACAAACTTGCAACCACCACAATGGATTGGACAAACAACACAACAAGTCAATGCAAGTGCCATACCCCATCTTAAGGAGAAACAACAAAAACCTCCCAAACAAATTTTTTTGCAAATGATGGGGTTTACACTGAGACAACAACAATTGGCACAAAGTCAGCAAATTCTGATTCGTCAGCATCAACAACAACATATGCCTCAATATGTGCCAAGACAAACAAGTTATCATACTTCACAACTGCAATTGAGATTTGTGCAATATCGACAACACCCTCAATTGCAATATCAACCTAGGTTACAAATGCTGGTTCCACCACGAGAAGCACAACAACAAGGTCAATATCAAGGCATGGAACAACCACAACAGCAAGAGGTGTACCAAGAACATTATATGCTGGAGACACCAAAGATGGCAATTTCAGAACATCAACAACCGATGGAAAACAGGATGTATCAACAAAGCATACACCCAAGAGTAATTGATGAACTTCCAAAATCTTCACTACCTAATGCATTTACACAACAGCTTGAGAAGTTGCAATGACAAGTCGATGCATTGGAAACCAAAGGAACAAAGAAGTTGTATACAGATCAAGATTTATGTCCTAATCCATTTGACAAGAGCTTGTACATGCCTCCCTTCCCTAAGCATTTTGAGGCACCTAATTTTGAGAAATATAAAGGGAATGGCAATCCAAAAGATCACATTCGAGCATTTTTCATGGCGTGTACTGAAGTGAGTTATGAGGAAACATATTTAATGCGCTTGTTCGCATGAAGTCTCACCGGACAAGCCATGGATTGGTATTTGCATCTACCATGGAATATAAAGACTTGGTCGGAATTGGCTCAAAAGTTTATATCTCACTTCGTATTCAACATTGATAGTGACGTGACCATGTCAGATTTATGCAACACCAAGCAAAAGCAAGGTGAACCATTAGTGACTTTCTTGCAGCAATGGCAAAGCTTGTATAGTCGTTCTTCCCTAGATATACCTGAAGAGCAACACGTGAACTTATTTATTCAAAATTTGGTCCCAGAAATGATGTATGAACTTAAATTGAAAAGTCCCAGTACCATTGAGAAACTCATTAAGAAAGGGATGAACATTGAAACTGCTCTTGTAGCTAAGGGAATCATTAAGCTCAACAAAGACAGTGACAACACAAACAATTTAGGGGACATAAATAGATTTTGGTACAAAAACAAGAATGTCACTAATGATGGAGTTGTTGACGCAAGAGCGGTGAATGCAAATCAACCCCTGTTCACAATCAAGAAATTGAGTGCTCCTAATATGTCAACTATGGAACAAAATCAAACACCGGCATGCAATGTTACTCAACAATACACTCAACAATATAATCAACAACAAGGTCAGCAACAAAATCAGCAATGAAAACCTTTCCGATCAAGGGATGGACCTCCTCGACAATTTACACCATTGGGAGAACCTATTGAGTCAATAATGAAATAATTAATACAAGAAAAATTTATCAGGTTACCAGATATCAAGGCATAACCATTGGTAAAGCCGCATTGGTGGAATGATAATGCATATTGTGAATACCATCAGTCAAAAGGACATAAAACTGCATCATGTTTTCAATTGAAACATATGATTCAAGACTTGTTAGAGCAAGGGGTAATTGAGGTAGATCTGCCCAACGTGACCTCTAACACTGATCATACAATTTTCAAAACTCCTTTGCTTGATCATGACAAGGGTAAAGCATCTTCTTCAAACTCTACCCAAATAGAAAATTATGCCAATACTGGTTATAACAATGTCATCAATTGTTTTCAAGTGTCAAATGAGTATGTTTCCACCCTAAGAATTAAGGGACAACATCCTTCTTGTGTAGTCACCACTCGTCGATCCAAAATAGTCCTGAAAGGAGCTCCTATAGTTCCTCCCAAATCAACTCCTACGAGTCAATATAATCTCCTAGATCATCTAGGAAAGACACCTACATAAATATCAATTCTTGAATTGTTGAAAATGTCCCCTATGCATCGTGTAGTCCTAGATAAAGCTTTAATTGAATCCACTGTCCCGATAGACATTGATGTTGACCAGTTTCAAGCCCAAATAGGACATCTAGCTATTTCCCAACATGTTGCATTTTTTGATAATGATATTTCACCTAATAAGCTCCCTCATAATGATCCTTTACATCTTGAAGTCTTTGTCCATAATTGAAAAATCCAATGAGTCTTGATAGATGGCAGACCTGGTCTTAACATCTGTACCTTGAGAGTGGTCATTGGTCTTGGTTATACAGAAAATGATATTTATTCTTCTAGAAGAATAACAATCAAAGCATATGATGATGTTGAGCACCCATCTAAAGGGATAATTACATTGCCTATTAGAGTCAGTCCAGTGACAAAAAACACTTTCCTGCAGGTCCTAGACCTCAATCTCCCTTACAATATGATTCTTGGCTGTCCGTGGATCCATGCAATGAAAGCAGTTCCATCTACTTATCATCAATGTTTAAAATATCCCTACAATGGAAATGAGATAACAATTCTAGGAGATCCTAATCCATTTCAATTTTGTGCTACTCTAAAGGATTCCCTACAGCAGCAAGTGCCAGTCAATAGAGAGGCCCACTCACATAGTTATGTGGATCCTAATGAATTGTTAGAAGCTGTCAAAGGTAAATTGAAGATACAAGACCAAGGATGCGGAGAGTATTCAATGGCTCAAACATTCCTCATTGGGAATTTACCAATATCTCCAAAATCACATGGCAAACCACATTCGTTGCAAAAGGAACCTAGGATAGTGATTCAATATCAGCCCCCCACTACATTTACAAGATGGGGTGAACTTGATAAAGAAACTTTGGATGATGATGTCATAGATTGGCTTTATAAGGATCCAACTGAGACCCCACCTGTCAAGTTGCCAGTGGAGTGGTATGGAAAAGGATTTACTATGTTTCAGAAGAAAGGATATGATAGCTACAGTGGCCTAGGCCCTGACAAGAAAGGAAGGCTAGAACCTATTATACCCAAGATGCGACCTCCAACTTTAGGGTTAGGTTTTGTACCATTGTGAATCGGACCCTCGTCTACCAAAATGACCACATGTAGAAAGGGGTGTGACTCTGATGATGAAACAACACCTGAGGATACCCAACCTGAAACTAATTCCAATGAATGGGAGTGGAGTTCTTTTTCTTCTAGCTCCTATGCCCTTGACAATGTTTTCCTTGACCTGGATGATTTGCCCATGGAAGACAAACATGAAATAACTCCCCCCCCTAAAACATGTCCTAATGCTTGGATAGAGTCATTATGGGATCCAAGCTCTGAATCAGATGCAAGCAGTTCGGATAGTGATACCACGGATGTTTACATCTTTACCATCTCAGCCCTCTCCATCTTTAAAACCAATGATGACATGCCCCTTGTCTATCCGCAGCTTATCCAACATGACCAAAAAGAACCACTCACATTGGATTGTTTTCAAAATGATGAAGCAATTGCAAAATTCCTTGGACTACGGGAAGGCATACCACAAGGTGATCATAAGGCAGGATTTGCTATTGATCTGGATTCCACAACATATTTTGGGGAGTCAACTCCATCTTCCAGTCATAAAAATGAAAAAAGAAAAGAAAAAGTACAAAATAAAAAAGATAAGTCTTTGAGTGAAAACCGTAAGGCACTCTCTGATCATAAAAAAGTAAAAATAAAAGATGTACCTGTGGGTGAAAACCTCTCTTAGGTGCCCAAAGGTGGAAGATTGGATGTACCCTCGTCAAGTCAGGATAAATCAACATTGCTTGTGGAAATGACTGAAGAAATAAATTTGGGTACACCTGACAACCCTAAGGTCATTCATTTTGCTGCTTCTCTATCAAAATAGGAAAAGATAGATTTTGTCAATTTCTTTCTTGAGAAAAAGATCAGTTTTGCGTGGTCCTATGCAGATATGCCTGGCCTTGATCCAGAATTATTCCTTCATCACTTGCCATTAAAAGAAGATGTCAAGCTTGCCAAATAGAAACTCAGAAAGATGCATCCCCAGGTGGCTCTCTTGGTCAAGGTAGAACTAAAAAAATTACTAGACGTGGGCTTTATCAGACCCATTGATTATGCAGACTAGATTTCAAATTTGGTACCAGTTGGCAGAGTAACTGGGGGCATTAGAATCTGTACGGATTTTAGGGATCTCAATAAAGCATGCCCTAAAGATGACTTTCCACTGCCAAATATAGACATCATAGTTGACATGACTACTGGATATGAGATGCTCTCATTGATGGATGGTTTCTCCGACTATAACCAAATTTGCATTGCTCCTGAAGATCAACATAAGACTGCATTCACATGTGCTTGGGGTACTTACTATTGGAATGTGATGCCCTTTGGTCTTAAAAATGCTGGAGCAACATATCAAAGAGCTATGACGATAATTTTCCATGATTTCATGCATACTTTGATGGAGGACTATGTTGATGACTTATTATGCAAATCTGTCACAAGAGATAGTCATCTAGCCATCCTTGGCCCAATCTTTGACCGAATGGAAACTTACAAGCTTAGACTCAATCCAAAGAAGTGTGTCTTTGGTGTCACAGCCGGCAAATTACTAGGGTACATTGTTTCTCATAGAGGCATCAAAGTCGACCCTGCCAAGGTTAAAGCAATAATGGATATGCCTCCTCCTTCCAATCTCCATCTACTAAGAAGTTTGCAAGGAAAGCTACAGTCAATCCGCCGGTTTATAGCTCAATTAGCAAACAAATGTCATCCATTCCAACATTTATTGCATAAAGGAGTTGCTTTTAAATGGACTGAGCAATGTCAATCAGCATTTCAAACTCTTAAGGACTATTTGCTGTCGCCACCTATTCTAATGCCTCCTATAGAAGAAAAGCCATTTATATTGTATATTTCTGCAACTGAAATGGCACTAGGAATTCTCTTGGCCCAACAAGACGAGAAAGGCAAAGAGCAGGCTATTTATTATATTAGTCGGACACTAGTGGGCTATGAGTTGAATTATTCAACTATTGAATGGGCATATTTAGCAGTGGTCTTTGCAACACAGAAGCTTCGACACTATATGTTAAGTCATCAAACATTGCTAGTTGCAAAAATTGATCCCTTGAAATACTTGCTTAGTAGGGCAGCTTTGACGGGTCACCTAGCAAAGTGGGTTATGATCCTCAGTGAGTTTGATATTGAGTACATGGAGCGAAAGGCAATAAAAGGACAAGTCATAGCGGATCAACTTGCAGAGGCTCCTATTTATGATGATCATCCCATGTTGACGGATTTTCCAGATGAATCAGTCTTTGCTCTCACCTCTTCTAATGAATGGAAGTTATATTTTGATGGATCCCATACCAAATTTGGGTCTAGAGAAGGTATATTGTTTGTCACCCCTCAAGGTGATGCTATTCCCAAATCCTACATAATAACTTTCCATTGTACCAATAATATTGCAGAGTATGAAGCTCTGGTCACAGGACTCCGAGTAGTGGTCCACTGGAATATCACACATTTGCAAGTCTATGGAGATTCTCAATTAGTCATCCATCAAGTGAATGATGACTATGAAACAAAAGATGAAAAGCTTATTCCCTACAAGCATATGGTAGATTTCTTCAAGACAAAATTCACGGCTATCCATTTCAGTCAAGTTCCAAGAATTCAAAACAAGTTGGCAGATGCAATGGCTATGATTGCTTCTATGTTAAAGATGCCCCACAATATGGACAAATGTGAATTTTTGGTCAAACAGTTGCTTGTCCCTTCTTTTGAAATTCTGACAGTAGATGTGATGTGTGTTCTTGTTGGTCCTAACTCCCCATGGTACAATGATGTCTATCAATATTTGAAATCCCAAACTTTACCACCTAACCTTTCCGCAAACCAACATCGAGCCTTCATCCGACAGATAGCCAAATATGTCATCATTGCCAACACCCTTTACCATCGTTCTTTTGACCATACCCTCCTCAGGTGTTTGGATTCTGAAAAAGCACAAATGGCTTTATGCAAGGTTCACGATGGTATATGTCGGGGCTATTTCAATGGTCTGAGCTTAGCCAAAAAGTTGATTCGTGTTGGGTATTATTGGCCCACTCTGGAAAAGGATGTTCATGATTTTGTCAAAAAGTACTAAAAATGCCAAATCCATGGAAATTATATTCATGCGCCAGCCCAAGAGCTTCATTCTGTCATATCTCTGTGGCCCTTTTCTCAATGGGGATTGGATCTTATTGGCAAGATTCACCCGACATTTGTAAATGGACACAAGTTTATCATTACAGCCACAAAGTATTTTACAAAATGGATCGAGGCTATCCCCATGACCTATATCACTAGTGTGCAAATTTCAAAATTCCTATTGAATTATCATATGCAAATATGAGGTTCCCCTTGCCATAGTCATAGATAATGGCCATCCATTCAAGAATAAAGATGTCAAAGAACTCTGTGAAAAGTTTCACATCCAACACCGTTTCTGCAGTCCATACTATCCACAGGGTAATGGTCAAGCTGAAGCATCAAATAAAACCATTATCAAGATCCTAAAAAAGGTTGTCAATGACGCTAGTCGAGATTGGCATGTATAGTTGAATCTAGCACTATGGGCTTATCGTACTTCTTTTCGCGCACCTACTGGCGCAACACCTTATTCCTTGGTGTATGGTGCAGAAGCCATTTTACCCTTGGAAGTGGAGATTCCTTCTTTGCATGTTTCCTTGCAACATCTGATTGATGATGAGATGCATAGAGTCTCTCGGTTGCATCAGCTTGAGATGTTAGATGAGAAACATTAGACAGCCCTGACACATTTGCAAGCATATCAAAACTATCTCCGTCGCTCTTATAATAAGAAGGTCAAAGGGCGACACTTCGAAGTGGGAGATCTGGTTATAAAGGCAAACCCCAAGAATGCACAATCTACTAACATCATCAAAGGCAATTTTGAACCTAATTGGGTTGGGCCTTTCATAGTTACTACAGCCTATGGCTCGGGGGCATATCAGCTTGCCACCCCAGAAGGTGAGCCTTTGTCAGATCCTATAAATAGCATGCACCTTCACAAGTACTGGGCATAAATTTCTATTAGTAGTTCTTCAAATATGATCCTAAAAAAGTAAAAAAAATCAAAAAGCTCAAAAAATACAAAAAAAGTGAAAAAAGGAAAAAAAAAAAAAAGAAAAAAAGAAAAAGAACAAAAAGTAAAGAAAAATGATTCACCCTCTAGTGAAAACCTGGCAAATAGGCGCCATGTGTAAAGAGATCATTGCTCCATCATCTATCATGACCTCTAGCTATGCTTTCTCTCTGCAGGTTTATCACGCCTATCCTTGTCCTGACCCAATGTTCTGTTCTAGGCCTGTGATTGGCCAGCATCATTGTCTTGCATACTCCGGTTTCTTGTGCATATGTTTCGGTCTTGGTCTCTATATATGTCTTTTTCTGATGTGCATTGGGTGTGTTTCCCTTGTCATGATCAATCACTAGAACTTTCAAATCAAATAATGTCCTGAAAAATCCAAAAAAATCAAATAATGTCCTGAAAAATCCAAAAAAAATCAAATAAATGTCATGAAATAATCAAAAAATAAAAAAAAAATGTCCTGAAAAAATTCAAAAAAAATTTAAAAATGTCTTGAAAAACAATCCAAAAAAAAAGTCATATAATGTCTTGAAAAAAAAAAAAAATCATAAAAAAATCAAATAAAGTCCTGAAAAAATACAAAAAAATCAAATAATGTCCTAAAAAAATCATAAAAAATTTGAAAAATGTCTTGAAAAATCATAAAAAATGGAAAAATGTCCTTAAAAAATCATTAAAAAATTGAAAAATGTCCTGAAAAAATCATAAAAAATTGAAAAAATGTCTTGAAAAAATCATAAAAATCAAAAAATGTCCTGAAATAAATCCCTAAAAAGTCAAATAAAGTCCTGAAAAAAAAAATGAACGAAAATTTTTCAAAAACATTAAAATCCAAAAACAAGTATTTTGCAATAAATGATCCCTTTGTGCATAGACAGATCGTTGAGCATACATCCAATGACAATCAATCAAACATTGTGCTTTACTGAAATCACGCATTCACAGATGAACTTTTCAATCAAACCAGACATTCAACCTGATCAAAATTGTCATATCAATCAGCATCAATATCATTCGTCCTTGGCACACTATCATGAGTCTTATACAGGGTGTGGTATACTCGAAACGAAACTGTGTCCTATCTTAGATGGGGTACTGCATTCCCTGAAACCAAACAGCATGATCGTCCTATCAACACTTTCAACTTTTGACAATGAAGATCAAGATGTTTGTTTGACTTGTTGGAATTAGCGAGTCTTATCATTTTTTGGTTTATCTTTGGCTTCGATCATGTTCCTATGTTGCTCGATGATGTCACCGAGTGATTTAGAGTGACCGAGATGGTTCATGGTCCTTTTTTTGTTGTGTTTGCTATTTGTGGAATGTTTGTCACAAACTGGGGCAATTATATCACTGGATGTCTATGATAAGTCCGTTCGCTTTGTGAATGCCGCACATACCTCGACCCTTGATGTATGCACCCTAGGATGCTTCACTCATTCCTTGTGTGCAATGTGTCTATCTTTTGCAAAAAGGGTTACGTTTCAGCTCTGGCCTTCAATGCCATGATGCTATGCATCCGTTTTGCTACATTAATTAAAGGTTCTCACCTACAAAGTGCATTAGTGAAAGAAAGTTTTCCTTCATCTTTAACTGTCCTCTATCTCATTTCTTCTTACTAACATTTCTTCCGTCAGTTTGGGCAATTAGTTCAGTCTAGTTCTCTGATCTCCACAAAAGAAAACATACATATGCTACATCTTGCATTCATTGATTAGTACATTTGAATTATATCAAGCATTACATCAAGCATTTTATCCATTTCATATTATAAATGCATCAAACACACGTAAAAAAATATATCCATACATGTTCCACAATGGTACATCAACAGTGCATAAGCCATCCATACATGGAAAATAACTATAAGTCATAACACATTGCGTTCCGTCATATAGTTGCATATCATATCATATATCAAAATAATATTGGAGTACAAAATTGGACTGTCTGTCCTAAGTATGGCCCACAAGTTGAATACATAATGTCAAACTACATATGTCTCTATCATAAAGAGCACGTGCCTCTGTCATTGGGTGCTCCCTTTGTCCTCCTCATCCCTGCCATGTCTCAAGGATGATGTTCCTCCTATCCCTGGTCCTGGCTGTGGTGGTCTCATAGGTCCACTCACCCCCATGCTACTCACTAACCTCCGAGAGCATGGCCTGCTCTCTGTCCTCGATTGTGCCTGATATGACATTGCTCTCTGCTCTAGTGGAACTGCACTCTCATATAGTGTCCTCCAATGGTGTGTCTCCTCTCCGGTCTCCACCAACATCTATGCCATCTCACATGCACTGGCATCCCTAATCGACCCAATATAATCAGTGACTCTCTACCCTTCTTGCTATGCCTGGGCTATTGCTGTATCTCGAGCCACTATAAGTCTGGCTATCTCCGCTCTGAACTAATCCTACTCTATCCTCAAGATAGCATTCTATCTCTCTAATGTCGCAATGTGATCATGCTGACTCGCTATGGTAGCCCTGCACATCTCCATCTCCTCTATCCTAGTTGTCTCTGGCTCTATGGGTATATCCTACAATGATTCCTAATCAGTTGAATCTGGCTCATAATCTTCATCCTCATCATCTCTGTCCTCGTCATCCCCCTCATCCTCTCCGTCCTCATCCTCATCCCTATCCTCATAATCTCCCTCCTCCTCTCCAGCGAGTGGGAAGTCCTCCTATCTCCTCGGTACTGGAATATCAGGATCTGTTAATCGCACTAGCTGCCATCGTGCAAACCATCACTCATACTCCTCTGTCATCCTAGCATCCACCACATCTGATCTCCAATCCCACTGTCTCTACTGTAGCTGTGTGAAGTTAGCATATGCTATGTGTGGCTGAATCATCCTCCCCCACTGACTCGTCTCTCTGTGAGATTGACCAAAGTGTGTAGTCCCTCTAGGTACATCCTGCCTCTCTCCAAACTGTCATCTGACTCTCTCTGGCAAGTACATCTCAATCACTCTCTAGCAATTCACTGGTCACCCATTCAGGTATGTCTCCTGTCTTCAATACGATAGCTCATCACTATCATCTGACCATCTAGGGTAATCAAGATATGGCCTTCATGTGAACTCCCTCAATCTGTCTAGCTCATGTCGCCAATATAATATGTATCTGAAAGGACCCTGTCTCAATGCTCCCCCATAGCAATACACATATGGTTGGTGTGGTAATACCTATCTCTCTACAATCGGTCGACATATGGCTATGTGCTCAAATGCCCATACCTGTAACAACGTGACCCCACAGCTCAAAGTCTGCACTCCCTGATATGCTATTTGATGCAACTGAAAATATAGCATAGCAAGCACACATGGTCCCCATGCGTACACCATCCCCTCTGTCACCATCCGCTCTAGCACTCTTCCCCATCCAATAGGGAATCCATGTCCTCGTTTGTCTCCTACTAGTAGGCATGCTATAACCACGGCTATCACCACATATTGCCGATCATACTCTGATGCCATGGTCTCCCAGCCAATCTCCCTCTCTATGATATCCAGATCATCTGCGTCGCACTCAAATAATCTGCACAAAGTGTCTCTCCCTGTCACCGGGTCATACTCTATCATCTCCCCATGAATCAGAATGTAGAGGATATGCCATACATCATCTAGTGTCACAGTCGCCTCTCTAGTCGCTAGATGGAATGAGGAAGTCTCTGAATGCCATCGCTCTGCCAATGCAGTAAGTAGTCCTATGTTTGCCCTAATCTTGGGCATGAATGTGATATATTATAATCCAAGTCCTGCTAATGTATCTCTATCTGTACTCCTGAGTCTATGTTGTAACATGAAGCAGTCAGGTCGATTCTCCCGCGTAATCAGTGGATACTGTCGACTCTGCATCACAATTGGGGCACACTTTGTCAGTTTTAGGGTTTGCTCCTACATGTTGCATTTCCTTGTTTCATCCACAAATCAAGGTGTTTCTAATCTATTTTGACCTATCCTACCCTTATCCCCCTTTTCGGGATCTTTTGCATGCTATTTTTGATTAAATTGGGGTTCCCAGTGCACAACTGCGCCTGTGTGCTATGTCCTACACCTGTGTAGCATCAACTTGCGCCTGTGTACCCTACACAAGTGCAGGACACCCTACACAAGCTCAGGATGCACCCACACAGGCGTAGAGTTCTTTTCCCCATTCCTTGTGGGCCCCACATTGTCCCGCAAGCAAGTCAAATTCATGAAATTGACAATATGGGTTTTTGAGATGCATACCGCTACTCCCGCATCATCTGGTCATCTGTAGGTGCGTACACATTCCCCAAGGTGATCTGCCATTGGAATGTTCACCATCTCTCTACAAGCGTCCTTTTCCAGAGCAACAAATCCTTCACTTTGGCTACTGCAAATGAGCACTTTTCACTCTCTTTGTCTCATTTATAGATCTTTGTCAGTGCATCAATGGACGTGCACTCTCTCCATCTTATGCTGGTCGCGGTCTTTTGCACCTTCAATTGTTTGTCATTTGTGTATCCAATCCCCGATTTTTAGTCTGTTTGCACCTATCATTTTCTATCATTCTTATCGATCACTTGGCCTCTTTTCTAGATGTTTCCGACCAATTCCTCGAGGGGGCATGCATATGTCATTGTCATTATCTGGGGCATTTTCATTATTGTTCTTTGAAACAACGCTTAAAATCGCATTGTCTCAAAGAGGGGCAAAATGTAGATGTCTAAAACTGGTCAACACTTGCGGAGTCATACTTTAACATTTGCGCTTTGCCTTATTTTAGGGTTTTTTGTGTCTCATTAACATTTCTCCTATGTTACACACTTGGTCTTTATCATTTGCGAGCATCGAGTCCTTCTTCTGAATTCTTCATTTGTCTCACTTTCAAATTTGGTCTTGTCGCTAACAATCTTCAGTCATGATTTTGGTCGATCTTATCCTATCGCATCAATGTGCGTGTTCATTTGTCATCATTTTGGACATCGTCAATCCTAATTAGGGTTTTGTCCTCTTTTCAATCTTGTCATCTTGTGATCGATTTATCATTGATCATTGTCATTTTCAATCTTATCATTTTGTGATAGATTTCTCATCGATCGTTGTCATTTTCAATCTTGTCATTTTGCGATCGATTTGTCATCGATCGTTGTCATTTTCAATCTTGTCATTTTGCGATCGATTTGACATCGATCGTCGTCCTTCTCAATCATGTCAATTTGGATCAATTAGTCATTGTTACTCATCAATTTTCACATTTATCAATCAAATCGTTTGTCAACATTGGTCTTTTATCAAGTTAGAATCATGATCAAATCGATCCTACATCAAGACCTAATTGTCGTCCTTGCATTTCTAATTCATCTTCTAGGGTTTTTATGATTTGTTCATTTAACCTTGTTGGTCATTTTCCCTCTAGATTAAATAATTTATTTATTTATCCTAAGTCTTTTTGTCACAATTAAATGTTTATTTAATTGGCTAACTAATTCATCCTCTCTTTGTGAATTAATTAATGAATGAAAAATTATTAATTAATTTACCTAATTTTCCAATTTACTAATTTCTCCTAATTCCTAATTTTCTAATTTTCATCAATTTTCTAATTTCCTAATTTCTAATTCATCTAATTTTCTATTTTCTCTAATATTTCTCCTAATTTCATGGGAATGACATAGCAACCTTTTCAATTTGTCATAATTTGTCAATCAATCAATTTTGCATGCCAATCTTGTCATAATTTGTCATATTTGATTTGAAATTTCCTTTCAAATCTCTTCATGCTAATCTTGTCATCTCTCCAATTTGTCTATAAACTAGATGAATTTCTTTAATCAAAGATCCCAATTGATCACATTTTCGAATCCCCAAATCAATCACGCTTCTAGTACCCTTATGCTGTCGTCTCGTCTTGTCAATCTTGCTTTCATATTATACTTATGCACTTGAAAGTGAGATCCACAAAAGAAAGTAATTTGAAGGAGAAAGAAGGACAATGGAGATTTCTGTAAGAGATATTCACGTTTGCGATGGTTTGCATTTGAATTTAATGTCTTGTTTTTCATGCATCTCTATTGAATGTAATTAGGATTTGTCACTGCATTTTAGTTTTCGTGATTGAGCTAGGATAATTTGTTATTTGCTTTGATGATTTCCAAATTCCTATCTATAGCTAGTACCAGTGGTGAACCAAGACAGAGCAGAGAAATGGATGATGAGGAGTTCCTGATGGAATTGGAATCTCTTCTTTCCAAGAGACTCCCTAAGGGAACCGTTAAATACAGAGGTAAGCTCCCTTTGAAATGCTTTTCTTGTAACTAGATAGGACACATTGCTGTAAACTGTCCTAATGGTGATAGCAAGGACAAACTAGAAAAGTTCAAGAAGTTCAATGGAGGAAACTGAAGAAACTATTTTGCAGTAGTTGATGAAGGTGTCACTGATGTGGAATCAGAAGATGAAGAAAGTAAAGATATTGTGTTTGTAGCAGTCAAGGAAGATGTGTCAGACAAGAAGGATCTTGTCTCCCACTTTGATAATTCCAATGAGTGGATTATTGACAGTGGTTGTTCTCACCATATGACTGGTGACCGGAGAAAGTTTCTATCTTTGGAAGAGTATTATGGTGGTGTGGTTCATTTTGGTAATGATGCACCATGTATGCTAAAAGGTAGAGGGTCCATCTCTTTGAATGGAAAGAGTAGTACTGACAATGTGTATTGGGTGGAAGGTCTCAGACACAACCTATTGAGTGTTTCCTAGTTGAATGATAGTGGACTCACTCTGGAATTCAAAAATGGAGTGTGCAAAATCAAAGGAAAGAATGGTGAACTGATGGCAATCGATATGTAGACCAAAGGTAACCTATTTCAGCTGAATGCAAATGTCAATACATGCCTTATGGCCAAGTTTGATGATAGCTAGATATGGCATAGGAGACTATGCCATGTCAACTTTGATAACATTGTGAAGGCTAGTAAGATCAAGGTAGTTAGAGGATTGCTGGTGCTGAGAAAACTGGAAAATCCTTTGTGCAGAGAGTGTCAACTGGGGAAAATGTCTTCCTCAACTTTCAAAGGTAAATATTTCACTGCAGACAATTTACTTGATCTTGTGCATACTGATTTGTGTGGTCCTATGAAAACTAGGAGTGTGTAGGGAGATAGGTATTTTATGATTGTTACAGATGATTGCTCAAGAATGATGTGGGTCACATTCTTGAAGGACAAGTCTAAAGGCTTTGGAAAGTTCAAAGCTTTCAGAGCATTGGTAGAAAAGGAAAGCGGTAGAAGAATCAAATGCCTTAGAACTGATCAAGGAGGGGAGTTCACTTCCAGTGAATTCAACAAATATTGTGAAGATAATGACATCAAGAGGCAACTATCTACCCCCCGGACTCCACAACAGAATGGCCTAGTAGAAAGAAACAACCAGACTATGGTTGAAGCAGCTAGAACTATGTTGATCCAAAGAAAGGTTGCTCACACTTTTGGAGAGAAGTGGTGAGCACTGCAGTCTATACAATGAACCGGGTACTCATCAAGAAAGGAATGGATAAGACTCCTTATGAGTACTGGACTAGTAAGACACCAATAGTAAGCTACTTCAGAGTGTTTGGTAGGAAATGCTATATCAAGAGGAGTGAACATCAGAGAAAATTCGATGCAAAATGTGATGAGGGATTATTCTTAGGATATTCCACCAAGAGTAAAACTCTCAAATGTTTCAACAATAGGACTCAAAGAATTGTTGAGAGCATCAATGTTAGGGTTGATGAAAACTCTGAGAAACCTGAGGAAACTAGTAGAGAGCATGAAGGAGATGAACCGGTAGTAACCTTCTGGGAACCGGTTGCAAATCAGCCTAGTACCAGTAATTGTGCTCCTACACTGATGGATGCTAATGCTGATGAAGATAAGGATGAAGAAGAAAAGCAAGAGGAATCTGTTAAGAATATACCTAAGTATGTAAAACTCAATCATGATCCAAAGCATATCATAGGAGACAAAGATGCAGGAATTCTTACAAGAAGAAAGGTCAAAGAAAACTCATGTATGATCTTTGAATTTGAGCCTAAATCATTCAAAGAGGCACATAAAGATGAAGATTGGATCAAGGCAATGGAAGAGGAACTTGATCAGATAGAAAAGAATGGTACATGGTCTTTGGTACCCAAATCGGAGCATAAAAATGTCATTGGAACCAAATGGAACTTTAGAAATAAACTAAATGAGGATGGCACAGTGGTAAGGAAAAAAGCCAGACTAGTATGTAAAGGATATGCCCAAGAAGAAGGAGAAGACTATGGAGAAACCAATGCTCCAGTAGCAAGATTGGAAGGATTTCATATGCTTCTTGCATATGCAGCTTTTAAAGGATTCAAGGTATACCAAATGGATGTAAAATCTACATTTCTAAATGGAATACTTGAAGAGGAGGTGTATATAGAGCAACCAGATGGGTTTGCCCTATCAGAAGACAGTGACATGGTGTGTAGGCTACATAAAGCCTTGTATGGACTGAAGCAGACACCTAGAGCATGGTATGAATGCTTGCACTCCCATCTTATGAAGATTGCATTTGAAATAACAAGTGAAGATAACAATATCTACTAGAAATCAGAAGGAGATCAGATTTTGATCTGTGAAGTATTTGTTGATGACATAATCTTTGGTGGAGATGACAAGATGAGTCATGACTTTGCAGATCAGATGAAGAAGGAATTTGAGATGTCACTCATAGGGGAGATTAAGTTCTTCATTGGACTACAAATTCAGCAAATGAAAGATGGAATCTTTATTACTCATTCCAAGTATGTCAAAGAGGTGTTAAAGACCTTTGGCATGGAAGACAACAAACTGATTGGTACACCAATGGTGACTGGTTGTAAACTATAAAAAGAGGATGACTCAGCATTGGTAAATGAGAAGGAATACCGATCAATGATTGGTAAGTTGCATTATGTAGTGCATAGTAGACCAGACATTGCACATGTAATGGGTATTACCACTCAGTTTCATAAAAGCCCAAGAGAATCCCACTTGGTAGCAGTCAAGCGGATTCTTAGATATCTGAAGGGAACTATTGACTATGGATTATGGTATCCATACAATGATGATTTCAACCTGAAAGTGTTCATAGATACTAATTGGGCTGGTAATGTGGATGACTGGAAGAGCACAACTAGTGGTTCATTCTTTCTCAGTGGTAGATGGGTCTCATGGATGAGTAAAAAGAAGAGTTGTATCTCTCAGTCTACATCAGAAGCAGAGTATGTTGTATCTTTTATGAACTACACCCAGACTATTTGGATGAAGCATGTATTGAATGGCTTCAAAGTTCTTGTATCTGAACCGGTAAGTATATTTTGTGACAATACAATTGCAATTAACATTTCCAAGAATCCAATTTTACATGCTAGAACCAAGCACTTTGAACTAAAGTATCATTTCTTAAGGGAAAAGGTTTAGAACAAAGAGGTGGTATTCGAACATGTTTCCAATAAGGAGCAATTAGCAGACATATTCACCAAGCCTCTACCGAAGGCTACCTTTACCTATCTGAGAGGTGAATTAGGGGTACTACCCATTCAAGAGGCAAACTGAAGGTTTGTGCTCCACATCAATCAGATCTTACTTTGCTATATCTTTTCAGAATTGATGTTTTGAAGGATGCTACTCCTCAAGGGGAGCAGCATAGTGGAACTTAGAAGCTTGTGCCTCCACTTTGGCATTGTTGTCAAAGGGGGAGAAGATGTAAAGAAGAGAAGATATCTGCAGTATTAAGGAGAAGATGTGATGCAGAAAAAGAGATATCTTTGTATATTGCCATCAATGCCAAAGGGGGAGATTGTTGGCATATGTGCAAAGTATGTTGACATGATGATATTGTATTGTCATTAATGTCAATATCTAAAGAAAGAACCGGTAATATGCTGAAGAGTGAACCGATAATATGCTGAAGAGTGAACCAGTAATGTGTTGAAGAGTGAACCGGTTTATTGAAGTTAAGCAACTAGAAAAGTGAACTGATATAATGTTATGAACTGGTATAGGTGCAAAAGGTGAAGCAGTACATTTTTCCAAATGAACCGGTATATGGAATGTTTTCTATCAAGGTTTAATATGGTATGACTACTGGTTGGCAATCCTAGCCTCATGGTTTCTGGTAGAAGTGTTTTGAGCCTGTGTGATTCAAGTGATGGCATTGTGTGATGAGTTAGCATTGTAATGGAGATTAGATCATGTTGCCACGTCAGCCTCGTGCATGTGAAGGATCTTGCATGAAGGGGATTGATCCTATCTACCTTGGGAATGTGCAAATTCCCTACAAATGGTGAAGAATGCATGATGGGTTATCATGATGAGGAGGTAGAGTAGAAGTTGGTCTTCTTTGAGGTTGGTGGGCTTTTGTTCTCAATGTGCTTCCCAAATCAATCCCTATGCACAAATGGGATTCTTCTAAACCTTTCTCCTATCTCCTCCTCTCTATTTAACACTGCTTGCACCCTATTGTATTGGACATCACTCCTCCTTACCTTCCATGCTAAGGCATTCAAGTCTGAAATGAGGTCCTCTTGTGTGTCACCAAAAATGAACAAGTTTGGTTGTCCAACTGGCTGAATCTCCTCTCTTCCACGAATGGGAAACTGTTGGAGAACCATGGTTTACCTAATCTTATTTACACCTTTAAGGATTTCAATCATATTAATCTATTGATTGAGCATCTGGATAGGTCTGCAAAGTATGATGACTGTCCCTCACCTTTCAAGAATGAAAATATCCAAATTGGATGCAAAGAATGTTGGTTTACTCAAGGCAACTTCAAGGTTCAAATGGTCATTTTGATCAAATGACTTCATGAAATGTTGTGGAGCTTGTATTAGGGTGTCTCAAGGCTTAACTCATCAATTTTGATGATTTGAAGCAATCATTTACTTTTCCTTCCTTACCGATTTCATGAAATTGTCAAATTTGCTCCAAAAAGGCTACTAGAATTAGCCCTAGTTTCTAGTGAAAATTGTTCACCCTGCTCAATCTGTTAAAATTCATGACAAACCCTTGGAGATGTGGTCTATTGATGATGAAGA
Organism: Cryptomeria japonica; assembly: GCF_030272615.1. Classification (NCBI taxonomy): domain Eukaryota; kingdom Viridiplantae; phylum Streptophyta; class Pinopsida; order Cupressales; family Cupressaceae; genus Cryptomeria; species Cryptomeria japonica. The sequence goes on along the minus strand of NC_081410.1, from coordinate 36,476,157 downwards.
CTCAAGGATTTTTTCTATGGCAAGTACTGTACAGACTGTTTGAGGACTGTCCCACAAAAGAGGCATTTTCCAAGGGTTTTTGAAGGTTTTAGTGAGGGTTTGCAAATTGAAGATCTTCTCCATGATGCTAGACCCACTTTAAGTGTTCAAACCTTGCTATGACATCTATTAAACACTTAAAAGGATCCAAAGGCCAACTTAGAATATTGTCATTATGTCAAACAATTGCCATACTGCTGCCCTTACAGAGAAAAAACAGTCTAGAGGACTGGGACAACAATGTTTTTAAGATTTTGCATACTTTTTGAACATTTGTAAACCCAATACAATGAAAGTATATCAAATATGGATGCAAAAAAGACTTAACATGAGTTTGAAGACCCTGCAAAGCAAATAAGAAGGGATTTTTATAACTGTTGTTCATACACCGCCATCACTGCACTTTAACAGTATTAATACTGTTACACTTTCTTTCTTTGTTTTAATTAACTTCTTCACTTTGTCCCTGGTCTGCAAAAAGGTGTTAATGGCAAAGTAAAACAATACATATATCCTCTTCAAGGATCTTGTAAATTTGAATGCTTAAGAAGATGCCTCAAAACATGACAACATTATGAGACTATGACAAAGAAATACACCTTTCTAGGATCCTTATTTAGGTCCTTTACAATCAAATTGTGCATCTTGTCTTCTTAGCATTAAAAACATCTATAAATACATTCCATGATGCATGAAAGGGGAATACATCATTCCATACTAACCATTTAGAGAGGTTGGCAATGAGGATCTAACAATGAAACAGTGACTCACTGTTTTGCAGTCTGTTTACACCTTTGCTTCTTGCATCCAACCAAGTCATGAGAGAGACAAGGATGGTAAAATACAATGACAACTCTTGCCAACTTATTTCTGCTTCAACATTTCAAAGTACAGTGCTATGAACAACAAAGTACCATTCCAACAAATTTAAGGATACTCAAGCCAAGTTGTTCACTTCACATACTTGCCATGGGCTTAAAAACACTTGTACATTGCTAGAAAAGGAAAACAGATATATGGTACAGTATTTACAGAGGATCCAACAAATTTCCTCAAAGCCATGGTTGAAGAGACTTTGAAGAAATTAGTTGAACCATGAATGATCTTCCATTGGAACCACAAAACAATGCCTTTCCCAAGAACACTTCAAACAAAACTTGTTCCAAATCACCACTCAAACATAAAATGAGTTCAAAACAATCAAAAATAGGAGTAGTATGGACTCATGGAGCCATGGTATAGACTGTACTCTCAAAAGTGCAGGAAAACTAGTTTAAACCCACAAAATACAAGAACAAACAAGTATTTTTTTTATTTTTCCAACATGAACCACACATACAATGATGGGAACATGGTTTTTATACATGTGCCAACTTATTGAATCCTTTGTATGGATAGGTACAGGCTGGAACTAACCAAAACCACCAAAAGTCACTTTTTTGCACTTTTTGACATCTTTTTGACAACTTTTGACAACTTTTGTTGGTCAAAAAGTTGCATTTTGACTCCCGGTGACTTGGCACTCAAACCAATGGCTCAAAATAATTAGAAACACTAAATAAACATGCTCCAATGCCTTTCAAGGCTTTACAACATCAAAAATTCAAAAATGCTCATTTGGACCCAAAATTGACATTTTTTGGCCCACTGAGAGAAAAAACAAAAATCTTGGAAACTCTTAAACACAAATGAGTTTCAAACCTTATTACACCACAAAAAAAACCTATTAAACCTACTAGAAGCATAAAATAAACACACATGCTTAATTTGTAACAAAATGTTATACCTGCTAGGATTTGAGCATTCAGGTGCTCAGGTGCTCCTGCACAATACTCCCCTAAGGACAAAGAAGTCATGTGACTCCTTTGGGCAGTAAAGAAAGAGGAATTCCAGCTTTGAGAAAGTCACTTTCAGGTATCCATGTGGCTTCAAAATCTGGTTTATCCTTCCACTTGATGAGATGCTCCAAGTAGGTATGGTGTCTTGTCTTTTTGATGACTCTTGAATCTAGTACCTGCTGAGGAATGGGAGTAGAAGAAGAGAGGAGAGAAAGATCAGAAATGGAATGAGAAAGATCTGAAACTCTTTGTGAATCTAATGGTAGCTCCCCCTTGAATGGCACCAAATCTGCAACATTGAAAATAGGAGACATAGAAACTTCATTAGGCAAATCAACTTTGTAAGCATTATGGCCATATTTAGCCAAGATTTTGCATGGTCCTACTCTTCTCATTTGCAACTTAGTAGGCACTCCTTTCTGTAACCGTGACTTGTTGAGATGGACCATCACATAATCACCCACTGAAAATTGAACATCTCTTTTTGAAGCATCAACTCTCTCCTTAACCTTTTGAGTAGTTTCCTATAAAGACTTCTGTACCTGCTCATGAATTTCTTTCATAGACTGTGCCATATCTTCTGCTATACCACTCACATGCTGCAAATTAGTTACATCATTTAACTCAAAAACACCTCTAGGATGCATTCCATAAACAATCTGAAATGGGTTCTTACCAGTGGATCTGTTTACACTGTCATTGTATGCAAACTCTGCCTGATGGATGAGTTGATCCCAACTTTTCCCATATTCTTTGGTAAGACATCTAAGTAGGTTACCCAATGTTCAGTTCACCACTTCTATTTGGCCATCTGTCTGTGGATGGTAAGCTGAGCCAAAAGACAAGTTAGTACCCAATTTCTTCCATAAAGTTTTCCAAAAATGACCCAAAAACTTAGCATCTCTATCAGATACAATACTGGATGGCAAACCATGAATTCTTACAACTTCCTTAAAGAAAATAAAAGCAATGTGACTAGCATCATTAGTAGTTTTGCAAGGTATGAAATGTGCCATTTTACTGAATCTGTCAACAACCACAAAAATACTATCACACCGTGCTTTAGTTCTGGGCAAACCTACCACAAAATCCATACTGATACAATCCCAGGGCCTAGAAGGTATGGGAAGAGGCTGATACAAACTAGCATTAGTGCTAGTACCCTTGGCTTTCTGACATACCATGCATTGCTCAACATATTTCCTGACATCTGCCTGCATCTTAGGCCAAAAATAGTGCCTCTAAACCAATTCCAAAGTCTTATTAAGACCAAAGTGACCACTCAAGCAACCATTGTGCTTTTCCTGTATCAGATTATCCCTCATTGAACCTTTTGGCACACACAGCTGTCCACCCCTGAATAACAATCCATTCTGCAAAGTATAGTCAACATATTCACTATGAAAAGTATTTTGGAAATCTTGACAAACCTTGTAAATATCAGCAAAATCAGAATCATGTGGATATAAATCCTTAAAACATTCTATACCAATACTTCTAATCTGAATTTCTTGAATAGTAAGTAGCCTCCTACTTAATGCATCAACTACTTTATTGCACTGTCCTTTCTTATGCTTCAAAGTAAAGGTATATGCTTGCAAAGACTCTACCCATTTAACATGTCTATGACTAAGCTTATCCTGTGAATTGAGAAAACTAAGTGCCTGGTTGTCAGTGTAAACCACAAATTCTTTAGGAAGAAGATAATGCCTCCATTTCTTAAGTGCCTGAACCAAAGCATACATTTCAAGATCATATGAAGAATATTTCTTCTTAGCATCATTAAGCTTTTCACTGAAAAATGCAACAGGTCTATTATCCTGACTCAAAACAGCACCAATAGCAATATTACTTGCATCACACTCTAAGGTAAACAATTTGTCAAAACTAGGTAGAATCAACACTAGTTGGGTAGCAACTCTGACTTTCAACAATTCAAATCCCTGGTTGGCTGCTTCTATCCACTGAAATTTCACTTTCACACCACCCTTAATGGTTTCTAACATAGGTGCACATATTTCACTAAAACCTCTAATAAATTTCCTATAAAATTGAGCAAGTCCATGAAAACTCCTGACATCACTAGCATTCTTAGGGGTTGGCCAATTAACTATGGCTTCTACCTTACTTGGATCCATCTTCAAATCACCCCCTAAAACAACAAAACCCAAATAGACCAGCTCTTGCTTAAGGAAATCACATTTCTCTAGATTGATAGTAAGTTGTTCATCATTCAATCTTTGTAAGACAATCTACAAATGTTGGAGGTGTTCTTCCTTGGTTTGACTAAAAATTAAGATGTCATCAAGGTACACAACTACAAACCTACCTATGAAGTCATGTAACACCTCATTCATCAATCTCATAAATGTACTGGGTGCATTTGTTAACCCAAATGGCATGACTAGCCATTCATACAACCCCTCATTTGTCTTGAAAGTTGTTTTCCATTCATCCCCCTCTTTGATGTGGATTTGATGATAACCACTTTTTAGGTCTATCTTATTGAAATATTTTGCTCCCCCTAAACAATCCATAAGATCTTCTATCCTAGGGATGGGGAATCTATACCTGATTGTGATCCTGTTTATTGCTCTTGAATCTGTACAAAGTCTCCAAGCCCCACCTTTCTTAGGTGCTAATACTGTGGGTACTACACATGGACTAATAATTTTTCTAATCAATCCTTGGTCTAAGAGCACTTGGATTTGTCTTGCCACTTCCTGATTTTGTTCAGGTGTCATTTTATAAGCAGCTTTGTTTGGTAAGGATGCACCTGGGATGAAGTCTATCTGGTGGCTAATGGCTCTCTGAGGAGGTAGAGAGGTTGGTTGACCATCATTAACAATTGACTTAAATTGATCTAGAAGTTGCTGCACCTCATATGGGATTTCTACCTTCTTTTCTTTCTTTTCATCAACTGGTTTTGTTACTAATGCAAAACCTATGCCATCACCTTCTTTTAAGGTATGAATGAACTCCTTTTCACCAACTAACAAAGTGTGAGGAACTTGTGGTTTGCTGCCCTCTCTTTCTTCATTAATGGACTGAATTTTATAGTTGATACCATTCTTGAAAAATGAGTATGAGTTCTTTTCACCATCATATTGTGCTTTCCTGTCAAATTGCCAAGGTCTTCCTAAAAGCAAATGACAAGCATCCATAGGTAGTATATCACACAAAATCTTATCTTGGTACTCACCTATGTTAAACTCTACCCATGTTTGTTCACTCACCAATACATGCTGCCCTTTTTCCAACCATGTGACCTTGTAGGGCTTAGTGTGCTGTATTCTAGGTAGATGAAGTTTTGTAGCAGCTTCTTTTGATATGATGTTATCAGTTGATCCTAAGTCAATGATAACTTTGCACACTTTTCCTTGGATCTTACATTTGACCCTAAAAAGAGCTTTCCTTTAAGACATATCTTTCTGAGATGGTTCTTTCATGAGGATCATCCTGATCATGAGGTTTTCCCCTTCTTCTAATGGTAGACACCTTTGATTTGGTGTGGTTTCCTCTTGCACAAAATGGACTCTCTTATCACCTCCTTGAGATGAGCTTGGCTTTTCTGGGCATCTATATGCTGGATGGCCTAGTTTCTGACAGTTGTAACACTTCATGGTGGAGAAGTATGAACCTCTTTGAGGTCCATTAGATCTACCCCTTCCTGGGTTGCCTGATCCCCTACCCCTATAGTTGGGTCTGCTTTGAGAATCCCCGCTTTGCTCAATAAGCCTAGACTCTCCCTAGGACCTATGATCTATGTTTCTTCCCCCAAAACTACCTCTATGACTGCCTCTGTTTCCTCTGCCTCTGCCTCTGCCATTCTGTTCTTGTTTCTTCTTATTTCTCTCTTCTACCTTCAGTGCTAATTGAAAACACTTCTGTAATGTGTTGGGACACCATAGGCTTAACTCTTTCTGAATATTCCATCTTAACCCATTGAGATACCTAGCTACTCTGACATTTTCATCTTCTTGTACCTTAGATCTAAGGCTTAGTTTTTGGAATTCTTCAGTGTAACTATTGACATCTAGGTCTTTCTATCTCAAGTTTTGCCTCTTCCTATGTAACTGGATTTCATAATCTTTAGGCATGTAGGTGTCTTTGATTTTAGTTACCATTGTCTTCCAGGTGGTTATGGGTTTCTTTCCCTCTTTCACCCTTTCCTCTTGGATGAATTTCCACCAAGTTAAGGCTACCCCTCTCATTTTGGATTTGGCTACCATCACTTTCTGTGCTTTAGTAATGCCATCACATTCAAAGTGATTCTCTAGACCCTCTATCCACTCCATTAGTGCTTTTGGTTCCATCTTGCAACTAAAAAGGGACACTCCATCTAGGGCCTTTCCAGTCAAAGCTTTCAAAGCTTGTAAAAAGGTTTCTTGTTCTCTATCCAAGATTGGATCTGGTTCTGGGACTTCTTCTTCTAAGGTTTCCTTCTTATCTTCAGCATTTTCTACTCTCTCATTGACTTCTTCAGTCTTGACTTCTACTTGGTTCAACTTTTTTTCAAGTTGTTGTAATCTTTCCCTAAGGAGTTTATTTTCTTCAACCTGATCCTCCATCCTCTTTGCTAACTCTGCATTGGTCACCATGTTGTTGGTGTTGTCTCCCACTGACTCACTACCTGACATGTGCTAATCTCTCAACCCAAATCTGAATTGGCTCTGATACCACTATGATGAGGAGGTAGAGTAGAAGTTGGTCTTCTTTGACGTTGGTGGGCTTTTGTTCTCAATGTGCTTCCCAAATCAATCCCTAGGCACAAATGGGATTCTTCTAAACCTTTCTCCTATCTCCTCCTCTCTATTCAACATTGCTTGCACCATATTGTATTGGGCATCACTCCTCCTTACCTTCCATGCTAAGGCATTCAAGTCTGAAATGAGGTCCTCTTGTGTGTCACCAAAAATGAACAAGTTTGGTTGTCCAACTGGTTGAATCTCCTCTCTTCCAGGAATGGGCAACTATTGGAGAACCATGGTTTACCTAATCTTATTTACACATTTAAGGATTTCAATCATATTAATCTTTTGATTAAGCATCTGGATAGGTCTGCAAAGTATGATGACTGTCCCTCACCTTTCAAGAATGAAAATATCCAAATTGGATGGAAAGAACGTTGGTTTACTCAAGGCAACTTCAAGGTTCAAATGGTCATTTTGATCAAATGACTTCATGAAATGTTGTGGAGCTTTTAGTAGGGTGTCTCAAGGCTTACCTCATCAATTTTGATGATTTGAAGCAATCATTTACTTTTCCTTCCTTACCGATTTCATGAAATTGTCAAATTTGCTCCAAAAAGGCTACTAGAATTAGCCCTAGTTTCTAGTGAAAATTGTTCACCCTGCTCAATCTGTTAAAATTCATGACAAACCCTTGGAGATGTGGTCTATTTATGATGAAGACTCAAGGATTTTTTCTATGGCAAGTACTGTACGGACTGTTTGAGGACTGTCCCACAAAAGAGGCATTTTCAAGGGTTTTTGAAGGTTTTAGTGAGGGTTTGCAAATTGAAGATCTTCTCCATGATGCTAGACCCACTTTAAGTGTTCAAACCTTGCTATGACATCTATCAAACACTTCAAAGGATCCAAAGGCCAACTTAGAATATCGTCATTATGTCAAACAATTGCCATATTGCTGCCCTTACACAAAAAAAATAGTCTAGAGGACTGGGACAGCAATGTTTTTAAGATTTTGCATACTTTTTGAACATTTGTAAACCCAATACAATGAAAGTATATCAAATATGGATGCAAAAAAGACTTAACATGAGTTTGAACACCCTGCAAAGCAAATAAGAAGGGATTTTTATAACTGCTATTCATACACCGCCATCACTGCACTTTAATAGTATTAATACTATTACACTTTCTTTCTTTGTTTTAATTCACTTCTTCACTCTATCCTTGGTCTGCAAAAAGGTGTTAATGGAAAAGTAAAACAATACATATATCCTCTTCAAGGATCTTGTAAATTTGAACGCTTAAGAAGATGCCTCAAAACATGACAGCATTATGAGACTGTGACAAAGAAATACACCTTTCTAGGATCCTTATTTAGGTCCTTTACAATCAAATTGTGCATCTTGTCTTCTTAGCATTAAAAACATCAATAAATACATTCCATGATGCATGAAAGGGGAATACATCATTCCATACTATCCATTTATAGAGGTTGGCAATGAGGATCTAACAATGAAACAGTGACTCACTGTTTTGCAGTCTGTTTACACCTTTGCTTCTTGCATCCAACCAAGTCATGAGAGAGACAAGGATGGTAAAATACAATGATGACTCTTGCCAACTTATTTCTTCTTCAACATTTCAAAGTACAGTGCTATGAACAACAAAGTACCATTCCAACAAATTTAAGGATACCCAAGCCAAGTTGTTCACTTCACATACTTGCCATGCGCTTACAAACACTTGTACATTGCTAGAACAGGAAAATAGATATATGGTATAGTATGTACAGAGGATCCAACAAATTTCCTCAAAGCCATGGATGAAGAGACTTTGAATAAATTAGTTGGACCATGAATGATCTTCCATTGGAACCACAAAACAATGCCTTTCCCAAGAACACTTCAAACAAAACTTGTTCCAAATCACTACTCAAACATCAAATGAGTTCACAACAATCAGAAATAGGAGTAGTACAGACTCATGGAGCCATGGTACGGACTGTACTCTCAAAAGTGCAAGAAAACTAGTTAAAACTCACAAAATACAAGAACAAACAAGTATTTCTTTTATTTTTCAAACATGAACCACACATACAATGATGGGAACATGGTTTTTATACATGTGCCAACTTATTGAAGCCTTTGTATGGATAGGTATAGGCTGGAACTAACCAAAACCACCAAAAGTCACTTTTTTGCACTTTTTGACAGCTTTTTGACAACTTTTGACAACTTTTGTTGCTCAAAAAGTTGCATTTTGACTCCCGGTGACTTGGCACTCAAACCAATGGCTCAAAATCATTAGAAACACTCAATAAACATGCTCCAATGCCTTTCAAGGCTTTACAACATCAAAAATTTAAAAATGCTCATTTGGACCCAAAATTGACAGTTTTTGGCCCACTGAGAAAAAAAACAAAAATCTTGGAAACTCTTAAACACAAATGAGTTCCAAACCTTATTACACCACAAAAAAAACCTATTAAACCTACTAGAAGCATAAATAAAAACACATGCTTAATTTGTAACAAAATGTTATACCTGCTAAGATTTGAGCATTCAGGTGCTCAGGTGCTCCTGCACCATATTGCCTCCAAGAAGTGGTGAAGAACAAATGATGGATAATGTCTTGAGATCTGTTCAAGACCATTGTATTCAAATGCAAAGTGTTCAATGGTCAGGATTGAACTGACTGATTTACTCAACCTCAATGTCTAGGGTTTAGGGTTTATGCTACCGACCTATCTGTTTCGTATAAGGTTGATGTTGTTTTTCATGTTGAAGTTGTTGGCAAATGTTGTGTGTGTATCTAAGTGTAGAGATACATGATTCTTGCGAGACCAAAATAAGAGAATTGATACCTGCAAAGTGAGTGTGCAGAAGGAAGGAACTAAGTAGATCTACATTGGCATTGAGTGTTGTTACCAGATCATTGTAATACCTGTTGATCTCTAATCACTTCAACAGTTGGAAAATCCCTTAACAAGGTAGCTTTAACCAACTTGTTATAAATCCTTTAACAGGGTGACTCAAAGCCATTGAGTTCATAAAATGCTCTAACAAGGTAACCTTTAACAGGGTTTAACCCTTAACCAGGTATTCTAGCCATCCCTTAACTGGGTGATCCCTAATAGGATTGGTTCCTAACAGAACCTCTTGTAACATTCTTTAACCAAACTAGGCTCCTAATAGAGTGGACCTCTAAAGAGTTCAAAAGAATCTTGTGGGTACTCATCCCCACCGTGGTTTTTCCTAGTTCGGTTTCCACGTGAAAAATATGTGTCATGTGTGATGCCTCTTTCATGTGATGTTTTGTTATTTCCTATTTAGTGGTGAATCATGTTGTTCTAGTAAATTATTGCATCTCTGATGATAGATTATTTGTTTATGCATAAGGGTGAAGTGGAAATGAGGGAGTAAATTGTATGAAAGCTAAGTGTTGTCAGTTTATGTCTTTCATAGTCTCATTATGTTTAACCAGTAGTAATCTGGTTTAGACTGGTATTAGTGTTTGTCTGTCAAGTGCACTATTTGCAGTCAAACCAGTTCAAGAAAAGTTCTTGTGCCTGTACTGATTCACCCCCCCCTCTCAGTACCGGTTTGGTACTCACTATACATCATTGAGTTATCAATACTTTCTATAGAAGTATCATCTGACTACGGGTAGGATTCCCACCGTGGTTTTTCCCTTTCTAGGTTTTCCATGTACAAATCATGGTATTATGTGGTATGGTTGCTTTGCATTGATTATCTATTTAATTTGTTAAGTTGTATTGTTTACGGGTATCTATTTCTATTTTACCAATACTTAATCTGGTTAAAGGTCATTAAGTGGATTAAATGACATAATCTATTAACAACTGATTCACACCCCCCACCCGTCTCAATTGTTCACTAGTTATCCTAACAATTTGTATCAGAGCTCTGTTCCACTTTTGCAGAAGATTAATCGCTTGAGGTAGATCCTATGGCAGCTACCACTTCAAATCAACTGACAACTATTTTCAGAAGAGAAATCCCTAAGCTTGATGGAACAAATTATGGGATATGGAAAATTTGAATGGAGACTTATCTTAGATGTCTTGGAAAAGATATTTGGGAGATCACTAAGAAAGGATACACATTATGATATGACATCCGACAATCCTGCTCCTGCAAACATGGACAAGAATATTGAAAATGATTGCAGAGCTAGAGAAGCCCTCTTGTGTGCACTTACTGATCAACAGATCATGGGATTGTGATGCAGAGACCTCCTTGTATCTTGTCAAACCCTTCAAGATGTATGACACTGAGCCCTCAGAACACTGATAGGATCCTACAAAGCAAGGCTCTATAATCTTAGTTCCAACTCCTCATTTCACTCCAAGATTCATACAACTCAAATTGGGTAACTTGCTCCATTATGCATCATGAAGCCTTCTAAGGTTCCTGACCCTCACAACACCTACTTTGGATCATAAAATACTCACATGGCCCAGACCAAACACTTGTTTCAAGGATTTAACCCAATTCCCTATGACACCTTCACAATTAGGCCTATTTGCTTGTAGCCCTTGCAGATGGGTGATGGGACCTTAAGTCCAAACTTTTCTAAACACCCTAGAAAAAAAATCACTAACTTAGATACTCATTATGGTCTTACACAATCCCCCAAAAGGAGAAGTCAAGATCTGACAAGGAAAGGTCTTAACCTGGTGATGACCAACTGTTCTAAAGGGCTAATTAGGCCTCCATTTGTGAAGCAACTATATCAAAATGGACACACCTTACAACCACAACCCCATGAGAATGTAGGGAACCATAAACCATTATAGATTCCAAGGTTACACACCTAAAATCATCGTCAATTGTCTTCTAGGGTAACTATTGCAGTCTAAGGGCTAGGTAGCCACATAGAGATGTCTACCTAGGACTTGATCAAACACACATCTCCCTTGCTCCTCCTGAAAAATTATTTTGGAATCATAGAGTAAATATTCTACACTTTCATTCCACCCATTGCCATGAAATTTAGATGAACGGATTGCAAGTTATGGCCATGGAAAGGCAAAACCCTACGTAAACCCTAGTTTTCCAGGTACCTACAACAAAACTTGGATATTTGGAGAAAAAAAAATGATCAAGACCTAAAATCAAGGAAAAATAATTGGTAACTCAATGCAATAAAAAAATCACAACATTGGGGATTGGTCCCAATCCATACAACTCCATACCTCATGCCAAAACTTCACATTTGCAGGAAAAACTCAGAATTTCTTATTGTTTGCATTCATAAAATCTTTCTCCGTATAGTCTCTCCTTGTGAATTGTGTCCTCAAGGTGTTTATAACCCTCTAAAAATTCTCTCAACCCAAAACAAGAGGTTAGAGTTGTTGGAGGAGTTAGACCAACAAGAATTCAAAAATTTGCACAAAAGTTACTCATGACAACTTTTGACAAAGTTGTCAAAAATGTCATTTCTTGCACCCAAATGACTTGGTTCAAGACTAACACCTCTAAACACCCTAGAAGCACATAAAAAAACTAAAACCACTAGGACAAACATATTCTAAGAACACTTAGTCCCCTTTTGTTCAAAAGTCCTAATTGGCTTATCAAGATGCCAAAATAGTTGTTTGGCTCACAAGATGGGGTCCTTTATTACAAACACAAAATGCATGATTGAAACACAATGAAAACATACTAAGACATGTTTAAGGTCTTACGATTCCTCCTCTGAGCCTGAATGATCATGTTGAAGGGGTGCCCCTGCACCATACTCCCCGGAAGAAGAAATGTCAAGTCCACTTGAGATGAGAGTCTGCAGGTCTGCACAATGGTTTTTGATTTGTTGTTCTATCATCTAGACTGCTTTAGAATCTGGTTGTCCTTTCCAAGACACCAAATACTCCATATATACTTTGTTCCTTGTTCTCTTTGCAACCTTGGTGTCCAAAACTTTATGCAACTTTGATGGTTCATGTTTGGGAATTTTATCATCCGCTACAACCTGAATTGTTTCTTCTCCTGCATCAACACTACATTTGTAAAGAGTTAAGTCACATACATTAAAAATGGGTGACAAACCAAGATTAGGTGGGAGTTGGAGTTCATAAGCATTTTGTCCACATTTTTTCAAGATTGAACAGGGTCCAATCTTTGTTTGCATGAGCTTTGTATATTTGCCTTTTGGAAGTCTCTCCTTCTTCAAGTGAACCCACACCAAGTCTCCCACATCAAACTAGACATCCCTCTTCTTCTTATTAGCATGAGCCTTATACCTTTCTATAGATTGTTGAAGGTGAGATTTAATTTGGTCATGTATCTCCTTTATGGTGGTGGCAAAGGTTTCTCCATCTGCACTAATGGCTTCTCCTTGAGGTAGTTCCCTTAATTCCAACACACCCCTTCGGTGGATGCCATACACAACTTGGAGAGGTGACTTAACAGTGCTTCTATTTACTATATCATTATAACAAAATTATTCCTGAGATAGTATGCTATCCCACTTCTCTCCATATTGCCTAGTCAAACATCTTAGCAAATTTCCCAATGATATGCTTACAACTTTAGTTTGGCCATCTGTTTGGGAATGGTAGGATGAGGAGAAGTCTAGATTTTTGCCAAGATTCTTCCAAAGAGTCCTCCAGAAGTGTCCAATAAATTTCACATCCCTATCAGAGACTATGGTCAAAGGCAAACCATGTATCTGGACAATTTCTTTGAAAAATAAATCTGCAGCACAAGAAGCCTCACAGGTGGTTTTACATTGCAAGAAATGTGCCATTTTACTAAACCTGTCCACCACTACAAAAAAGCTATCATAACCTTTTCTTGTCCTAGGCAATGATAAAACAAAATCCATAATTATACTTTCCCATGGTCTTGAAGGAATGGGTAAAGGCTGGTATAAGCCTACATTGGTGGACTTCCCCTTTGCTTTTTTACATATCACACGTCCCCACAAATCTCCTAACATTTGTCTGCAATTTGGGCCAAAATTAGTGCCTCTTCACCAAGTCTAGTGTCTTGTCAAGGCCAAAATGGTCTGCCATTGCTCCATAGTGCTTCTCCCTGATTATGTTTAGTCTCATAGAGAACTTGGGTATGTACAACTGTGCACTCTTAAACAACAATCCATCTTGTATCAAAAATTCAGAGAAATCAACATGAAACCGCTCATCAAAATATGCTCATACCTTGTAGATCTATCCAAAGTCTTCATCATCCTCATACATGGTCTTCAAGGAGTCTATTCTAGCACTCTCCAAATGGATCTGATTTGTGGTTAATACTCTTCTGCTCAAAGCATCTGCCACCTTATTCTTGACCCCTTTCTTATGCTTAAGAGTGAAAGTGAAGGCTTATAGGGTCTCTACCCACTTCATATGCCTATGGTTCAACTTTTCTTGGATATTTATGAAACTGAGGGCCTGGTCATCTATGAAAACTATGAAATCCTTTGGTAGCAAGTAGTGTCTCCACTTTTTCAAGGATTGCACTAGAGCATACATCTCTAGGTCATAGGATGAGTACCTCCTATTTGCCTCATTTAATTTATCACTGAAAAAGGCAATGGGCCTTCCTTCCTGACTAAGCATTGCCCCAATAGCCATGTGACTGGCATCACATTCCAGTTGGAATATTCTGTTGAAATCAAGTAGGGCAAGGACCAGTTGCTCTGCAACTTTCTTCTTCAATGTTTCAAAGGAGTTATCTACCTCTTTAGTCCAACTGAACCTAGAGTTTTGTCCTCCCTTTATGGTGTCAAGCATTGGAGCACAAATATGGCTAAGTTCCCTTATAAATTTATTATAGAATGTGGATAAACCATGGAAGCTTCTAACATCATTCATTGTTCTAGGTGTAGGCCAAGACAATATAGCACTTGCCCTTTCTTGATCCATTTTCAACTCACCATATGAGATTACAAATCCCAAGTAGATGATCTCTTCCTGCATAAAAAAACACTTTTCCAAATTGATCATTAATTTCTCTTCATGCAATCTCCTTAGGACCAAGTCTACATGTTTTAGGTGCTCTTCTTTGGTTTGACTGAAAATTAGAATGTCATCTAGGTAGACTATGACAAACTTTCCTATGAAATCCCTCAAAACTTCATTCATTAACCTCATAAAGTTACTTGGTGCTTTAGATTAGCCAAACATCATGACCTTCCACTCATACAATCCCTCATTTATTTTAAATGCAGTCTTCCACTCATCTCTCAACCTAATCCTAATTTGATGGTAGCCACTTTTCAAGTCAATTTTTGTAAAATATCTAGCACCCCCAAGCAATCCAACAAGTCCTCAATCCTAGGCATTGGAAATCTATACCTGTTTTTAATTTTGTTGATAGCCCTTGAGTCTATGTAAAGTCTCCAAGTGCCTTCCCTTTTGGGTGCCAAGATTGCAGGGACTACCCATGGGCTCAAACTTTTGCCAATCAGTCCAGACTCCAACAGTTCTTCAATCTGTTTTTCCATTTCAACATTTTGATCTGGGGCGAGCTTGTATGCTACTTTGTTAAGCAAGGTGGATCTAGGTATAAGGTCTATGCAATGATTTATATCCCTCATAGGAGGTAGTTTCCTTGGCAAGCCATCAGAGATGACACCTTTGTACATGTTTAGTAACCACTACATTGCATGGTCAACCAACCTCAATCTATCTCCTTTCTTGTCTTCAGACTTCTCCACCTTTGTCACTTTGGGACTAGGAATAAGAGAATAATAAACAATTCCTTCAAGAATTGATTTCCTCCTACCACCAACACCTTGGCCTCCTTTGCTTTTTTTTTCTCCATGTAACAACTCTATCACCTTACCATCTTTGGTGATTGAATATGTGTTCCTAGCACCATCATGTTGTGCCTTCAAATCAAATTTCCATGGTCTCCCAAATAGGAGATGGAAAGCATCCATCTTTGCAATGTCAAACAACAACCTATCCTTATAGGCTCCAATCTAGAATTCTAACCAAGCCTGCTCTTCCACAACAGCTTGCTGACCTTGGGTGAGCCATGAGACCTTGTAGGGACAAGGGTGAGGTAGTCTTCTAAATTTTAGCTTATCCACTATTTCCAGAGACACAAAGTTTTCAGTTGATCCAGAATCTATTAGAACCTTGCATACCTTTCCACCCGCTTTGCGAGTGGTCTTGAATAGAGACTTTCTCTGTGGGGGTTCTTTGTTAGCCATCTTCATGGTAGTTATTTCTCTTTTGATCATGAAATATTCACCTCTTTCAGGGTAACTATAGCTATCAGGGGTATTGACACTCTGGTATGTATTTTCACTTGCCACAATTTGGCAATCAGATTCTTCGACAAAGTTACTTCTTCTTTCCCCATGGAACTAGTAGGCTTGTCAGGACACCTATTGGCCATGTGCCCTTCTTGATTATAGTTATAGCATCTGATTGGACCTCTACCTTGATATCTTCCCCTAAATGGTGGTCTTCTTCCTTTGAAGTTACCCCTCTGATTGTATCCTCCATTGTTATTTTGACTACTTTCTCCTTTAGTGCCTTCTTGATTTGTTTCACCTTGGTTTCCAAAACCATTTCCCTTACTTCTGAAAAAGCTTCTTCCCCCTCTCTATTGTCTTCCTCTTCCTTTATTGTTTTGATCTTCTCTCCTTTTTATTTTCTCTTCCACCTTGATGGCAAGTTGATGGCATTTACCAACTGTATCTGGGCTAAGGAGGTTTAGTTCTTCTTGGATGTTGTACCTTAATCCATTTAGGTACCGGGCAAATTTTTCACTCTCCTCCTCCTTTGTCTTCGACTTCATACATAGCCTTTGGAACTCCTCAGTGTAAGAGTTCACATCCATCTCCTTTTACTTGAGATTTTGCCTCTTGTGAAGTTGAACTTCATAATCCTTGGGTACATAAGCCTCCTTTACTAAGGCAACCATATTTTTCCAAGAAACAATCTTGGATTTGTTGTCCTTTTCTCTCTCCACCTAGACAAAGTTCCACCAAGTTAGGGTGGCTCCCTTCAACTTAGATTTAGAAATCTTCACCTTTTGGTGCCCTGGAATGTCTTCACATTCAAAGAAACTGGATAGGGAGTCTAGCCAATCCACCACTACATCTGGTTCCATCTTCCCAGTGAAAGTTGGCTAATCAATCTTTTGCTCTATGGTTCTTCTCTCCATGGACTTGAGGGCATTAAGGAAGTGCCTCTGGTCAGGAGGAATCTCCTCTTCTTCTGGAATAGGGATCTCATCTTCATCCCCTTCTTCACCGCTACTAGTGCCTCCATCTTCATTCCCATCTACTATACCCCTTAACCTCTCTATCTCCTACTGCATGGCCTTGCAAGAATTGGCCTGCTCTCTCACAATCTTTGCCAATTCCATGTTGGTGATTGGTCCCCTAGGGACTTCTTCCCCTCCATCTACCATTTTATCAAAATCACTATCTCTTTACCAAAGTTGTTACTAGCTCTCATACCACTTGATGCAGATCCCTCCTTGTATCTTATCAAACACTTCAGGATGTATGACACTAACCCCTTAGAACACAAATGGGATCCTACAAAGCAAGGCTCTACAATCTTAGTCCCAACTCCTCATTTCACTCCAAGATTCATACTACTCAAATTGGGTAACTTGCTCCATTATGCATCATGAAGCCCCCTAAGGTTACTGACCTTCACAACACCTATTTTGGATCATACAATACTCACCTAGACTAGACCAAACACAGGTTTCAAGGATTTAACCCAATTCCCTATGACACCTTCACAATTAGGCCTATTTTCTTATAGCCCTTGGAGACGGGTGATGGGACCTTAAGTCCAGACTTTTCCAAACACCCTGGCAAAAATATCACTGATTCAGATACCCTTTATGGTCTTACACAATCCCCTAAAAGGAGAAGTCAAGATTTGACAAGGAAAGGTCTAAACCTTGTGATGACCAACTGTCCTGAAGGGCTAATTAGGCCTCCATTTGTGAAGCAACTATATCAAAATGGACACACCTTACAACCACAACCCTATGAGAATATAGGGAACCATAAACCATTAGAGGTTCCATGGTTACACACCTAGAATCATCGCCAATTTTATTCTAGGGTAACTATTGCAGTCTAAGGGCTAGGTAGCCACATAAAGATGCCTACTTAGGACCTGATCAAACACACATATCCCTTGCTCCTCCTACAAAATGCTTTTGGAATCATATATTACATAGGCCTCACTTGCATTCCACCCACTACCATGAAATTTAGATGAACGGATTGCAAGTTATGGCCATGGAAAGGCAAAACCCTAGGTAAACCCTAGTTTTCTAGGTACCTACAACAAAACTTGGATATCTGGAGAAAAACAAATGATCAAGACCTAAAATCAAGGCAAAATCACTGGTAACTCACTACACTAATATAATCACAACATTGGGGATTGGTCCTAATCTGTACAACTCCATATCCCATGCCAAAACTTCATATTTGCAAGAAAAACTCATAATTTCTTATTGTTTGCAATCATAAAATCTTTCTCCGTAAAGTCTCTCCTTGGGAATTGTGTCATAAAGGTTTTTATACCCCTATACAACTTCTCTCAACCAAAAATAAGATGTTAGAGCCATTAGAGGAGTTAGACCAACAAGAATTCAAAAATTTGCACAAAAGTTGCTCAAGACAACTTTTGACAAAGTTGTCAAAAATGTCATTTCTTGCACCCAAATGACTTGGGTCAAGACTAACACCTCTAAAAACCCTAGAAGCACATAAAACAACTAAAACCACTAGGACAAACATATCCTAAGCACACTTAGTCCCCTTTTGTCCAAAAGTCCTAATTGGCTTATCAAGATGCCAAAATAGGAGTTTGGCTCACAAGATGGGGTCCTTTATTATGAACACAAAATGCATGATTGAAACACAAGAAAAACATCCTAAGACATGTTTAAGGTCTTATAATTCATCCTTTAAGCCTAAATGATCATTTTGAAGGGGTGTCCTTGCACCAGATTGACTAATAAATCATCGGCTAAGGTTATGTGGGATAAATTGCAAACTCTGAATGAAGGTGATTCTACTATCAAAATTGCTAAACTTGATGGTTATTGGGTAAGATATGAAAACTTAAGGATGGAAGATAATGAAAGAATTGTTGTGTTTATGGAAAGAGTAAATGAGATTGTTATGGGAATTCAATGTTGTGGAGGATTTCGGAGTGAATATTAAATAGTTTCCAAAGTCTTGAGAGCCCTTCCACCAGCTTACAAGATGAAGGCAACTGCAATTAATGAGTTGAGAACAATGGAAAACTCTTCAGTTATCAGAGACATTATGATTGGAAAATTATCTGCTTTTGAGCTTGAAGAATTTGAATCTTCTAGAGCTGTAAAGTCTGAACCTGCTTTTCATACACCATCATCATCATCATCCACTGGCAAAAGTGATTGGAAAGTCCTATATGACAAAAGAATTGGAAGATATGAGGAAAGAAGATGAATAGTTATTTTCTACAAAAGTACCTAAAGGACCAACAGGAAGTAAGTATGAAGATGTTAGAGAATAGGTTCCATCTCACATCCCTCGGGGAATTAAATAGTAGAGGTAGAAGATGAGGATGGCAAGGAAGATGTTATAATGCTTGTAGGAAAGAATTTAATTTCTGATGACAATTTTATTATTCTCAAGAGTTTAAAACTTTCATGTATAGATATAAAGGAAAGTTGCTCAGGAAACAAGCTGGAGAAATTACTCTTGAGAATGAGCCTGAACTTCTTACTAAGCTTCAACATGACGTGGACCATCAAATTGCCTCCATTAAACCTAAAATAGGAAGACAATTGTTGCAGGAAGTAGGAGTACTCATTGTCCCAGGATGGAACATGAGCTCAACTATGCTATTTGATAGCTTTGTTAAAAGTACCAATAATGAAAAGATATTGCTTCCTCATGATGTGGATAGTGTATATTCAGGATCAAGTTTTCACCCTGAGGAGGAGAAACTTTTGCAGTGGGCCCTATATCCAAATAATAAAATGTTGATTCTGGTAGAAACTGATAAAGTTTTTGGTCATTTAATGGTGCAGAAAGTAGGAGAAACTAATGCTTTGGAAACAACAGATCTGAATGTCAATGTTTCTCAATTCAACCAACCCAAATGAGACATGTTGAAAAAGAAAGAGACATATACAAGGAGAAATTTGAAAAGGCAAAGGAACTCTGATTACAACTTGAGGAAAGAATAAAATCAGTCTCACAAGAGGAATTCTCATATGAGTGTGAACAACAAATTGCTATTTCCTTGCAAGACACCAACTATTGGAAATACAAAGTGGAGAAATTTGAGAAAAAGGCGAAGAAATTGGAAGAACAAGGAAAGAAAACTATGTATGATATGATGGCTCATTTTATCACACATAGACATAAAGAGAAAATGCTTCATGCTGATGAATATTGGAAGACATATGAAGGAACATATCGTTCCTTCCAAGAGCATGTTAGGTTAACTGAGCGCCTGAATGAGAAAGTTAAGAAAATGAAAGATCCTGCAACTGCTAAGATACCTAAGGAAGAAAAAAGGTTAGTATAAAAACACAGGAACACCATGAGGAATAGGAAGAGGATATGGACTAGTTAGATAAGGAGGGTGCAGAGAACCTGCCAGTGGTCCTAAATGGATAAGATGGAGAGGTCATGCCATAGGAGCTATGGAAAGAAGGACTTATTGGTGATCTGCCCAAGGCTTTGAACCTGATCAATGATGATGAATAGATCATGCATCATATGAAGGTGATCACAAACAATGGAAAACTCTTCAGTTAACATAAACATTCTGATTGGGAAATTATCTTCTTTTGAGATTGAAGAATTTGGATCTTCTGAAGTTGTAAAGTCTAAACCTACCTTTCATGCATCATCATCACCATCAACCAGAAAAAGTGATTGGAAAGTTTGATCCTAGATGTGATGAAGGGATATTTCTTGGTTATTCAATTCAAAGCAAAGCATATAGATGTTATAACAAAAGATTACAAAAAATTGTGGAAAGTGCTAATGTGAAAGTGGATGAACAATACATAAATCATTCTATATCATATGATAGGGAACCGACAGTGGAAATGATCATAACCAACCTGACAATGCCTCAACCAGTACAAGAAATTGAGACAGATACACTGGCACAATCAGAAAATTCAACTATGACTGATGATTAGAGAAGAGAACCTGGAGTTCAAAAGACACCAAGGTATGTAAGACTAAATCATTCTGAAGATCAAATTATCAGAGATAGGAACAAGGGAGTTATGACAAGAAGAAGACTGGCAAATGAAGAGGTATGTCTTATTTCTCAAGTTAAACTGGAAACTATTATTGAAGCTTGTAAGGATAAACATTGGTTAAAGTCTATGGAAGATGAATTAGATCAGATAGAGAAAAATAAGACTTGTTCTTTAGTTCCCCAACCTAAAAATAAGAATGTTATTGGAACTAAATGGGTTTTTAGGAATAAACTAAATGAGGATGGTCAAGTTGTAAGAAACAAGCCTAGATTGGTTTGTAAAGGATATTCTCAAATGGAAGGAATTGATTATGGTGAGACATTTGCACCTATAGCTAGAATTGAAGTTGTTAGACTATTTCCTGCCTATGCAGCTTATAAGAACTATAAGGTTTATCAAATGGATGTCAAATGTGCATTTTTGAATGGTGAACTTGAAGAAGTATACTTTGAGCAACCTGATGGATTGTCACTGATAGATGATAAATATATGGTTTGCAGATTGAAGAAATCTTTATATGGATTGAAAGAAGCTCCTAGAGCTTGGTATGCAAGGTTGGACAAATATCTTTTGAAGCTTGGTTTTACTAAAGGTAGTGTTGATAGTAACTTATATTATAAGATCATTGATAATGATATTCTGATTATTGAATTATTTGTTGATGATATCATTTTTGGAGGAGAAGATAAATTGTGCATGGAATTTGAAATTTCCATGATTGGTGAGATGAGATTTTTCTTAGGTTTTCAGATTACTCAAACTGAAAAAGGCATTTTTATTTGTCGAACTAAGTATCTGAGGGAATTGTTGAAGAAGTCTTGTATGGATAATTCCAAACCGATAAGTACTCCTATGGTGACAAGTGAGAAATTATCTATCAAGGATACTTCTACACCGGTAAATCCGATAAGGTATAAGTCTATGATTGGTGGTCTATTATATCTAACTCAGATTAGACCCGATATTATGAATACAGTAAGTATTGTTTCAAGATATCAAAGTAATCCTAAAGAAAATCATGAATGTGCAATAAAGAGGATATTCCAGTATTTGCAAGGAACAACAGAATATGGTTTATAGTATTCTAAAAAAGATGATTTCACTTTATTTTCATATACTGACTTAGATTGGGTAGGAGATACTAATGATAGGCAGAGCACTTCTGGTAGAGCTTTCTTGCTTGGAAAGAAACTGGTTTCATGGATCAACAAAAAATAGTCATGCATTTCTTTATCTACTGTAGAAGCTGATCATGTTGCAGCAACAACTAATTGCACTCAAGTCTTATGGATGAAGCAAATGTTGAAGGATATCAGGGTAAATTATAGTGAACTGGTAGTTATCTACTTTGATAACTCTGTTGCTATTGACATGTCTAAGAATCCGACATTTCACAAAGGAAGTCATATTAGTTTATGTGAACACTAAATAACATATTGTAGACATATTCACTAAACTGATGTCTAACGAATCATTTGAGTATTTGAGAGTCATGTTAGGGGTTTCTACCCCTCTAGCAGAGACTTGATTAATGAAGTTTGTCATCAGTCCGACATGCATTCCCAGAGACATTATTCATGCTGGCACTGATGAGTGGTGCTACTAGTAAGGGGGAGTAGACAACTTTGAGATTTAGAGGTTTATATTATTGCTTTGATATTTTTGTCAGATTTCTAGCATTGATGTCAAAGTAGGAGAGATAGAGATCTGAAAAAAAAATGCAGAACTTTATAGAGATATCATTCATAGGGGGAGAGTTATTGATATTCAGGAGATTATTGGTTGTCTTCCATAGGGGGAGACTTGTTTTGCACTTTTTTTGGTACTTAGATATTTTTCACATCTAGTGTTTCCATCAATGCCAAAGGGGGATATTGTTGGCATTATTGGATGAATTGATTATGTGTTGCATTGATGTTTTGTCATTGATGTCAACACTAGCTGTTATGGTTGGTTACCGGCAGACAGGTTTTGGTTACCGATAGAAGATCTAGTGTTACTGATAGAAGAGACTATATGTTGGACACTTCTAACATGTTTGGATCTATGGAATATGTTTGGTTACATGTGGTACGTTCTTCTGGAGCATGTTTGGGTTAGTTGGTATTGACTTGGTAATCGGATGCTATCATACATTCTAGTAAACCCTTACCGACATAGCTTTCATTAAGGAATCTTGACAGGATGCATAATTGGTGTTGGTACAACTTCTACACGAGTTTTAGGATGCTGAAGATGTTCTTTGATTGTGGCTCAACTGCTTGAAGACATTGCTTTGGCATAGTGGACCTAGAATAGGTCTGATTCCTATCGAGGTTATGGGCCAGTATCATGATAATGTGTACTCTACATGTTACCGGGATGTTTCGAAATGATTTATGGATTTTTTATTGTTGTTTTGGTCTTAAGTAGACATGGCATATCATTGTAATATGGATTTATGTAATGATATTATTGTAATATCCTTTAGGTGGCCAACCTAATTGGTTTAGGTGTTAGTATTTGTATAAAATAATTTAAGATATCATTGTAGATTGTGGCATGTGTGGAATGGTAATAGAATAAGTGTTCATGGTCTTGTAATGCAATATCATATGCAAAGGAGATTTGGTCGATCATAGGTGATCGAATTGGGATTAAGGAAGAGGTCAAAGGCCTCAGGTATTGAGCTTAACTGAGACTCTATTGGATTGTTGTCCATTTATCTTGAGATGGTTTTAGCCTCTCTATAGTCAGTGATACTCTTTTGTAATGAGTAGTACGCTCTAGGCAGTGTGCCTTCCTGCATGTGCAGGCTCCTATTTGTATCATATATTTTTTGTAGAAGTATCATCTGATTGTGGGTAGACTCCCCACCATGGTTTTTCCCTTTCTGGCTTTTCTAGGTACAAATCATGGTGTTATGTGGTATGGTTTCTTTGCATTGATTATCTATTTAATTGTTAAGTTTTAATGTTTACCTGCATCTGTTCCTACCGACATCTGTATATGCTTTGTCAGTACTTGATCTGTTTAAAGGCTATTAAGTGGATTAAAAGTTATAATTTGTTAACAACTGATTCATCCCCCCCTCTCAGTTGTTCACTGATTATCCTAACAATTGGTATCAGAGCTTTTGTCCTCTTTTTCAGAAGCTTAACCACTTGAGGTAGATCCTATGGCAGCTTACACTTCTAATCCACTAACAACTATTTTTCAGAAGATAAATCCCTAAGATTGATGGAACAAATTATGGGATATGGAAATTCAAATGGAGACTCATCTTAGATATCTTGGCAGGGATATTTGGGAGATCATTGAGAAAGGATATACACCTTATGATCCGGCATCTGGCAATCCTGCTCCTACAGACTTGGCTAATAATATTGAGAATGATTGCAGAGCTAGAGAAGCTCTCTTGTGTGCACTTACTGATCAGTAGATCATGGGATTAACTGATAAATCATCGGCTAAAGTCATGTGGGATAAATTGTAAACTTTGAATGAAGGTGATTCTACTGTAAAAATTGCTAAACTTGATGGTTACTAGATAAGATATGAAAACTTGAAGATGGAAGATAATGAAAGAATTGTTGTGTTTATGGAAAGAGTAAATGAGATTGTTATGGGAGTTCAATGTTATGGAGGATTTTTGAGTGAAGATGAAATAGTTTCCAAAGTCTTAAGAGCTCTTCCAACTGTTTACAAGATGAAGGCAACAACAATTAATGAGTTGAGAACAATGGCTAACTCTTCAGTTCACAGAGACATTCTGATTGGGAAATCATCTTCTTTTGAGCTTGAAGAATTTGGATATTATGGAGCTGTAAAGTCTCAACCTACTTTTCATGCATCATCATCATTATCTACCAGAAAAAGTGATTGGAAAGTTTTATATGCAAAAGAATTGGAAGACAAGAGGAAAGATGAAGAATTTGAGCAACTTGAAGCCTTATTTGCTACAAGAGTACCTAAAGGTCCGACAGGAAGTAAGTATGAAGGAAAAGAACCTTTTAAATGTTTTTCATGTAATAAGATTGGTCATTTTGCATCTAGATGTCCTAAAAGGAATGCAAGGTTTGAGGAAAGAGTTAAGAAATCATTTAATCCTAATTAGAACAGATATAGATTCAAGAAAAGTAAACAATGCTACATAGTGGATGAGGAAGGAGTAACTCATGACTCTAGAGATGAACCTACAGAAGACTTTGCTAGTGGATCTGAAAATGGAAAGGAAAGGGTGTTCTATGCTTTAAAGGAAGATGAACCAGAACCGGCTATCAAAAATGAAGAAAAGCCCCTGGTGGAAAAAGTTGAAGATAAGGATGAATGGGTAATTGATAGTGGATGCTCACATCATATGACTGGAGATAAAGGGAAATTTTTGTCCCTACAAGAATACAATGGTGGTCAAGTCAAATTTGGAGATGACAAAGCATGTATGATCAGACATAGAGGTATTATTTCTTTGGATGACAAGCATAACACTAATAATATCTACTATGTAGAAGGTTTAAAGCATAATCTTTTGACTGTTGGTCAATTGGTGGACAAGGGTTCCAACTTTAGTTTAAAGATAGAAAATGCAAAATCATTAATAAGACTAGTTTGGAGATTGCAATTGGTATTCAGACTGGAGGTAATATCTTTCACTTGAACACTGGAAATAAGACATATTTGATTGCTCATATTGATGATATTTGGTTATGGCATAAGAGTTTGTGTCATGCTAATTTTGATTGTATTGTTAAGATCTGTTCAACTAAGGTAGTTAGAGATATACCTAAGATTATGAAGCCTCAGAATTCGGCATGTAAGGAATGTCAAATGGGAAAGCAATTTAGAACTTATTTTAAGAGAATACATGATAAATATAATGATGTACTTGATTTGATTCACACTCACTTATGTGGTCCAGCAAGGACTAGAAGCTTTCAAGGTGATAGGTATTTCATGTTGATTATTGATGACTATTCTAGGATGATGTGGGTGACTTTTCCTAGGGAGAAGTCTGAAGCCTTTGAGAAATTCAAGATCTTTAAAGAAAAGGTTGAAACAAAATTGGATTGAAAATCAAATGTTTAAGATCACATCAAGGCAATGAGTTCACTTCTCATGAATTTAACAGTTATTGTGAGACAAATGGAATTAGGAGACAATTATCTGCACCTCGGACTCCTCAATAGAATGGAGTAGTAGAAAGAAAGAACAAATACATTTTGGATGCAAAAAGATCTATGATGATGGAAGCCAAATTGCCTCACATCTACTAGAGAGAAGCAGTGAGTACAACAATCTACACATTCAATATAATTCACATCAAAAGTGAAACTAGTAAGACCCCTTATGAATTATGGTTTGGACATACACCTACTATTAAATATTTCAGAATTTTTGGAAGTAAATTCAATATCAAAAGAGATGATTCAATTGGAAAGTTTGAACCTAGATGTAATGAAGGGATATTTCTTGGTTATTCAGTTCAAAGAAAAGAATATAGATGTTATAACAAAAGATTGCAGAAAATTATGGAGAGTGCTAATGTGAAAGTGGATTAGTAGTACAAAAATCAATCTATATCATATGACAGGGAATCGATAGTGGAAATGATCATAACTGAACCGACAATGCCTCAATCGGTACAAGAAATTGAGACAGTTACATCGACACAATCAGAAAATTCAACTGTGACTGATGATCAGAATAGTGAACATGAAGTTCAGAAGACACCAAGGTATGTAAGATTAAATCATTTTGAAGATCAAATCATTGGAGATAGGACCAAGAGAGTTATGACAAGAAGAATATTGGCAAATGAAGAAGTATGTCTTATTTCTCAAATTGAACCGGCATTTCTTATTGAAGCTTGTAAAGATAAACATTGGTTGAAGGCTATGGATGATGAATTAGATTAGATAGAGAAGAATGAGACTTGGACTTTAGTTCCCCACCCTAAAAATAAGAATGTTACTGGAACTAAATGGGTTTTTAGAAATAAACTGAAGGAGGATGGTCAAGTTGTAAGAAACAAGGCTAGATTGGTTTGTAAAGGATATTCTCAAATGGAAGGAATTGATTATGGTGAAATATTTGCACCTGTAGCTAGAATTGAAGCTGTTAGACTATTTCTTGCCTATGTAGCTTATAAGAGCTATAAGGTTTATCAAATGGATGTTAAATGTGCCATTTTGAATGGTGAACTTTAGGAAGAAGTATACATTGAGAAACCTGGTGGATTTTCATTGACAGATGATAAAGATATGGTTTGCAGATTGAAGAAAGCTTTATATGGATTGAAACAAGCTCCTAGAGCTTGGTATGCAAGGTTGGATAAATATCTTTTGAAGCTTGCTTTTACTAAAGGTAGTGCTGATATTAATTTATATTATAAGAGCACTGATGATGATATTCTGATTATTGAAGTATTTGTTGATGATATCATTTTTAGAGGAGAAGATAAATTGTGCATGGAATTTGCTAACAATATGAAGAATGAATTTGAAATGTCCATGATTGGTGAGATGAGATTTTTCTTAGGTTTATAGATTGCTCAAACTAACAAAGGAATTTTTATCTATCAAACTAAGTATTTGAAGGAATTATTGAAGAAGTTTTGTATGGATAATTCCAAACCGGTAAGTACTCCTATGGTGACGAGTGAGAAATTATCTATCAAGGATACTTCTACACCGGTAAATCCAACAAGGTATAAGTATATGATTGGTTGTCTGTTATATTTGACTCATACTAGACTAGATATTATGAATTCAGTATGTATTGTTCCAAGATATCAAAGTAATCCTAAAAAAAATCATGAATGTGTAGTAAAGAGGATATTTTGGTATTTGCAAGGAACAACAAAATATGGCTTATGGTATTCTAAAAATGATGATTTCACTTTATGTGCATATACTAACTCAGATTGGGCAGAAGATATTAATGATAGGAAGAGCACCTCTGGTGGAGCTTTCTTTCTTGGAAAGAAACTGGTTTCATGGATCAGCAAAAAATAGTCATGCATTTCTTTATCTACTGCAGAAGTTGAGTATGTTGCAGCAGCAACTAATTGCACTCAATTCTTATGGATGAAGCAAATGTTGAAGGATATCAGAGTAAATTGTAGTGAACCGATAGTTATCTACTGTGATAACTGTGCAGCTATTGACATTTCTAAGAATCCAATATTTCACTCTAAACCACTGTCTAAGGAATCATTTGATTATTTGAGAGATAGGTTAGCGGTTTCTGCCCCTCCAATAGAGACTTGATTGATGTAGTTTGTCATCAGTCTGACATGCATTATCAGAGACATTATTCATGCCAACACTGATGAGTGGTGCTACTACTTAGGGGGAGTAGTCATCTTTGAGTTATAGAGGTTTATATTCTTGCTTTGATATTTTTGTTAGACTTCTAGCATTGATGTCAAAGGGGGAGAGATAGTGATGCAAAAAATAAATTCAAAACCTTACAAAGATATCATTCACAGGGGGAGAATTATTGATATTCAGGAGATTGTTAGTTGTCTTCCACAGGGGGAGAATTGTTTGGCAATTCTTGGTACTTAGATGTTTTTTACATCTAGTGGTTCCATCAATGCCAATGGGGGAGATTGTTGGAATTATGGATGAATTGATTATGTGTTGCATTGATGTTTTTTCATTTATGTCAACACTAGCTATTATGGTTGGTTACTGGAAGATGGGTTTTGGTTACCGGTAGAAGATCAAGTGTTACCGGCAAAAGAGACTATATGTTGGACACTTCTGACATGTTTGGATAAATGGAGTATGTTTGATTCTATGTGTTACATGTTACTTGAGCATGTTTTGGTCAGTTGGTATTGACCTGGTGATCAGATGCTATCATACACTCTTGTAAACCCTTACTGGCATTGCTTTAAGGTTTAACCAGTAGTGCTTTCATTGAGAAATCTTGACAGGATGCATAACTAGTGCTAGTGCAAATTCTAGATGGATTTCAGGATGCTGAAGATGTTCTTTGTTTGTTCTTCAACTGCTTGAAGACATTCTTTGTTGTGGTGGACCCAGAATAAGTCTGGTACCTATCTAGGTTATGGACCAGTACCATGTTAATGTGTACTCTACACGTTATCGAAATGTTTTAGGATGTTCTATGGATTGGTTATTATTGTTTTGGTCTTAAGCCAACATGGCATATCATTATAATATGAATTTATGTAATGATCTTATTATAATATCTTTTAGGTGGCTGACCTAATTGGTTTAGTCCTTAGGGTTGGTATAAAATGATGTAAGATCTCATTGTAAATTATACGATGGGAATGAAAAAGTATTCGTGGTCTTGAAATGCAATATCATATGCGAAGGAAATTTGGTCGATCATAGGTGATCGTATTGGGATTAAGGAAGAGGTCAAAGGCCTTTGGTATTGAGCTTAACTGGGATTGTAATTGGGCATGGTAGATGCTATCTCTAGTAGTTCATTATTTTGGATTCTTGTCCATTTTTCTTGAGGTGGTTATAACCTCTTTGTAGTGAATGAGACTCTTTTGTAATGAGTAGTATGCTCTAGGCAGTGTGCCTTCCTACATGTGCATGCCCCTCATTGTATCACATACTTTCTATAGAAGTATCATCTGACTGTGGGTAGGCTTCCCACCATGGTTTTTACCATTCTAGGTTTTCCATGTACAAATCGTGGTGTTATGTGGTATGGTTGCTTTGCATTGATTATATGTTTAATTATTAATTTGTATTGTTTACCGGTATCTATTTCTATTTTACCGGTACTTTATCTAGTTAAAGGTCATTAAGTGGATTAAATGACATATTCTATTAAAAATTGATTCACCCCCCCTCTTAGTTGTTCACCAGTTATCCTAACAATATCAAGCACACATGAGATCAAGAATTCAAGCAATTGAGCGTTATCAATTTTCTTTTAGCTTAGTAGCTACAATAGAGTCAATTTTCAAGCATTTAAGGAGACATTATTTATCCTATTTTGTTGAAGACTTCCTATGTTGGCAACAAGACAACAAACCAAGAGGGGGGCTAAATCAATTTTCTCAGAAAAATTTACTTAAAGAAACTCAAATTTAGATCTAATTGTTAGCAATGAAAGCACAAATCAACACCACATCAATAACACACATTACACCAATATTTCTAACGTGGAAAAATCAGTTAAGAGAAAAACCATGGTGGGAACCTATCCACAATGAGATAATACCCTGTTAGGAGTAAGTGAAATATTACAATGGGGAATGCACATGCATTAAGGCACATTGCCTAGAGCTCACTGCTCAAAACAAATAGCAAGAAGGGTTATAGCCCTTGGGAAGGCTCACTGCCTTACAAAAACATTCAAATTACATGTAGAGGATCATGAACTAATGAGATAGAATCTTCTCATGCCTGATTACAGTTCCAGTTAAGCACATAACAAAAACTCTTCTTTTTCACACTTTTGTACACTTCTTCGCACTTCTCCTCTGCTACTGAAAGATAAAATCAATGTTCACACACATAGGTACATCTCCCAAATGAATATTACATGTATTTATACAACTCATCAACCTATGTTCGTCTCAACCCTCAACACAAATTATAAAGTAGTAACCTCACACGCTACAACAATACATACAGACCAAAATAATGTCGGCTAAGACATAGTTTGTACCTAAACCAACACCGCACACAAGAAACACTTTCAATAATTGTGCCTTGAACATTCGTAACATGCTACAATCATCATGAATGTCACATAGCACAGAGAAAACCAATGAATCGAGAAAATGATCAATAACACACACAACAATCAATATTGACGATCAACATAGATAGAACACAATCTAGAAATATCCACAAGCAACATGAATAACCACATAAACAACCACAACATCACCACTTACTAGAATATCCATCATCATTATACCTAACCTCAAGAACATACAATGAACTGACTGTTAAACTAAAATATTCACTTCCAAAATTCCAAATCACGAACCATCTGAATTGAGGACACATATGAATGTCCCAAACACTTTGCCAAATCTGCAAACCAAGATATTTCTATTCTGGATCAATGTGGAGCATAATCCTGAAAACTAAATAATAGAAACAACTAAAAACTAACCACAATACTGGATCTTACAACTCAATCAAATAATCATGCAAACATTTGAAACTTTTGCTTAATCACCTAGAGATGAGTATCTCAAAACCCATTAAATTGCAACAACTCATCCAATCTAACAGAAACACTAAAACACATAGAGAAATGTGTTCAAATCAATGACAACACATTATTCTAGAAAACTTCTCAACAATATAATTGAAGGAACACAATGGACCACTGAGAGGAGGTGAATCACTGGTCATCAAAAACTTTAACTTCTAAAATTATTAAATATCTAAGCTTTAATCATAGTAATAATAAAGCTATGAGTAGAGATATAAAACACATTAAAAAACACAGAGATAGAGAGAGAAATCTCATAACACGAGAATCTATAAGGAAAAACCATAGTGGGGAAAAAAATCAATGATAAATGTTGTTGGAGTTTACTACTACAATCCATCCTCAAAAGTAAAACTGATTACAATGTTTAGGGCACCAACCCCTAGCTTTGAGAACCCACTCAGAGACCTTACAATGAACACATAAACAAAACCAATTTATGTACCTTGTTACAATTGAAATATTATAACTCACTTAATTTCTCTCCGCACTTGAGATTGGCTAGACACTTTTATTCTCTCACATCTTATGTTGTCAATCTTAGTCCTCTGATCCTATCATCTCTCCTTCTCTTCCTCTCTATCTTGGCTCTACACTCTCCTACTCTATGTTTTTCTTTCTAGTCTAAACACACTTCTACCTCTATCTTCAACCTTACTGTACTTCCACCTTGCTAAACTTGCACCACACTCAATAGAGACATATAGCCACCTAAATTTAATGGATTCACCTTCACAAGGTTTGTCGATCATAGATCATCACAAATGGTTTCCATCATTATCATGCAACGTGATCTGTGCAATTTTCTAGGCTACATTAGAATTATCCATTTACTCAGTTTACATATTGTTCTTATCATCTCCAGTTGGCAATTCAAATTCCCATACATTTATGGACCAATGATCTGCAACATTTTCCCTCCAAAACAACTCAAGGACAAATCTTCTTGGGCCACTGAATGATTTGCCTTGTCTCATCATTCTAGTCTAGTAGCCATCCATATTTAATGCTACCTTTTCTTTTTCTTTCAATAACCTCTACAATTTTTTACTACTTTCTATCTTAGGGGCACACAGATCTTCCTGCCAATAACAATTTCAAAATAATCTTCTTCAACTTCCAAGAAATTTGTCGCACAAAATCTAGGCAACCTCAACTGCCACTAAAAGGTTACTAAAATTAGTAATCTCCATCTATCTGATGAGATTTGATCTCCTCTTTGTGGATCATCTCAAGCCACACAACAGACTGCAATAGATCTACCATTAATGCATTCTCCATCCTCTTGCACTGATTGGATTGCTAACAACCTCCTTTAAATGCACTACCTTTGTAGTCACCGACTTCTGCATATATGATTCATCCTTTGATCCTTGGAAGACAATTATCTTCATATTAGACATCCTAGTTGCTTAATCAACATTGGTCAACACCCACGTGGGCCTCTGTGTCTATCGAGTAGTCAACGTGCTAACAAAATCCGCTCATCTTGTATCATATGCATCCTTGCGGGATGGTGGGAGAAGCTCTCTTCCTTCCCTTCATTTGACCTAAATTATCATTTACAAGTCCATTTTATTCATATGAGATGGCATAGTGTTTCACCCTTCTTTCTTTTTCTTTCCCTGTGAGATCCTCTTCCTCTTCATCTGCTTGTTACAGGATAGCGGGGGACACTTCTATTCCAATAGTGTTCTTACCCCATGGATGCCAGATCATTTTCCACACCATTAATAAGCACACTAACATCGGGTCAACTTTGGTCCATGGTCGATTAGACTTCATTTATATTTTTCATCCAAACATACTTCCTAGCTATCCTACTTGACACTTGTGTCATGGCGGGGACCACTCATTTCTTTCTCACCATACAAATATTTAACTATCGGAGGATCAGGCCAGAGAAAATTGGTTGACTGAAACAACACAACTAAAATGGGCTCTACTTCCTGAGATGATTGATAGCATGATAGACACTAATAACATATCAACCAAGGCAGGGCCCATAAAACATTCAGAAGATCGGGGATATTTGGAAGACAAGAACTCCAAAGAGGCTTATGGATAAACTTCCAACAAAGAATGATAGAATGATAATACAAAGGAGTTGACAGACTTCAGTCAAAGAAGCAAGCATGGGGACCACTATCAGAGATCGGGGGATTAGGCAGAACTCTAACTTGCAAACTTAGCAAAATACTTGCACTTTTAAAGTTTTGAAGCAATAATCTGATAAGAGTCACTTTTACAAAGAGACCTACATAGTTTGAGAGATACATTTGGTAGCTGCTACATGGCACATCGAAGCTCAAAGAAGGAGGATCCCATACAATCACAATGTATCCTAAAGGGTTCAATCAACAACAAAGACATAAACCACATGGGCCTGACTATCAAGGGTTGAAGGTTGGTCGGAACTCGGCATGAAAACAAAAACAACTTCTTCTTTTCCATTTGGATGTGATAGGTTGATAAGAGGTGAAAAATCTTTCACCAAAATACCAATTCTTTCCAAAACCAAACTGCATCGACAAGACTTCAAAGGGTCATTTAAGCATAAAATGAGTCTTGTTGAAAGTAAAAATCACACCAAAAATGAAATATCTCACCAAGAGTCGAAGACAGTCACACCAAATCACATCAAAACAAAGGGTTTTGGTATAGCATAGTGAGTCTGCCAAGGCTGAAAAAGGTCTCACTGAAACACTATGTCATACCAATAAGGCATACATGTTGCCGAGATAAGAAACCCATGACACCAAAAAAGATTGCATATTGGTATAACACAAGAAGTTTTGCATAGCTCAAAAGCAATCACATTGATAGACAATCATGCCGAAATCTTCCAAACACATAGATTTTGACATACTTTCACTCTACAACATGCTTGATGTGCTATGCCATATTAGCCAATCTGATCTTCCTCTAAGACATCATCCTGCATCTATATCCATTGCAGCTTCTCAATTGTCGATATACCCTACATGCCTACTGCATGTTCATTCAATGGGTGTCCTGCATATCTCTCTACAACTTCATCAACTTAGTCCTGCACACATCTCTTCTGCAACTCCACAATACATGCTAACATCAATGACAAATTCAATACCAACAATCTCCCCCTTTGGCATTAATGTCAATACTGTTGGCATTTGCATAAAGATTGCATTAATGATATGTTATGTTGTCATTGATGTCAATTTAACCGGCAAATTATATTGTTGATATTGTTGTAATATTGTTACTGTAACCGGTAGGAAGAATTTGTGGAGTGAACCAGTAATCGGTGTAAACCTTATCTATTGTTATAACTAATAAACCCTACCTCTTGTTTTTGATAAACCCTAACCAATTAAGTTTGGTGAATTGGCTATATGGGTTTATGATCTGATGATGACATGCATGATTATTGTATGAAGACAATTCCAAGAGATTTTGGTGAGTTTTTATAATGGTTTTTCTCTAGGAATGAGAAAATGTATTGCATCTAATGCAAAGCACATGATGAGTTACTAAGTTCAATGAAGCAGTGATCAAGGAGTGATCAACATTTTCTTGATTGATGTGAAGAGATTGCTATGTAATCCAACAGTCATACTTGAACCGAATTTGTTTGTAATCTCAATGAGAGTTAGGTTTTTGTTGTGTTACCAATCTAATTGATTTGTATTTAAGGTCAATGAAGTTGTTTAGTTTTAAGAGAGAGTTGGGAAAGAGATAGACACAGTTTAGTTGAGTGTGTGGTTGTTGAACCGGATAATGTATCTGCAGTTTGAGTAAAGGTAGATAGGTGCATGAAATGGATCTAATCAAGCAAGTGTAGTGCTATTCAGATAGATCAACAAACTCCTGTTGTTTTCTAACAATTACAACAGAATTGAAATCCCCTAATCGGGTAAGCTCTAACAAGCTTGGTGCTATTCAAATCCTCTAACAAGGTGGTCCATTAGATTTGATTTTCAAATCCTCTATCGAGGTTACTCCTTACAGGGTATTGCTTCTAACAAGGCATTTGTAGTCAATCCCTTAACTGAGTGATTCCTAATAGGATTAGTTCTTAATAGGAATTTTTGTAAATATTTAATAGGCTAGGCTCCTAGTAGGGCAAACTTCAAAAGAGTTTAGATAGTTATCTTGTGAGTCTCATTTCACTGTGGTTTTTACCTATTTGGGTTTCCATGTCAAAAATATTTGTGTCAAGTGGTGAATGTTTTTGTGGTTATGTTTTCATGGTTGATTTACTTAACTACTTAACTATTTTTGATAAGTCATGATAATTGGAAGCATTGAGATATGAAGAAGTTATTTACTATTAATTTGTTGTAATAGACAATCGGTTTATCTTATGAGTTTTTATCTTGACAGAAATATTATTCTAAGTTTAATTTGAGAGATTGATTGGTGGAGTTTATTATCAATTTTTCTATCTACTGATTCACCCCCTCCTCTTAGTAGTTGATCAGATACTTATTCTTTCATCATACCATCAGTTGGTATCAGAGCATTTCAGGTCCTCTAAGATCTAAGCCTAACTACTTGAGGTAAAGATCTATTGATCATGATGAAGATGTAAGGTCCAAAGTTTAATAGAGAGAACTATAGGATATGGAGTGACAAAATGAAAATTTATATCAAGAGTCTGGGAAGTTAGTATTGGGAACATGTCGATACTAAGTATGTTGCACCTACTGGGATGTTGACTGATGATCAGAAGAAAGAGAAACAAGAAAACCATCAAGCATTGGAGGCTATTATCAGTTCTTTGTCTGATGCAGAGTATGTAGATGTTCATGGTCTTGAAACTATATATGAGGTATGGAAAAAACTTGAAGAGATTTATAGTGGTGATGAACATGTTAAGATTTCTAAAGAGGAGAGTCTAAGAGGAAAGTTTAATGACATGCGGATGGCTGAAGGTGAGAATATCTAGCAGTATGGTCAAAGAATAAAAGAGATAGTCGGTGAAATTAAGAGTCCAAGAGGTAAAGTGGAAGATTCCATAGTGATCAATAAGGTATTGAGAACCCTGCTACCGGTCTATGCTATCTGAGTTGCAGCTATTCAAGAGCTGAAGTCCATTGACAAAACTAAGGTAACTCTTGACTCCATCATTGGCAAGCTTACTACTTTTGAATTAAATGGTTATGATGGTAGTGTACAGAAATCTGAGTCTACATTTAGAGCTTCTATTTCTAACCCATTTATGAGGAAAAGTAGAGATGCCAGTCACAGTTAGGAATCCAGATCCAGCAGAGAAGCTGATGATGAAGATAGTTTAGCTGAGCTTGAAGTGTTGTTGGCCAAGTGGTTGCCTAGAGGTATAGGTAAATATGGAGGTAAATTACCTTTGAAATGTTTTGCATGCAACAAGATTGGACACATTGCTGCTAATTGTCCTAATGGTGATAATGAGCACAAACGAGAGAAATTCAAGAAGTGCAAGGGTAAAGGAAAAAGAGATTGTCTTATTTCTATTGATGGTGGTATCATTGATGAGGAATCTGATGGTGATGCTAATGAAGACATTGTGTTTGTATCCATTAAAGAAGAGATGTCAGACTAGAAGGCATTAGTATCCATGATGGATAACTCTAATGATTGGATCATTTATAGTGGTTGTTCACATCACATGACCAGTGATCTGAGAAAATTTCTTTCTCTGAATGAATTTGATGGCGGAGTTGTAAGATTTGGTAATGACTCACCCTGCATGGTTAAGGTAAGGAAACTATTTCTCTTAGTGGAAAGAGTAGTGTAGATGATGTCTACTAGGTTGAAGGTCTAAAGCATAATCTTTTGAGTGTGGCACAACTCAATGACAAAGAATACCCATTGGAATTTAAAAATGGTATGTGTAAGATCTATGACAATAAAGGTGAATTGATTGCAACCATGAAGAAAACTAAAGGTAACTTGTTTCATCTTAATCCTAAAGTTAGCAACTGTTTAATTGCAAAAATAGATGATAGTTGGCTTTGGCATAGGAAATTTTGTCATATAAACTTTGATAACATTGTTAAAGTGAGTAAGTCCAAGACAGTGAGAGATTTGTCTAAACCGGTTAATGCTCTATGTATAGAATGTCAGTTGGGAAAGATGGCATCCTCAAATTTCAAGAGCAAATCTATTTCAGTAGAACATTTGTTAGATTTGGTTCATACATATCTTTGTGGACCAATAAGAACAAAAAGTATTAAAGGTGACAACTATTTTATGATCTTCACTGATGATTGCTCAAGGATGATGTGGGTCACATTCTTGAAGGATAAGATTGAAGCTTTTGGTAAGTTTGAGGCATCCAGTGCCTTAGCTAAGAAAGAGAGAAGTAAGAAGATAAAGTGTCTAAGGAGAGATTAGGGTGGTGAATTTACTTCTCAGGAATTCACTAGGTATTGTGAAGGAAATGGTATCAAGCAGCAACTTTTTGCACCAAGGACACCACAACAGAATGGTATCGCGGAGAGAAACAACCGGTTAGGTGTTGAAGCTGCTAGGATGATGTTGATACAAGGAGGTGTAGCAAAAACTTTCTTGGCTATTCCACCAAGAGTAAGGCCTACAAGTGTTTTAATAACCAGACACTCAGAATTATTGAGAGTGTTAATGTTCAAGTGGATGAATTTCCTGAAGTCTCAGAGGAAACCAGTTCAGAGAAAAAGGATGAAGATCCTTGCATTTTGTTTTTAGAACCAGAAAATGTGAAATCTAAAACCAGCAAAGAAAATATTGATGTACTAGTCCAACCAGAACAAATAAATTTAGAAGAAGATGATGATAATGAAGAAGATGAACCTAAAGATAATGATCATGTTATTCCTAGATATGTGAGACTAAATCACAATCCTAAATAGATTATTGGGGATAAGGATACTGGAGTACTAACCAGAATAAGAATTAGAGAAAACTCTTGCATGATCTCCACTATTGAACCAAGAACTGCTAAGGAAGAATTAGATCAAATTGAGAAGAACAACACATGGACCCTGGTACTCCGACCGATAAATAAAAATGTGATAAGAACTAAGTGGGTGTTCAGGAACAAGTTTAATGAAGATGGTGTTGTAGTTCACAATAAAGCTAGGTTGGTTTGCAAAGGTTATGCACAAGAGGAAGGAGAAGACTATGGGGAGACTTTTGCACTAGTGGCAAGACTAGAAGGTGTTAGGACTTTACTTTCATTTGCAACACACAAGAAATTCAAGGTATACCAGATGGATGTTAAATCCATGTTTTTGAATGGGATACTTGAAGAAGAAGTATACATTGAGCATCTAGATGGTTATGCTTTGACTGGTAAGAAAGGCATGGTATGCAGATTGTATAAAGCATTATATGGATTAAAGTAGGCACCTAGAGCATGGTATGAAAGGCTTCATACACATCTGATGATGATAGGTTTTCTAAGAACCAGTGATGATAGTAACATATATCTCAAATTTGAAGGAGGTAAAATACTAGTCAACGAAGTATTTGTTGATGATATCATATTTGGAGGTAATGATGACATGAGCAACAGTTTTGGAGAAGAAATGAAAAATGAGTTTGGAATGTCTTTAGTGGGGGATAAAAAAGTTCACAGGCTTGCAAATACAGCAAATGAAGAATGGTATTTTCATCACACAGTCTAAGTATGTGAAAGAGGTCTTGAAGACATTTGGCATGAGTGACTATAAACTAGTTGGGACACCTATGGTTACAAGTTGTAAGTTGTCTAAGGAAGATGAGTCCAAATCTGTTGATGAGAAGGAATACAGGTCAATGATTGGAAAATTGCACTATGTTGTTCATAGTAGACTAGACATAGCTCATGCAGTTGACATAGTTGTTAGATTCCAGAAGAATCCTAAGGAAACACATATGATAGCAACCAAAAGAATTTTTAGATACTTGAAAGGTATTGTTGATTATGGGCTATGGTATCCATATGGAGGAAATTTTGACTTGAAGCTGTACACAGATGCAGATTGGGTAGGAAATGTTGATGACCAAAAAAGCACAACCGGTGGAGCATTTTTTCTTGGAGGAAGGCTTTTTTCATGGAGTAGTAAGAAGCAGAGTTGTACTTCACAATCTATTGCTGAAGCTAAGTATGTTGCAGCTTACATGAATTGCACATAGGCTATATGGATGAGGTACATTTAGGAAGGTTTTAAGATGAAGATTTCAGAACCTATAAAGATTTTATGTGATAACACAAGTGCCATAATATTTCCAAGAACCCTATTCTGCATGCGCGAACCAAGCATATTGAATTGAAGTATCATTTCTTGAGGGAAAAAGTTCAATGTAAAGATGTTATCTTGAAGCATTTTTCTACCAAGGAGCAGCTTGTAGATATTTTTACTAAACCTCTGCCTAAGACTAATTTTGAGTATCTTAGAAGTCAATTAGGGGTTGTCCCTCTTCATGAAGTCAGTTAAGTATGATGTAGATTACATCAGTCCTGGAGCTACTTGCGGAATTTTACAAGAGGATTTGCGTAGAAGTGGATGTATTCTATAGGGGGAGCATCAAGTTGCAAATTGTTGATGATGTACAGTGAAATTTGACATTACATGTTTTATTTTCAATTTGGCATTGTTGTCAAAGGGGGAGAATAATTATGTGATTATGGGAAGGAGAACCAGCGACAAGCTAAAGACATAGTGAACATGGTGAATACTTAATAATGTAAACCAAGATTCCTATTCACAATCACGTAGCAATCAATGGTATTGATATTTGTATTGCCATCAATGCCAAAGGGGGAGATTGTTGGCATTTGCATGAAGATTTCCTTAATGATATGTTATGTTGTCATTGATGTCAATTCAACTGGTCATG
This sequence comes from Cryptomeria japonica, assembly GCF_030272615.1. NCBI lineage: Eukaryota > Viridiplantae > Streptophyta > Pinopsida > Cupressales > Cupressaceae > Cryptomeria > Cryptomeria japonica. Next base: position 36,436,320 of record NC_081410.1, on the reverse strand, counting down.
ATATTGTTGATATTTTTGTAATATTGTTACTATAACTAGTAGGAAGAATTTATGGAGTGAACCGGTAATCGGTATAAACCTTATCTATTTTTGTAACCGGTAAACCCTACCTCTTGTTTTTGATAAACCCTAACTGATTAAGTTTGGTGAATTGGTTATATTGGTTTATGATCCGATGATGAGAGGTAATGATGATGACACACATGATTATTGTATGAAGACAATTCCAAGAGATTTTGGTGAGTTGTTGTAACGGTTTTTGTCTAGGGAATGAGAAAAATGTATTACATCTAATGCAAAGTGCGTGATGAGTTACTAAGTTCAATGAAGAGGTGATCAAGGAGTGATCAAGGTTTTCTTGATTGATTTGTAGAGATTTCTATGTAATCCAATGGTCATACTTGAACTGAATTTGTTTGTAATCTTGATGAGAGTTAGGTTTTTGTTGTGTTACTGACCTGATTGATTTGTATTAAAGGTCAATGAAGTTGTTTAGTTTTAAGAGAGTTGGTAAAGAGATAGACACAGTTCAGTTGAGTGTGTGGTTGCCGAACCAGATGATGTATCTCCAGTTTGAGTAAAGGCAGATAGGAGCATGAAATGGATCTGATCAAGCAAGTGTAGTTCTATTCAGATAGATCAGAAAACTCCTATTGTTTTCTAACAATTGTAGCAGAATTGAAATCCCCTAACTGGGTAAGCTCTAATAAGCTTGGTGCTATTCAAATCCTCTAACAAGGTCATCCATTAAATTGGATTTTCAAATCCTCTACCAAGATTACTCCTTACAAGGTATTGCTTCTAACAAGGAATTTGTATTCAATCCTTTTACTGGGTGATTCCTCATAGTATCAGTTCTTAACAAGACTTTTTGTAAAGATTTAATAGGCTAGGCTCCTAACAGGGCGAACTTCAGAAGAGTTCAGATAGTTATCTTGTGAGTCTCATCTCACCGTGGTTTTTACCTATTTGGATTTCCACATAAAAAATATTTGTGTCAAGTGGTGAATGTTTTTGTGGTTATGTTTTCATGGTTGATTTACTTAACTACTTAACTGTTTTTGATAAGTCATGATAACTGGAAGCAAAGAGATATGAAGAAGTTGTTTACTGTTAATTTGTTGTAATAGAAAACTAGTTTATCTTATGAGTTTTTATCTTGAAAGAGTTATTATTATAAGTTTACTTTGAGAGATTGATTGGTGGAGTTTATTATAAGTTTTTCTATCTACTGATTCACCCCCCCTCTCAGTAGTTTGCTGTATACTTATTCTTTCATCATACCATCAAACACCACTCATCACATTGCCTCTTTGATAACAATGACAAATGGTGGGACAACCAATTGCCAACTCATGTCTCTCCCCCTTAGACCTTCTTCACTTAGTAGGAAAATACATATCACTACCCTTCAGACCATATATTCTTCTAGAAAATGTTCATCCTACAACAAACCTACATTATGTAACTGAAACACTTCTTCCCCTTTGATTAATTTGTTGTGCTTGAGTATAATCAATATGATTGTGTAGAATTTTGTTGCATGTATACTAGATGAACCATTATTACAATATAAAAAGTAGTGCCAATACTTCTTATAAAAATTTATTTTCAAATCTGCTCAGCTCCCCCTGTGGTCCATTGGTAGAATATGTATTTTGTTGACCTTGAATTGGTAGTAATTTGTCTCCTCCTAAGAACCAAAACTAGTACACTCCAACTACTCTTCTTTCTTCCATCTGTCTTCTTGCTAACCTATCCTTTGGACTACACATTCACCTTGTTATGCATGCACTCTCAACACTACTTTGTTCTTCATGCCTACTACAAAATTCAATCTACTTGCAATCTTTGTCCTTGCATTTTCAGTAAAATCATTATAATCAACCCTCGAATCCAATGATATTCATTCCAGCATACTCAAGCAGAGTATTATCACCAATGTCTATGAGACAAACTGTATGTTGAATCCTTTCAAACTTGGACTTATATCAATCTTGGACTTATATCAATTTGTTTTATATGCAATTTTTTCTACAACATTTTTCTTGCAATGGTTGTCCGCAACGTTTTAGCATAAAACTACTTCAAATTGTGAGTTTCCTTCTAACTGTCTTATTCACTTGCAGCTATGTTCAACCTCAATATGTGAGTGTACAACCACAAATAGATGTCACACGAGAGAGATATAAATGCCAACAATGTTAGAACATGATGAGCCACCAATGCACAACATCTATAATTAACTACATAGGATATATAACATATTGACTAACTCAACATCAACCATAAAATCTGGTTTCTCATCTTCTTCCTTTGTGTCTTATTCTTAAAGCTAATTTTTGTCATATTTGCAGTATTTTGTCCTTACACTAGTCAATTCAATATTTGGGGGTAGAGGATATGATCAATATGAATCTCCCCCTAGATTCCTTCTTATTGCTAAGCTTGAGGAGATATCACATGTGCATGGAATGCACAATGCCTACTCATGAACACATTCTTGCCATTCTCATTTTCTTGGCTACTCTTTCTCCTCTAGATTTGCTTGATCTTCCTTCATCTTTCATTTTCAACATTTGGAGCAACATTGATCATCTTCCTTTTCTTGACTATTCTTGATCTATAAAACTTTGCATTATGGCCAAATTTATTGCAGTTGTAGCAAACTATATTCTTCCCAAACAGAGGATTAGAGGGCCTTCTATCAATTTTATTTGTTCTCCTTCTCCAAACCATGCCATTATGACCATCTGATAGAACAAAATAATTTCTTGACCTTGTAGGAGCACTTCCAATTTTGTTACATGTATGTCTCTATTTCTCATATGCTCTACCAACTCTTCCATACCGGCCATAGTTGTAATACCTTACCTTTTTGTTGAAGGAGGAAGTGTAGGGGTTGCCACATGACTAGAATGATTTTCTTCTACATTCATAACTCCTATGACCAATTTGATTGTAGCTGTAACAAATAACATTTATATTTCTTCAGGTAGACAATGGACTCTTCCTATCATAGATAGGAGAAGATATATGCATGAATTTTCAACTTGATAAACTATGTCCATATGCATGACATTTTTGATAAATTGTATTTTTACTTATAAAGGTAGCAACTTGACCTTTCCTAGACCATTCTCTACACTCGCTCTATGTCCATGACCTTTGCATGAATAAGAATAAATAGAGAAAGAGGGCTTATAACTAAGAAATTTAGTTTTTCAAGTGTGTGGAGATTTTGTTAACTGGTTTGCTCCATTTCTTGTTCTTTTATTGACCCTAGTGTTGACGGGTATTTTGATACACTCACCAATAGTCAGGTAGAATATGAAATGTATACCACCTTCCTTGAAAATAAATCAATCTCAAAAGACTCATTACTCAAAGGTATCTATAGTCGGGTCATGATGATGTTGGGTCACTTAGTGGCTAATGCGATTTTACCTATCAAGGGGCCTGTTGGTTGTCACCAAATAAACAAAGTTCTTCTTTTTTTTGTATTTTTTAATTTTAACTTCATTCCAAAAAATGTCAAAAGATAGATCAAGGTAAAAAGAGATGATAACAAAATCAATACATAACAACTAAATGCACTACGAAGTCAATGGATCACAACAAGGTATTATCAATAACATCTATTCAACATTCAAAAGGGGCATTCCACCAGATATGTGAATTCATAAAACCCACACATAAATGGAAATAGCAATCACAAGATCATATAATTGCTCTACTATTTTATCCTCATACACCATTAACATGCATAATATGATTCATAAAATAATTAAGCTTGAAAGAACAAGTTGTTGATTCAAATGGAAGAAGATACCAGACTACCAAGAACAGAAACCAAGAGAACATGTACTATAGATCAAACAATCCACAAGCTACTTTTGTATTGATCTTTATAAATATGAATAACAAAATTTCTTCAAGAGTTCATGTGATAGAAATTACATAAAACTAAATTATCTAGCTAAATGGCCTTCAATAATCAATCCACTAACCCCCAAAATTGCCCAAATTCTACAATTTATTGAGTTTTACCCTACATTCTAGGAAGGCATCATGCTTGTAAACTAGGATTACAAAAAGGGAGGAGTCGTAGTCAACATGAAAGTTTTTTCCTACGAACTCCAGTTAATTGATACTAAACTAATACTTAAGGTTCACTTCCAAAATGATGCTCCAGTGGAACGAACTTCGAACCATGCAAAAATAATGCCCAAAAATCAAGCATTATATGCAACCTCAGTTGAAGGCTCAGTTGTAGCAGTAGTGATGGTGTTCCAACATGCATTTTCTTTTCACAACTATCTGTTTTTTATTTTTATTCTTTTTATAATTTTGGTAGTTGGTGAGGAAGCATTTCATTGAAGGAGCAGGTAGGTCAGTGATGCATTGGATTCTAAATTTAGTTACTCTAAGTATCTCTTTTAAATTTTCTAACCTATTGACCATATAATCCATCATTACTTTTGCACCCTGGCATTGAAACACCACATACATATATCTATCCATTGCTTCTATGGTGAATTCTGTAGTGGCTAGGAAATGGTCTGCAGTAAAAGAATCCCATCGGCTAAGTATGGTCTCCTGATGTACTCCTCCTTTCTTAAGGTTATAACCATCCTTCCCTAATAATTTATCCAATAGCTGCTCATATACTTCAAGTATTTTGAGAAATGGATGATCTTCCTTAAGAACCTTTATGCGGCATTGCTCCATGATCTTCATTTTTAAATCCATATATCTATATATGACTATAAGTTACTGACACTCTCTCCTCCTAGCAAGTCTTCTTTTGCAATGGTCTCTTCTCCCAATCTTTGAATCTTCTTAAGCATATTATGCAGTTGTGAGAGATGGAGGATATGTTGTTCCCACTCCTTGGAATAGGAAATAAGAGCTTTCTCATTGGCATGAGCTCCTGCAAACACCTTCAATGTGTCCTGCAAGAACATTTTAACCTTATCCATTTGATCTTGAGCCCAGGTCCTAACCATAATTGTCTTAGATAGTTTAGATAATCAGAAGACAACTGAGAGGGGAGGGGGTGAATCAGTTGTCATAAATTACAAGAACATTTAGCAATTAAAACTTTAATATCGGAACCCAAAACATTAATACCAGAATAGAGGATAAACCAATTAAGAATAAACAATAATCATAGAATAAAATCCATCCACACAACACCAAGATTTGTACGTGGAAAACCTAGTAAAGGAAAAAACCATGGTGGGAAGCCTACACACAGTCAAATAATACTTCTGTAGTAAGTATGTGAATTACAATGAAGGTTCCTGCACATGCAAGAAGGCCAACAACCTAGAGAATGTTTCTCATCACAAAAGGAGTCTCACTGACTACATATAAATCCAAACTACAATCCGAAGACGTGTTGAACTGTGAAAGATAGCATCTCCTATGCCAGAGTACAAATTCGGTTAAGCTCGATACCAAAGGACTAAATCCTCTTACATAAACCCAATTCGATCTCCAATGATCAACCAATTCCTTTGCATGAATGATATTACATTATTCACACATTACATTCCTTGACCATGACCTCTTTCATTAACCATGATGATCTACAATGAGATATTACATCTATTTATACAAACCCTTGACCATAAATAATCAAGTCGACCACCTGACAATAAATCAATTACATAATTACAAACCATGTCATCCTTAAGACATCCCAGAAATACATCAATAGGTCTTATCCACATGTTACATTAAATCCAGTCTATAACCTAGATCAACCGGGACCAAGTATAGGTCCACACGCTTCAACAATGATCTCCAAATGCCAAGTCTCGAACATGATCACCAACAACATCCTAAAACTCCATCAGAAACCAAGCTTTTAAGCAAGTAGAATAGCATCCAATCGCCAGACCAAAAGCAACTAACCAAATATGAGTATAAGTATCATGAACAAGCCAAAAGCCAATTCCATCACCAGATTATACTAGAGCCTATTGGATCGTATCGGATCCAAGTTAACCAAAAACCACTTAAACTACTGGGACCAGAAGGGTGTTGATAAAGAATCCAAACAACTAGTGTTGACATCAATGCAACACATAATCAATTCCACCAAATGGCCAACAATCTCCCCCTTTGACATTGATGGCAACACTAGATGTGAAAAACATCTAAGTACCAAGAAATGCTAAAAAAGTCTCCCCCTATGGAAGATAGCCAACAATCATCTGCATATAGCTCTGAATATCAATATCTCTCCCCCTTTCATATTTCTCCCCCTTTGACATTTATCATTTTCTTCCTTTGTCTTTTTCACATCAATATTACTCCCTCTTTGACATCAATGCCATAAATCTGATAGAAATATCAAAGCAAAAACATAAGCCTCTAAATCTCAAAGCTGACTACTCCCCCTGAGCAGTAGCATCCCACATCAATGCCAAAATTAATAGCATCTCAGATAATGTATGTCGGATTGATGCCAAACTGCATCAATCAAGTCTCTACTGGAGGGGCAGAAACCCTCAATCTGTCTCTCAGGTACTCAAATGATTCCTTGGATAAAGGTTTGGTGAAAATATTTGCAATCTATTCTTCAGTGTTCACATAAACCAGTCTTACTTCATTTGCTTCGACCTTCTCTTTCAAAAAGATATACTTGATAGATATGTGCTTTGTCTTACAATGAAATCCAAAATCTTTGATATATCAATAACAGTAGAGTTATCACAGTGAATAACTACCAATGTGTCATAATCCACCTTTATATCCTTCAACATTTGCTTCATCCATAAAACTTGTGTACAGTTGGTAGAAGCAGCAACATACTCAACTTCAGCAGTAGATAGAGAAGTACATGTCTCTTTCTTGTTGATCCATGAAACCAATTTCTTTCCAAGAAAGAAATCTCCACCAAAAGTACATTTCTGGTCATCAACATCTCTAGCCCAATCAACATCTGTATATGCACATAAAGTGAATTTATCATCCTTAGGGTACCACAAGTCATATTCTAATGTACCTTGCAAGTATCTAAATATCCTTTTCACTGCCATCTCATGATTTTCTCTAGGATCACTCTGAAATCTTGAAACAATACAAACAACATTCATAATGTCAGGCCTAGTCTGAGTCAAATAAAGAAGACCTCCAATCATAGATTTGTATCTTGTAGGATTTACTGATGTAGAAACATCTTTTGTTGCCAATTTCTCACTTGTAACCCTAGGTGTACTTACCAGTTTAGAATCTCTGATACCAAATTTCTTCAACAATTCCTTAGTATATTTAGTTTGACAGATAAAAATGCCTTTGTCAGTCTGAGTAATTTGCAAACCTAAGAAATTTTTCATCTCACCAATCATAGACATCTCAAATTCTTTCTCCACGTTCTTAGAAAATTCTATGCATAATTTATCTTCACGTCCAAAAATAATGTCATCAACAAATACTTCAACAATCAGTATATCATCATCAATGATTTTATAATATTAATTACTGTTAGCACTGCCTTTAGTAAAACCAAGCTTCAAAAGATATTTATCAAACCTTACATACCAAGCTTTAGGTATTTTTTTCAATCCATATAAAGCTTTCCTTAACCTGCAAACCATATATGTATCATCTAATAGTGAAAAACCTTTAGGTTTCTCAATATAAACTTCCTCATCAAGATCCCCATTCAAAAATGCACATTTAACATCCATCTGATAAACCTTGTAGTTTTTATAAGCAGCATAGGAAAGAAATAATCTTACAGCTTCAATCCTAGCTATAGGTGCAAAAGTCTCTCCATAATCAATTCCTTCTTGAGAATATCCTTTACAAACCAATCTAGCCTTATTCCTTATAACTTTACCATACTCATTCAATTTATTCCTAAAAACCCATTAAGTTCCAATAATATTTTTATTTTTAGGCCGGGGAACCAAAGTCCATGTGTTATTTTTCTTAATTTGATCTAATTCTTCTTCCATAGCTTTTAACCAAAATTCATATTTACATGCCTCAATTACTGATACCTGTTCAACTTGTGAAATTAAACATACCTCATTAGTTGCTAGTCTTCTTCTTGTCATCACTCCATTGTTCTTATCCCCAATGATTTGATCTTTAGAATGATTCAATCTCACATACGTAGGAGTCTTTTGACTCTCTGTTCCTCTTCCCTATTCTTCAATTACTGTGGAATTATTTGATGTTGCTGGAGTAACTGGTTCAACTCTCTATTTCGGTAAAGGTGCTACCGGTTCAGATATAATCATTTCCACTGTCGGTTCCTTCTCATAAACTCTAATTTGACTTTTGTTCAGCTCATGTACTTTGACATTAGCACTCTCCACAATTCTCTGCAATCTCTTGTTATAACATCTATATTCTTTTCTTTCATTAGAATAACCAAGATATATGCCTTCACCACATCTAGGATGAAATTTCCCAATAGTATCATCTCTCTTGATATAACATTTACTACCAAAAATTCAGAAATACTTAACTGTAGGTGTATTGCCAAACCATAATTCATAAGGTGTCTTACTAGTTTCTCCTTTTATATGTACTATATTAAATGTATAAAGTATTGTACTCACTGCTTCTCTCCAGTAGATACGAGCTAAATTAGCTTGCATTCTGTTGAGGTGTCCGGGGAGCAGAAAATTGTCTTTTTATACCATTCTTGTCACAAAAGTTATTAAACTCATCAAATGTGAATTATCCACCATGATCTAATCTCAAACATTTAAACTTCAATCCTATATCATTTTCCACCTTAGCCTTAAAGATTTTAAAGTTTTCAAATGCTTCAGAGTTTTCTCTCAAAAAAGTAACCCACATCATTCTAGAATAATCATCAATGATTGGCATGAAATATCTATCACCATGAAAACTTTTAACTCTAGCAGGGCCACACAAATTAGTATGAATAAGATCAAGAACATCATTTGATTTATCTTGTATACTCCTAAAAGAGGTTTTGACCTATTTACCCAGTTGATATTCTTTACATACCAGATTATAGGGCTTCATAATCTTAGGTATATCTCTAACAACCTTAGTTGAACTGATCTTCACAATGCAATCAAAATTCACATGACATAGCCTTTTATGCCATAGCCAACTTTCATCAATCTGTATAATCAAACATGTCTTCTCAGTGGAGTTCAAATGAAATATATTACCTTTTTTTTGTGTACCGGTTGCAATATCCAAGCCAGATCTGTTAATGATTTTTGCATTTTCCATCCTTTAACTATAATTGAAATCCTTTATCTACCAATTGTCCTACACTCAAAAGATTATGCTTCAAACCTTCAACATAAAAAACATTGTCAGTATTGTTCTTATCATCCAATGATATAGTTCCTTTTCCTTTGATCATACATGCCTTGTCATCTCCAAATCTAACTAGTCCACCATCAAATTCTTATAAAGATGGAAACTTCCCTTTATCTCTAGTCATATGATGTGAACAACCACTGTTAATTACCCATTCATCCTTGTCTTCAATTTTAGCAACAAGTGCCTTTTCCTTAGGTACATTCTTTTCCAGCATCAGATCATCTTCCTTGATAGCCAGGAACACCCATTCCTTCCCATTGTCAGATCCACTAGCAGAGTCTTCTGTTAGTTCATCATCTAAATCAGTAATGCCTTCCTCATTTTCTATGTAGCATGATTTGTCTATGTTTTTCTTGAATCTATATTTGTTCTAATATCCAGGGTTAGGCTTAAATGATCTTTTAACTCTTTCTTCAAATCTTGAATTTCTTTCTAGACATCTAAATGCAAAATGACCAATCTTATTGCATACAAAATATTTAAAAGGTGTTTTTCCTTCATACTTACTTCCTACCAGTCCTTTCAGTACTCTTCTAGCAAATAGAGCTTCAAGTTTCTCAAACTCATCATCTTCTCTCTTCATATCTTCTAACTCCTTTGCATATAAAGCTTTCCAATCTTTCTTATCAGTTGCAAATGTAGATGCATGAAAAGCAGGTTCAGTCTTCACAGCTCCAGAAGGTCCAAACTCCTCAAGCTCAAAAGCAGACAGTTGCCCAACCAAGGTATCTCTGTTGACAAATGTATTAGCTATTGTTCTAAACTCATTAATAGCAGTAGCCTTCATTTTGTAAGCTGGTGGTAGGGCTCTTAGGAGTTTAGAAACAATTTCATCTTCACTTAGAGTTCCACCACAACATTGAATTCCCATAACAGTCTCATTTACCCTTTCCATGAATACAGTAATCCTTTCATATTCTTCCATCTTCAGGTTTTCATATTTCACCTAGTAACCATCAAGTTTAGCAATCTTCACTGTAGGGTCACCTTCATTAAGAGTCTCCAATTTATTCCATATAACCTTTCCAGTTGATTTGTCTGTTAATCCTATTATTTGCTGATCAGAAAGTGCACACAAGAGGGCTTCTCTTGCTCTACAATAATTCTCAAGTTCCTTGTCCAAGTTTGTCAGAGAAGGATTGCTAGATCCCGAATTAAAGGGTGTGACACTATTCTATGTGATATCCCAAATCTCGTTGCCAAGAAATCTTAGATGAGTCTCCATCTGAATCTTCCATACTGTGTAATTTGTTCCATCAAGCCTCAGAATATCCCTTCGAAAAATAGCTCCAGAAGAACTAGATGAACTTGAACTATTAGTCTCCATAGGATCTTCCTCAAGCGGTTAAGCTTTTGCAGAGAGGACCAAATCTCTGATACTAATTGTTAGACAGTTCAGATAACTGGAAGACAACTAAGAGGGGGGCGGGGGGGAGGGAGGGAGGGTGAATCAATTGTCATAGAATACAGGAACATTCAGCAATTAAAACTTTCAAACCAGAACCCAAAACATTAATACTGGAATAGAAGATAAACCAATTAAGCATAAAAAATAATGACATAATAAAATCCATCCACGCAACACCAGGATTTGTACGTGGAAAACCAAGTAAAGTGAAAAACCATGGTGGGAAGCCTACCCACAGTCAGATAATACTTCTATAGTAAGTATGTGAATTATAATGAAGGTGCCTGCACTTGTAGGATGGACAACATCCTAGAGCACACTGCTCATCACAAAAGGAGTCTCACTAACTACATATAAATCCAGACTACAATCTAGAGAAGTGTTGAACTGCAAAAGATAGCATCTCCTATGCAAGAGTACAACTCCAGTTAAGATCAATACCAGAGGACTAAATCATCTTACATAAACCCAATTCGATCTCCAATGATCGACCAACTCCTCTACCTGAATGACACTACATTATTTGTACATTAAATTCCTTGACCATGACCTCTTACATTAACCATGATGATCTACAATGAGATCTTACATCTATTTATACAAACCCTTGACCATAAACAATTAGGTTAGCCACCAGACAATAAATCAGTTACATAATTACAAACTATGTCGGCCTTAGACCAAACAAGTAATATCAAAACATAATACATCCTGGAAATACATCAATAGGTCCTATTCACACATTACATTAAAGCTGGTCCATAACCTAGATCAACCGTGACCAAGTATGTTGGAATCCAAGAACACTGAGAGGGGGGGTGAATTAGCGTTATGCTGATAATATAAGATTTCACCTTATTATAACATACACATAGAAACTAGTAAATGAAGAAACATATAACATGAAGTAAATAAACCAACCACATGAATGAACACCATAACACACAGGTTTTATATGTGGAAAACCTCAAAGAGGAAAAACCATGGTGGGATTTGTGACCCACAATATCAATTAACTATCCATATGAAAGATATTACATAGCATGGGGGCCTGCACATGTATGAAGGCACGCTGCCTAGAGCACACTGCTCAACACAAAAGAGTCTCACTGACTACAAGCTTCTGTTGAGATAAAGCAATACTAGTGAACTCACAAAATGCATCTGTAATGCCAAAAGAGTTTTAGTTAAAGCTTTGTTCTGTACTGGTTCATAAACCTTGAATCCTTCTACCAGTATATCCTTTCCTCCAAGAATTATTTACAAACCATCTATTGATCATTGCATGATATTACATTCGCATACAAATGACCTACATGCATATCCTTCACATTACACATTTCTACTACCTTGTCATATATCAAAATGACCTAACAAACTGACTTATATACCCTTTACAAACAATATTCCTTATGTCGGCTTACAATATAAAAGATATTCAATGTCATCCCTTATACTATAATTACAAAATGATTTTACAAATAAAAAATTTCAAATCCCAAACTGATGTTGGTGCCAATGTCAGTGATGACCCTGAATGCTCCAATGTTGGTATCCATCGGTGAATGCCTCCAAATGCTAGTATATGCCTTCAATAGAATATTGTTACCATCAATGAAAACATATGAATCCAATGAGTGTCAATTGCCAACAATCTCCCCCTTTGGGATTGATGGCAACACTCATGTGAAAAATGGATTCCTTGCTAGTTCAACTGAAACATGAAACATGCTCCCCCTGAGATGATTGACTCTATCGATATCCTTCCCTAGGATTATGTACATATTTTTCACATAATATACACTCCCCCTTTGGCATCAATGCCAAAGACCAGTGAAAGAATTGAAAGACTAATTACAGATTACTTTACCGAAGCTTGACCAATCTCAAAATTTTTGGGTAAGCTTTCTCTAGCAACTGTACATAGGTATCCCATCCAATTTTGAATGTTTTAGATATGGATACAAGCCCACTCAGTAAATGTGCAAGTGTTTCTTTCTCAGTGACTTATGCTGGTGTGGGCTTCGCAAGCATATCCATACATTCCCTCTTATGTACACCAAGTGAATCCAATCTTGGACTCACCAAACCTCTGAGACTCCTTTCTCTTCAGATGATCTTGTCTCTTTCCTTTTCAAAAGAAAAAACTTGGTTCTCCGAATTCAAAATTTGTCCATTAATGGAAGTTGTAAGTGAAGTTAGTCCATCAAAACAATTGGCAATATTAGCAATCTTTTCATGTAATTCCTTTAACCTTTGATCTAAATTTGTTGTAAGAATCTCTATATTACAATAGACCCTGTAGATGTTAGTACACCGTTTCAAAGAATTTTCAATGAGTATAAGTTTCTCTTCAACCTTCCTCTTCTCTGTCTCAATAATCTGGTCGAAAGTGGATTTCTTGGCCAAAGTAAATCTCTCAAGTGCTTTCGTGTTAGAAATCTGCTGCAATGACTGAAAGTTTTTAGATATATGCTCTATCAATGCCTTAAGCTTTCCAGAAGGGCTTGCTTCATTTTCAATCATACAATCAGGAATCAATCTATACAAAACTATTATTGATTGATCTATTATTCCTTTATTTGTAGATCATTCCTTCATTAGCTTTTGAGTAGCCATCATCATTAGCTCTATGGGACTCATCTCTATGACTGATTTCTTCTCAACTTGAGAAGTGTCAATTGCAAAAAATTTTGCAGGAGAATCAACTACCTGTTCAATCTTCTTTTCCTTTTCTTCCTTACCCTCTCCTGGTGTATCTCTTTTTTCATCCTCTTTTGCATTGGTGGCTTTGCCACATGGTGCAGTATCTGTTACTGCCGGTGGAGTGTTATCCATAATATTATTTGTAACCTGTACATTATCTATATTGCCTTGCCCAGACTATACAAATGTAGTCTCTACCAGTTTAGTCTGTACACTCTCATCAGTTTTAAGTTTATTTGCCAGTTCATTCAAAATTGTATCCGAACTTCCCAAAGTTCCTTTCCCTTTAGATTTGTCTGGAATGGTGGGAGCAGTTGCCTTAGCAAATTCTTCTTCAGAAGTGAGAAAATCAAGATTCTTTTGAAAGAATTTAGTCCAACCATCTCTTGTCTCATTTACTATCTCATTGACTCTACCCATCATTAGGCCTATTTGTCGGGTTTTGCCACTAAAGACTGTTCTATTTACAACATCTATACACCTTTTCATTTCCTCATTATTTATAGAGCCACAAATACTCAAAAGTTCAACTTCTTTAATTTCTTTGTCCCTTTTGATTGCATCTAACTTATTATACAATGATAAGGGAATTTCCTTCAAAATATCTACCAAAGCCTTCTTATATATGTCTAAATATAACAAGATTGATTCTCCTATTTCATTTTTCTCATTATCATCTAAATCTTCATAAAAATTTGACACATTCTTCAAAATTTCATCTTTAGTTACCTCATACATTAACTCTACACAAGTTATTTTACCGGATTCAGTTGCTTCATCACTCTTTTTGTTCTTGTTGGGGGTTGAAGGAGAGGATGGAGAAGGTTGCCTCTTTTGAGTAGGTTTCCTTGTCGAAGGTGTGGTTGCAGTTGTTACCCTTCTAATTAGCTTCATCTTTGGTTCCACCTTCTTCTCCTCTATCGGAGGCTTGTCATCTTTCTTCCTTTGTACCCTTTTGAATGCAAGAGGTTGATTATCCTCTGGATCAGAGTCAGAAGTGATAGAAGAAATGAAAGTCTCAGGCCTCTTTGTTGGAGTTGAGAAAATACAACACCACAGGAGCCCAAATGATCTCTGCAAGCTAAAAAACCTGTTACAAGGAGAAGCAAGGAAGCAAATCATAGAAGAAAGAAATACACAGAAAATATGCTAAAAAAGAGAGAGCTCAATATTCACCAAAATGTAATGTAATAATCCTCCTCCTTACAATGAAAAGAAAGAACTTAACCTTTAATAGGTCAAGAAACCCTAAAAGGGAAAACCTAGGTTTGCACATAATAATTAATAAAAGAATTAATTATTATGCACCTAAAGTTAGCTTAAGTGTAAAAGAGATAAAGGGAACTTAAATAATTAAACAAATATTGTTTAATAAATCAAGTAAATACTCGAATACTCTAACACCCCCCCTTAAGATAGACTTAGGGAGAAGCTAAAACCTAGAATAGCTACTGAAAGAAGGAAAGATGGGTCCCGACAACAAGGCCTAATTAGGTACCCAAATACAATGAAATCTCTATGAACTAGAGAAATAGAGAAAACCACGTGGGAAAAAATCTACTCCAAAAAGAGATGGAAAAGAACACCACTGAAGCATGAAGAACCTACAAACACTATCAAAGAATAACTGCTGATCTAAAGAACCTCCATTGAAATAGAACATGACCAGGTAGAGAAGACTATAATCTGTATGAGTACCCTCAAATGAAACAACTTGAATCAGAAGGCAAACAAGGCAAACAACTAAAATCAAAGATACAAATGGCATGAAAACACCAAAGCCTGAAGAGTTGATCAATCAAACCACTAAAGCTTAGAACCAACAGGACAAACCTCCCCATAATGCAAAAGAGGGAGAGGGACAGGTACACTGAAAAGAATGGCCAACAAGAGCTGCATGACAAAGAACCAGGAACATCGAAGGTGTAGAAAAAACACATAGTGTCGTCGAAGGAACACTCACTGGACAAAGGTGGATGGCAAATAAAAGGCAAACATCAACCCCCCCATGGCACTTTATCAATAGTGCATGTACAATAAGGCACAAGATGTGCAAGATCCCAAGTAAACAATTCATGATGGCACTTTATCTCAATGCGTTTGCATAAATACAATGCTATAATGATAAGAAGACTGGAAATAGAAAGGAGAACCAAAATAGAGACATCATACTCAGAGAAGAGATCCTAGGACTTGAAACAACCAAGATATCCACCAGAGTGCTGAAAAGAAAAAACTAAATAAAATATACATGGAGCAGAATCTGAAAATAAAACTCATATGACTAGAAAGTACACAATGCACGCTTTCCAAAAATATAAATTTTTCAAAAAATGGTGTTCGGATACTCATTCTATGGCTCCCGGAGTGCAAAAAAGAGACCCCACTTTGACTGGAAAAAAACAAAGTCAAATAGAAAAATTGGAAACAAATACCAACATCATGAGGTCCGGCTCGAAACCAACTTTCTGAGGCCTATTCATTTTTGAAAAAATGACTCTATATGCCCAAGATATGACCAAAAAACCAAACCCCCCTTCAAAACAAGAGGATGGGGTAGTCTGGTGGCTCTGGCAAGCGGAGGTGGCTAGTGGGTGGCGCTTCGGTGGTGGACGGGTGGAGCCTCAGTGGCCAGGAAATGGTGCAGTGGTGTCCGAGGTGGTTTTCGACGGCAAGAGACCGGTAGGCGGGGCCGAAGGCGGCGACAGTGGCGGGAGCTAGTGGGGAGCTACGACGGTGGGTCCGACAGGTGCAGGGAGGGCGGCGCTGGCACTGTGGAGGTGGGCGGTGCAGGAGGGCCAACGGCTAGCTGTAGGTGGTGAGGCCACCGGGAAGCGGCGGTTGAGTGTGCAAGGGATTGGAGGTTCGGGAGCCGCAATGAGGCGGAGGTCGGGGGGCCAGGAAGCCGGGTCGCCGGCGGGAGCTAGAGGGCCGGCAAGGGCCAGGAAGTGGGGCCGCAAGGAGGCTGACAACCTAGAGAAGCGTCGATGGTGGGCAGTACAACACCTATAGGGCCTGTGACATGGAAGGGGCCCCACGGTACCCTACATACCATGGGGATCTCCTACCCCAAAACTTTTGCCAAATTTTTTTTTTTATGAAACCCTTGAGCTTTTTTTTTGCCCTATTTTGATTTTTGAATTTTTTTTGAGGATTTTTTTCAAAAAATCAAAATCCGGTCTGCATGCCATAAAAAGGCAAAAGAAAAAAATTGAAATTTTTTTCTCGAACTGTGTGCTAGGGTCATACGGCCTCTATCTAGAGAAAAAATACTCCTAGAGGCTCAGGAACAAAAAGAGGTCAAGTTTAATATGACCATAGGGGTTTTCGGGCCTTCTGAGCATGATGGTGAGGTCTGTTTAGACCCAAAGTGCTCAGAAAAAAGCCTATCCCTAGGTACATAAAAAAACTTTCTAAAACCTCAGATCTGCTTCCAATGCAAAAATTCTCAAAACAAGAATAGATAATTGCAGATCTGAAGCTCTCATACCATGTTGGAGTTGAGAAAATACAACACCATAGGAGCCTAAATGATCTCTAGAAGCTGAAAAAGCTATTACAAGGAGAAGCAAGGAAGCAAATCACAGAAGAAAGAAATACACATAAAATATGCTCAAAAAGAGAGCTCAATATTCACAAAAATGTAATGTAATAATCCTCTTTCTTACAATGAAAAGAAAGAACTTAACCTTTAATAGGTCAAGAAACCCTAAAAGGGAAAGCCTAGGTTTGCACATAATAATTAATAAAAGAATTAATTATTATGTGACTAAAGTTAGCTTAAGTGTAAAATAGATAAAGGGAACTTAAATAATTAAACAAATATTGTTTAATTAATCAAGTAAATATCCGAATACTCTAACACTCTTCACCTCAAGAGCACTTGCTGCTACCGGTTGATCTACCGGTTTAGATCCAGAACCTAGTTCTCTATCTATCCTGTGAATTACATCCTGAACAAATACAAACATTTTGCCTATCTTCTTTTCTTGTTGAAGCTAAGTTTGACCTCAAGAGACTTCTCCTCTATAGTGCCAAAGTGTTCAAGCTTTTCATTCAAAGGAGCATCAATCAGCATTTTAGCATATAGCTCCAAAATGTTGTCATCTACTTCATAACCCAATTCAGTGACCCATATAGTTCTAGGTTCCATTGCTTCCATCAATGTCTCATCTATTTTTACCATGAAGCAAATATCAGTGCAGTATTTCTCCACAATGTGTTTGGAAATTCTCTCCCTCAGTCTCATGTTCTCCTGAAAAGTTTTGAAGTATCTCCAAAGCTTCTCATCCTTGTTACTACCAAGACCGGTGATTGCTTCTTTGATCCACATACCTACCAGTATGTCATAAGCCCAATGCTTCTTTCTCAAACCCGGAAGCTCATTCATGACGTACAACATCAAATAGACAATAAGATTTCCAAAACAGAAAGTTCCTTTCTTAACCCCTTTTATCTTCCCAAGATTAATCATTAATTCACTCCTTAACCATTCACACAAGTCAAACTTTTCATTATTCTTTATCATTTAGTGTGCAACGCAGATATAGGAACTGGAAACAGAGTTCAATCAACTTGATTGAGTTACCTTGTTGCCAATGATCATGCTGGCAAATTTCACATCTGTGTCCTTGATGGTGTTGACCCTCATGGATCTTCCATCATGGGTTGCGTCAGTGAGCTTCTCAACCGCAGTCTTGGAGATCTTCATACCTGATTCCTATCCAACTTTGGGTAAGCCGGTGACCTCCTAAATTTCTTCTTTGGTAATTGTGTGGGGCAGGTCTAGCTAGATAAATTCATTATGGACCCTGCTTAGAACATATCTGATCACTTCATCCTTTAATTTCGGTATGTATAGGATTTCGGTTAGCCTTAGATCCTCAATGATTTGATATTCCCTCTTGATTGTTTTAGAGCTACCTAGTATGATAGATTGATACATTCCCTTCATTTCCTCAGTGCCTAAATCCTCCAAGGTGCAGTGAATATAGGCCCTGACATCTTCTACATAAACCATGCCATCGGGAACTCTTGAAAACATGCCAATAGAGTCTTCCTTCATAGAAATTTTTGGAACTTCTTTGAAAATAGGCCTAAGCCTATCCTTAACCTCAACAACAGTGGGATTCACAATGAAAGTAGAAGCAAATGATGATCCAGATGCCATTTCAAAGAAATGTCTAGAAAACCATCACCAGTGAAGGGTTTTGATTACTTCTCAGATGACTACTGGAAATCTTTTAGAATGCCTTTGCCTACTATTGATCACCTGTGATTAGCCTTTTCTTCGCTCTGGTTTTCTCGAGTGTTGGGTGAGTGAAAATGAGTCCATTTTTCCTTTTTATCAGTGAGTAAAACCTAATTCATCATTGTCATAAATGCTTAGCGATGTACCCTACCGGATGTCAGTTTCACATTTTTATGTCGGTTAAACCTCCATGAATGATCAGTACCACTCTCTAGATCTCTTCTAGATCTCTTTCAGGGAATATGCAAGATTTGCAATAAATTTTCCAACCCCTAAGGCATATGCATCTCCACTTGGTTCTTAATATTTTCTAACCCATCTCTTGGTGTGATCTTGTTGTATTTCATCTACCTTCTGCTTTCCTTTCTCATTTTCTTTATCATTGTTAACTGGTGTAGTCTTTCTTCTGCAGTACTTATCAATATGACCTATTTTGTTGCATGCATAACATGTAACATTGTTCTTTTGAATTGCTTTGACATATCCGGTGTGATTCCTTGACCTACATTGATTAGCCAAATTTCCAAACATTCCACATGCATGACATTTAACATTCATTCTGCAATCTTCTGACTTATGACCATATTTCTTGTAATTTGTACATTGACCGAGAACTGAATTGTAGTTTTGATTTTCTCTATTTCTACATTGTCTAGCCATATGTCCAAATTTATTACAAACAAAACATCTACCATTGAATTTGTAAGCATTAGATTGCCTTACCGGTTTCCTCTGGTCAGATGAGTTCTGCATAGCAGTTGTCTAATTTTCATTTGCAGTACCGAAGCTTTCACCTTGTACAAATCCAAGTCCTCTAGAATCTTCACTTTGCCTATCTTTTCAATAAATCATCCAACTATGCAACACTAATCCTGAATTTTTCTTTATACTCACTTGCAGTAGTTAGATCATCTCTCAAAGTCATTATTTGTCTCTCTAGCTCTTGTTCATTATTCCAGGATTGTACCAAATCAATTCTCAATAGATTATTCTCATGAGTCAATTTTCCACATTCCTCAAATTTGTTCTTTGGAGATATAGCAAGATTTTCTTCTTTCTTCTTTCTGTCCTCAATATCTTTTGATAACCTCATAGTCATGTCTTGCATTTCATTCTTTATTGGCATGTTTGCTTGACTCAGTTTTTGATATTGTTCCTTAAGTGCATTTTTCTCTTCATCATCCTGGTTTTGCAAAAGTTCCTTTCTCTTAGCTTGAGCTAATGATAATCTTTCTTGCAGAACAAGAATAAACTCATTACCAAAATTCAATTCATCTTGCAGTTTTAAGTTCTTCATCCTTTCAGCGTCATAATCCTCAAGTGCCATCTCAAGTTGCTTCTCCATAGCCATATTCAATGATTCTGGTTTCAGGATCTTCCTCAAGCTATTAAACCTCCTTCGAGGTACCAGGCTCTAATACCAATTATTGGAATCCAAGAACACTGAGAGGGGGGGTGAATCAATGTTCTGCTAGTAATATAAGATTTTACCTTATTATAACATACACATATAAACAAGGTGGGAGGTCTCCCCTTGCAACTTGATGGGAAACAAGACCTTATGGATTTCATCAATGATCAAGCACTTATGGATGTGGATCTTTAGGGCATTAACTACATCTAGACTAATAGAAGAACTGGAGCTAACCTGATTCAAGTAAAGTTAGATAGAACTTTAATTTCTCCTGAGTGGTTAACCAAGTATAGCTACTCCCTTGCTTCTATTATCAAAATTGGGTCAGACCATTATCCTATCTCTTTTACTACCAACTCGTTTTCTGCTAAGAGAAACTTCCCTTTCAGATTTGAAAAAGTGTGGTTATCCCATCCCTCTTTGGAAGCTTGTGTCGCTAATTGGTGGAATTCTGAGGTTGAGGGTATGATTCTCTTTAGAATAGCTAAAAAGCTCAATATTTTAAATGCTAAAATTAAAATCTGGAACAAAGAGATTTTTGGGTACATTTTCAAGAGTAAAATTCAAATTAAAACTGAAATAAAAGATATTCAAGATAGAATCCAAGAGTTTGGGCTATCTGAAGAACTTAGGGTGGCAGAAAATGTTCTTTTGTCTAGATACCACACCATTATTTCTAATGAAGAGATATACTGGAGACAAAGATGAAGAGCCTTGTTCTTGAAGGAAGGTGATAAAAATACCTGGTTTTTTCACTTAACTGCTCTTAAGCATAGGGCGGCTAACAGGATATCTAGATTATCCTATAATAAAGGGATCTTAATGGAGGATAATGATATTAGAAAGGAAGCTCTGGAGTATTTCGGCACCCTGTTGGGAGATGTGGATAACCTGGATATCAGTAATCAAAACTTCCTCTTGCAAGCTTTTCCTTCTACCTTGACTATTGAAGATAATAAATTTTTATCCTATATTCCCTCTAATCAGGAAATCAAAAAGGCGGTGTTTTCTTTTCAGGGAGATAAATCCCCTGAATCCCAGGTGCTGATTTTCTCAATAAGTTTAGACCCATTAGTCTGTGCAACTTTGTGTACAAGATTTTATCCAAGGTTCTAACTTCTAGGTTGCTAGAAATTCTTCCAAGAATTATCTTCGTCCAGCATAATGGCTTTGTCCCCAGTAGATAGATTCTGGATTCCATCATATCTATTCATGAAAATATCCACTCCCTGAAAGTGGCAAACAATTAGGGTTTCTTCTTGAAGTTAGACATGGCTAAAGCTTTTGATAGAGTGAACTAGCAGTTTCTCCTAAGGATCATGAAAGCATTTGGTTTTGGTGAAAAAGTTGTTCAGCTTTTCTCTCAACTTATGGAAACTTCCTCTTTTGCTATTATTGTCAATGGTTCCTCGTCTAGTTTCTTCAAAATCTCTAGAGGCCTTAGACAGGGGGACCCCATATCCCCTATCCTCTTTACTATTTTAGCTGAATGCCTCGGTAGATTTATTCTTAAAAATGTGGAAGATGGCAAGCTTAGGGGTCTGAAACCATCGTCATCTAATGTCACTTGTTCTCATGAACAGTTTGTTGATGATTCTATTACTATGGGGGAAGCTTCCATTTTGGAAGCTAAAAATACAAAGAAGGTGTTGAATACTTATGAATCTGCCTCTAGTCAAAAAATTAATTGGGATAAAAGTTCTTTGTTCTTCATCAACACCCCTATTCAAAGGCAACTAAGGATTGAAAGAATTCTTGGCTGCAAAATTTCTGAGCTTCCCTCTTCTTATTTGGGCCTTCCTCTGTGTATTAAGCCTAAGGATTCTTTCTGGAATAAGTTGGTGGATAGATTTAACTCAAAACTTGCTAGTTGGAAAGGGGTTGTCCTTAGTCAAGTGGGCAAAGTTACTCTGCTTAAAACCACTCTCCAAAACCTACCTGTTTATGCTCTTAGTTTATTCAAAATCCCCAGAAAGTTTGCAGAAGCTATTGAAAGAATCCAAAAAATGTTTCTTTGGTCGGGGGTGGAAGTCAAAAACAGAATTCCCTTTATTGCCTGGAATAAAATCTGTTCTCTTAAGGCCTCAGGTGGGTTGGGTTTAAGGAATATTAGTTCCATGAATAAGGCTTTATTAGCCAAACAAATATGGAGAATGAAAGGGGAGGAAAGAGAATGGAACTCTATCTAGAAAAACAAATATCTTTATATGCAGCCTTCTGAGGAAGAATTCTTAGATGATTCTTTTATTGTTGAAGGTTCGGCTATATGGAATGTTGTTCAATCAACTAAAAATTGGGCTGTTGCTGGACAAATTTGGAACCTTGGGG
Organism: Cryptomeria japonica; assembly: GCF_030272615.1. NCBI lineage: Eukaryota > Viridiplantae > Streptophyta > Pinopsida > Cupressales > Cupressaceae > Cryptomeria > Cryptomeria japonica. The sequence goes on along the minus strand of NC_081410.1, from coordinate 36,413,880 downwards.
ATGGTAGGAGATCAAGATTTTGGGAAGATAGGTGGATATTGGACAAACCTCTAGAGGAAGTTCCAATCCTTAATGAATGGAAAGACTAGCTCAAAAGAAGGTTTGGGGAGCTGGTCAGAGACTATTGGAGAAATGGGAATTGGATTGGTTTTAGCTAGCAGTGTTTGGAGCTTAAGTTCCTTCAGATTGCTCTCTCTGATAAAGTTCCTAGAGACAACAAAGATGATAGATTGATATGGAGGGAAACCCCGGATGGGAAATATTTTGTTTCCTCAGCTGTGGCTATCCATAATGAATCTATGGAATAAATTCCTATTTGGGCTAAAGTCTGGAACAAGAAGTTAGTTCCTAAGGTTAATATCTTTTTTTTGGATTTTCATCCAAAACAAGGTTTTAACCCTAGACAACCTTCAAAAGAGAGGTTTTGTTTTTCCTAACAGGTGTTCTCTTTGTTGCAGGGAAGAAAAGACTACTTGCCATATTCTTAATCAGTGTACTTTTAGTCAGGAAATCTAGAAAATTATCTTAAGCAGGTGGAACTTGAGCTAGGTTTTTCCGAACTCCCTAGGGGAATCCTAGCAGCAATGGCATTGCCACAATTCCAATCTTAAGATTGTGGAGACTTGGAGACTTACTCTTCTGAATGTTATCTAGAATATTTGGAAAGAGCGCAACAATAGGATTTTTAGAGATAAAAGTGCTATTCTTGAAGTGATGATGGATAAAATTTACAAGAGTATATTTGAATGCATCTATGGTATTGATTATGGACCAGTTGCTAAAGAAGACTTCATAGACAAGTGGAACTTCTCTACTACTACTACTACTAGCAAGGAGAAGGGAAGACAAGGTCTCATTTGGTGTTTTCCTCCTTAGGGGTGGATTAAGGCTAACTTTGATGGGGCCTCTAAGGGGAATCTGGGTAAAGCTGGATATGGGGTCATTATCAGGAATTTTGCTAGAAGTTGCTTAGTGCCGATGGCTGGTCCTTTGGGGAGTCAAACAAGTCATTTTGTCGAAGCCTCAGCTACCCTGAACACCTTAGTTATAGCCAAGAATCTTAATCATGATAAATTATGGCTCGAGGGAGATTCACTTAATATTATTAAGTGTTTGAAGGGGGAGTCAGAGCCATCATGGTCAATTGAAAATATTATCATGAAAGCTAGGGAAATTATTGCTATTTTTAAAGATATTATAATTCAACATGCCTTTAGAGAGAAAAATATGGTGGCAGACTATCTAGCGAACCTAGGTGTTAATTCTGATTCTCAAATGATTTGGCATGGGGAAGATTTCAACATAAACATTAAAGAGCTCCTTAGAAAGGACATATATACGGGGAGGGAAGGACCACATAACCATGACATGGATTATGAATAATTTATGCTTTGATGGAAAGGTAATTATTACCTGGCAAAGCGGAAAATCCCCAACCATTTTTTATAATACGCCGCACACTTTGTGGGTCACCTAGTTCAAAATCTCAAGTAACTATGGGAAAGAAGTGTTGAGTTTGCAGAGGAACGGAGCTAATAATCCAAATTCAAAGATGGGAGGAGATTTAAGGAGGGAGGAACTAGACAATACGTCAACATGGAAAGTGATGCCGAAAGTGTGGGCGAAGCTGGAAAAAGGGTCCCTCACGAGCTTTATGGAGAAGCTAGTGGATTATGACAAAGGTAGGGTAAATCTCGCCATTTCCAAAAAATTTGAAAATTGGTGTAATGGGTCCTTTAAAATCTATGGGGTTAAGTTCAAGTTAGACGTGGGACTCATAGCTACTATGAATGGCATGCCCCATACTGGGCTTAATTTTTTCAGAGACCTTAAAGTCTCCAACAACATGGTTAATCTGTTCCCGTGGAAGGAAAAAGAGGGATAGAATTGGCAAAGCCACAGGGGGTTACTATGAAGCTGCTAATATCAAGAAAATCTAGGGTTGGGTTTTGAATGCTATAAACCGGTGGTGGAACTTGACATGGATGATGAGACTATCCAGATTGGTAGCAGTGAAGTTACTCCAATTGGTGGTGCTGCTAAGAGGACCAGGGCGAGTGTCAAGAAAGTTGTGGCTGCTTCTACTAAGGATCTCCCAAATCTCAAGGATAACATCAAAGATCTGCATGGGATTAGCAACACCTTGGCTAATGCCCTGAAAAAAATCAATTAGTTTCTCTTCTTGGGTCTGGCTAGTTTTGCTAGCTTTGTGGGGCTTTAGCCAGTTTTCTTTGGTTTTCTATCGGCTTTTCATTGGCCTGTTCCTTTTTGTCTCTTTTTGCTTTTTCTGTTAAGCTCTGTTTGTAAAGGGTTTCGGGGCCCCTTCAAAACCTATTTTTACCTTAATAAAAAACACACACATATAAACTAGTAAATGAAGAAACATATAACATGAAGTAAATAAACCAACCACATGAATGAACACCATAATGCATAGATTTTATACATGGAAAACCTCAAAGAGGAAAAACCACGGTGGGATTTGTGACCCACAATATCAATTCACTAGCCATATGAAAGATATTACATAGTATGGGGGCCTGCACATGTAGGAAGGCACACTGCTCAACACAAAAGAGTGTCATTGACTACAAGCTTCTTCTAAGATAAAACAGTACTGATGAACTCACAAAATGCATCTGTAATGCGAAAAGAGTTTCGGTTAAAGCTTTGTTCTGTACCGGTATCTCCTTTCCTCCAAGAATTCTTTACAAACCATCTACTAATCATTGCATGATATTACATTCGCATTCAAATGACCTACATACATATGCTTCACATACACAGTTATACTACCTTGTCATATATGAAAATGACCTAACAGACTGACTTATATACCCTTTACAAACAATATTCCTTATGTCGGCTTACAATACAAAAGATATTCAATGTTGTCTCTTATGCAATAATTACAAAATGATTTTACAAATAAAACCTTTTGGATCCCAAACTGATGTTGACTTCATCGAAGTATTGGATGTCACTGCCACTGCCAGTGATGACCCTGAATGCTCCAATGTCAGTATATGCCTTCAATAGAATCTTGTTACCATCAATGACAACATATGAATCCAATGAGTGTCAATTGCCAACAAATAATAGGTCCACACACTTCAACAATGATCTCCAAATGCCAAGTCTCAAACATGATCACCAATAGCATCCTGAAACTCCATTAGAAGTTGTACCAACACCACTTATGCAATTCATCAAAGATCTCCATCAAAAGGTCTGTCGGTGAAACCCTCACCGGAACTAGAAACCAATCTTCTAAGAAAGCAGGATAGCATCCAATCACCAGACCAAAACCAACTGGCGAAATATGAGTATAAGTATCATGAACAAGCCAATTCTATCACCAGATTATACCAAAGCCTATCGGATCATACCAGATCCAAGTTAACCAGAAATCACTTAACCTACCAGGACCAGAAGGGTGTCGGTAAAGCATCCAAACAGCTAGGGTTGACATCAATAATAAAACATCAATGCAACACATAATCAATTCCACCAAATGGCTAACAAATTGCTACTTTCTTCATCTCGTACATTTCTTTTATATCACCTTGAGGGAGCGACAAAGTAGATGGTAAGGTATCATCAGTTTTGGAATCAAGAGGCTTAGCTATTTCCATAATCAGCTGCTTATAGTGCCTCAATTGTGCCTTAACCTCTCCCTTAGTTTTATGTTCCTTCTCCATCCTTGACTGAATAGTACATGTTGCAGCAACTAAATTACCCATCTCTCCCCACTTGGTCTTCTTTCCTAATTTAACTTTAGAAACTTGATATTTAGGGGTAGCTTGGGATGAACCCTCAAAATCTTTTACTAGTGTTGCTATATTAGCAATTACCTCTCCTATGTTCGTCCTTGAAAGATGATGAATTGTCTTTTCTTTTTTCATTCTCCTTGGAGATTTTGTAATTGCCTCTTTCAAAGTTATATTTAGGAGGATGACCTTTTCCTTCTTGAAAGTGAAACTTAACCATCGAGGTGCAGTGTCGTCTTGTTCCCCTCCCTACATTGTTACATCCACAATTATCCTATGAGGTTCTATATTCTATTCCTACTCTTCCTCTTGGTGCTCTTCAGTTTGGTGCTCTTAATTTTGTTTCTCTGGAGGAGTTGGTGGCCTTTGCTAGATTTTGGCAACTTGTTGAGAAAGATTAGCCTAAAGGGTTTGATCTAGATTAGGTTGTTGTTGTCTTTCTATCTCTTCCAACTGCTCAGAAACTTCCTCTTCAAATACCTTTTCTATTTCTTCTTCCTCTCTTTGCCCATCTCCTCCCAACTATTGAATTAATATTTCTTGGTTCATACAAGTAAGGACCATCCTTTCATCTTTCTCATCATGTGCATCATGTGCATCCTCTCCCATAACATGTACATGAATTTTAATCGGTTGTACCTATGGTTCCCTTGTAGCTTTTGGTTGCTTTTTGGTTGAGTTGCAACATGCTATTCTTGTGGTTCTTTGGATTATTTTCAAATTTCCTCCTCTTTGCTATGGCTGCAATGGGTTCATCATCTTCATCAGAATTTGTCTCAATTTTATGGATGACAACCCATTCTTGAGTTGCTACTCGAGGAGGTGTAGCCTATTTTGCTGAAGAAGCGGGAGGAGGTTGTGTTTCAATATCTTATGATTTAGAGGCACCCTCTCCTAGAGAAATACCTATAATAGGAACAATGGGAGTTATGGAGTCTTGTGGGATACCTTGTAATCCTTTAGTAATCCCATGTTCGATGATAGTTTTTAAGAATTGAGACTCTTTCATTTTGGCATCCAACTGCCTCTTAATCTCCAGATTATCTATTGGTACCTACTCAGGATCAGTAGGTGTATTATGATGAATAATGATGAATAGTAAATACTCAATAGATACTGAGAGGAGGGGGTGAATCAGTATGGACAAAAACTTCATTAACAACTTAATCTACAAAGACTGCACTAACTGGTAAACAACATCACCGATCTAAATCAAGGCAATACCGATAAAACACAGTGACTATAAAAGCCATAAATCGGTAAAACTTAGATCTTCACAAAACCTAATATCTCATTTCCACTTCACCCATATGCTTAAAACCTAATATCTTATTTCACCCATATGCTTAAATAGGTAATACATCAGAAATATAATGACCACTAGATCAGCATGCATTACCGCTTAACAGAACATACTAAAACATCACATGAAAAAGTATCACACATGACACACTTATTTTTCACGTGGAAACCCAACGTGGAAAAAACACAGTGGGGATGAATACCCACAAGTTGTTCTTTGAGCTCTTCCGAAGTCCAATTAAAGACTTTATAATAGGTTCTGCTAGGAACCGATCCTACTAGGGATTGTTGGCATATGTGTAGAACTTGGTGACATGATGATATTGTATGTTGTCATTGATGTCAATATGTTGAAGTATGAACCGGTATGTTGTAGTAAGCAAATTGGCAAGAGAACTAGTATGATATTATGAACCGGTATATGTGAGAACTAGTATGATGATGTAAACTAGTATATGTGAAAAAGTGAAGCGGTATGTTTGTTCAAGGTGAACCAATATGTTGGTAGTCTCAGCTTCAGGGTTTTTGAGAACCGGTATATAGAATCTTTGTATCGGGGTCTCATTTGGCATGACTACTGATTGGTAGTCTTAGCTTCAGGGTTTCTAGCTGATGCATTCTAGACTTGTATGATTCAACTGATGACATCTTGTGATGAGTTAGCATTGCAATGAAGACCAGATAGTGTTGCCACGTTAGCCTTGTGTGTGTCAAGGATTTCCTTAAGGATCTTGGATGGAGATTGACCCTATCTACCTTGGGAATATTCGAAGTCTCTGTAAACGGTGGAGAGCGTGTGATGGGTTATCAACTTCTTGAAGCGACAAAGAATGAATGTTGGAGAACATCTTGAGATCTGTTCAAGACTGTTGTATTCATTGCAGTGTGATTAATGGTTAGGATTGAACCGATTGAATTGTTAAACCTAAATGTTTAGGGTTTAGGGTTTATGCTACCAACCTATCTATTTCCTATAAGGTCAATGATGATTTTCATTTTGAAGTTGTTGGGAAATGTTATGTGTGTATCCAAGTGAAGAGATACTTGATTCTTACTAGACTAGAGAAGTGTGTTGATATCTGCCGAGTGTGATTACAGAAGAAAAGGAGCTAAAGTGGATCTGCCTTGGCATTGAGTGGTGTTATTAGATCAGTGTATTACCTGTTGACTTCTAACCATTTTAGCAGTTGGAAAATCCCTTAACTGGGTAGCTCTAATAGGCTTTTGTGTAAATCTTTTAACAGGGTGACTCAATTCAATGAGTTCTTCAAATCCTCTTGCGAGGTAACCTTTAACAGGGTTCTAACCTTTAATTGGGTATTTAGCCATCCCTTAACCGAGTGATCCCTAGAAAGATCGGTTCCTAGTAGAACCTATTGTAAAGTCTTTAACTGGACTAGGCTCCTAACAGAGTAGACTTCAAAAGAGTTCAAAGAACAGCTTGTGGGTATTCATCCCCATCGTGGTTTTTTCCCAGTTGGGTTTCCACGTGAAAAAAATAGTGTGACATGTGTGATGCTTTTCATGTGACGCTTTAATATTTTCTATTAAGTGGTAAAGTATGTTGAACCGACAATCATTATATTTCTGATGATATATTACTTGTTTATGCATCAGGGTCAAGTGGAAATGAGATAGTAGATTGTGTAGAGATCTAAGTGTTTACCAGTTTATGCTATTCATACTCTCACCATGTGTAATTAGTAGTGCCTTGATTTAGACTGGTGTTATGGTTTACCAGTTAAGTGTAGTCTTTACAGTCAAATTGGTTGAGGGAAAGTTTTTGTCTGTACTGATTTAGCCCCCCACCCTTTCAGTACCGGTTTGGTACTTACTGTTCATCATTAACCATCAATTGGTATCAGAGCATCTTCCAGGTTCTCTGTGTTGTAAGCTTAACCGCTTGAGGAAAATATCTGACTCTAATGATGAAGAGGGAAGGTCCAAAGTTAAATAGAGATAACTTTAAGATAAGGAAGGACAGAATGAAGATCTACATTAGAAGCATGGGTGCTCAACATTGGAGCTATGTTGAGAATGCTTATGTTATTCCTACCGATACTCTCACCGATGACCAAAAAAGAGAGATTTAGGAGAATGGGCAAGTCATGGAAGCCCTAATCAACAATCTATCTGACATTGAGTTTATTGATGTTCAAGATAAAGGTAATCCCAAAGAAGTATGTGATGCTCTAGAGAATATCTATGGTGGTGATGAGCATGTGAAACAAGCTAAGGAAGAGAGCCTTAGGGGAAAGTTTGAAGACATGTGGATGGTTGAAGGAGAGAGACCATTCAACAATATGGAAGAAGAATCAAAACTGTTGTTGGAGACATCAAGAGTGCAGGTGGTAAAATAGATGATTCCACTATTGTTAGCAAAGTATTGAGATCCTTATTACCGATCTATGCAATAAGGGTTGCTGCTATTCAGGAGTTGAGGTCTATAGACAAGACAAAGGTATCCCTAGACTCCATCATTGCTAAGTTGACAACTTATGAGCTAAATAATTATGATGGTAGTATTCAGAAGACTGAATCAGCCTTTAGAGCATCTATTGCACCATCTAGAAAGGGTAAAGAAGCTAGTACCAGTTGTGAACCAAGACAAAGCAGAGAAATGGATGATGAGGAGATCCTAATGGAATTTGAAGCTCTTTTTGCCAAGAGACTTCCTAAGGGAACTGGTAAATATAGCGGTAAGCTCCCTTTGAAATGCTTTTCTTGCAATAGGATATGACACATTGCTGTAAACTGTCTTAATGGTGATAATAAGGACAAATCAGAAAAGTTCAAGAAGTTCAAAGGAGGAAACAAAAGAAATTGTTTTGTAGCAATTGATGAAGGTGTTATTGATGAGGAATCAGAAGATGAAGAAAGTGAATACATTGTGTTTGTAGTAATTAAGGAAGATGTCTCAAACAAGAAGGCTCTTGTCTCCCACTTTGATAATTCCAATGAGTGGATTATTGACAATGGTTGTTCTCACCACATGACTGGTGACTAGAGTAAGTTTTTATCTCTAGAAGAGTATGATGGTGGTGTGGTCCGATTTGGTAATGATACACCATGTATGGTAAAAGGCAAAGGGTCCATCTCTCTAAATGGAAAAAGCAGTGCTAATAATGTGTATTGGGTAGAAGGTCTTAGACACAACCTTTTAAGTGTTGCCCAACTAAATGACAATGGACTCACTCTGGAATTCAAAGATGGAGCGTGCAAAATAAAAGGAAAGAGTGGTGAACTGATGGCCACCGATATACAGATCAGAGGTAACCTATTTCAGCTGAATGCAAATATCAGTACATGTCTAATGGCTAAGTTTGATGATAGCTAGATATGGCATAGGAGACTCTTCCATGTAAACTTTTATAATATTGTGAAGGCCAGTAAGATCAAGGTAGTTAGAGGATTTCTTGTGCTGAGAAAATCGAAGAATCCTTTGTAGAGAGAGTGTCAACTGGGGAAAATGTCTTCCTCAACCTTCAAAGGTAAATCTTTCACTGTAGACAATTTACTTGATCTTGTCCATACTGATTTGTGTGGTCCTATGAAAACTAGGAGTGTGTAGGGAGACAAATATTTTATGATTCTTACTGATTATTGCTCGAGAATGATGTGGGTCACATTCTTGAAAGACAAGTCTGAATCTTTTTGAAAATTCAAAGCCTTTAGATCACTGGTTGAAAAGGAAAGTGGTAAGAGGATTAAGTGCCTAAGAACTAATCAAGGAGGAGAATTCACTTCCAATGAATTCAACAAGTACTGTGAAGAGAATGACATCAAGAGGAAACTATCTACCCCCTGGACTCCATAGTAGAATGGTCTAGGAAAGAGGAACAACCAGACTGTAGTTGAAGCAGCCAGAACAATGCTGATCCAAGGAAAAGTTGCTCACACTTTTTGGAGAGAAGCGGTGAGCACTGTAGTCTACACAATGAACCGGGTACTCATCAAGAAAGGAAAGGATAAAACCCCTTATGAGTATTGGACCAGTAAGACACCAATGGTAAGCTACTTTATAGTGTTTGGTAGCAAATGTTATATCAAGAGGAGGGAACATCAGAGAAAGTTTGATGCAAAATGTGATGAGGGAATATTCCTAGGGTATTCCAGAAAGAGAAAAGCTCTCAAATGTTTCAACAATAGGACTCAAAGAATTGTTGAAAGTATCAATGTTAGAGTTGATGAAACCTCTGAGAAACCTGAGGAAACCGTCAATGAGCAAGAAGGAGATGAACCGGTAGTCGCCTTCTGGGAACTAGTTGCAAAATAGCCTAGCACCAGTAATAGTGCTCCTACACCGGTAGATGTTGATGTTGATGAAGATGAGGATGAAGAAGAAAAGTAAGAGGAAACAACTAAGATCATTCCTAGGTATGTAAAGCTGAATCATGATCCAAAGCAGATCATAGGAGACAAGGATGCAGGAATTCTTACAAGAAGAAAGACCAAAGAAAATTATTGCATGATCTTTGAATTTGAGCCTAAAACATTTAAAGAGGAACACAAAGATGAAGACTGGATCAAGGCAATGGAAGAGGAACTTGACCAGATAGAAAAGAATGGTACATGGTCTTTAGTACCCAAAATTGAGCATAAAAATGTCATAGGCACCAAATGGGTTTTCATAAATAAGCTGAATGAAGATGACACAATGGTAAGAAACAAAGCCAGACTGGTGTGTAAAGGATATGCTCAAGAAGAAGGAGAAGACTATGGAGAAACCTTTTCTCTAGTAGCCATATTGGAAGGAATTTGTATGCTTCTTGCATATGCAGCCTTCAAGGGATTCAAAGTATATCAAATGGATGTAAAATCTGCATTTCTGAATGGAATACTTGAAGAGGAGGTGTATATAGAGAAACCAGATGGGTTTTCCCTATCAGAAGATAGTGACATCGTCTGTAGGCTACATAAAGCCCTGTATGGATTGAAGCAGGCACCTAGAGCATGGTATGAATGCTTACACTCCCATATTGTGGAGATTGGATTTGAGAGAACAAGTGAAGATAACAATATTTATCTAAAGTCAGAAGGAGATCAGATTCTAATTTGTGAGGTATTTGTTGATGACATAATTTTTGGTGGAGATGACAAGATGAGTCATGATTTTGCAGATGAGGTGAAAAAGGAATTTGAGATGTCACTTATAGGGGAGATTAAGTTCTTCATTGGACTACAAATTCAACAAATGAAAGATGGAATATTTATCACTCAATCCAAGTATGTCAAAGAGGTGTTTAAGACCTTTGGCATGGAAGACAACAAACCGGTTGGTACACCAATGGTGACCGGTTGTAAATTATCAAAAGAGGATGACTCAGCGTTGGTGAATGAGAAGGAATACTGATCAATGATTGGTAAGTTGCACTATGTAGAACATAGCATACTGGACATTGCACATGCAGTAGGCATTATTGCACAGTTCCAGAAAATTCCAAGAGAATCCCACTTGGTAGCAGTCAAGCGGATTCTTAGATATCTAAAGGGAACTATTGACTATGGATTATTGTATCCATACAATAATGATTTCAACCTGAAAGTGTTTACAGATGTTGTTGGGCTGGTAATGTGGATGACCAAAAAAACACAACCAGTGGTTCATTCTTTCTTGGTGGTAGACTGGTCTTATGGATGAGTAAGAAGTAGAGTTGTATCTCTTAGTCTACAAAAAAAGTGGAATATGTTGTAGCATTTATGAATTGCAGCTAGACAATTTGGATGAAGCATGTATTAAGTGGCTTCCAAGTTCCTGTATCTGAACCGATAAGTATATTTTGTGACAACACAAGTGCAGTTAACATTTCCAAGAATCCAATTTTACATGCTAGAACCAAGCACTTCAAGCTCAAGTATCATTTCTTAAGGGAGAATGTTCAGAACAAAGAGGTTGTACTGAAACATGTTTCTAGTAAGGAGTAGTTAGCAGACATATTCACCAAGCCTCTACCGAAGGCTACTTTTACCTATTTGAGAGGTGAATTAGGGGTGCTACCCCTTCAAGAGGTGAACTAAAGGTGTGTGCTCCACATTAGTCAGGTATTGCAATTGATAAATCTTTTTCAGGATTGGTGTGTTGAAGGATGCTACTCCTTAGGGGGCGTAACATAGTGGAACATAGCTATTTGTGCCTCCACTTTGGCATTGTTGTCAAAGGGGGAGAAGATGTGAAGCAGAGAAGATATCTTCAGATATAAGTAGTATTGGGAAAAAGATGTGAAGTAGAAAGATATCTTTGTATATTGCCATCAATGCCAAAGGGGGATATTGTTGGCATATATGAAGAACTTGGTGACATGATGATATTTTATGTTGTCAGTGATGTCAATATGCTGAAGTATGAACCGGTATGTTGTAGTAAGAAAACTGGCAAGAGAAATGGTATGATATTGTGAACCGGTATATGTGAGAACTAGTATGATGATGTAAACTAGTATATGTGAAAAAGTGAAGTAGTATGTTTGTTCAAGGTGAACCAGTATGTTGGTAGTCTCAGCTTCAGGGTTTCTGAGAATCAGTATATGGAATCTTTGTATCGGGGTCTCATTTGGCATGACTACCAATTGGTAGTCTCAGCTTCAGGGTTTCTGGTTGATGCATTCCAAACTTGTGTGACTAAACTGATGACATCTTGTGATGAGTTGGCATTGTAATGAAGACCAGCTAGTGTTGCCACATCAACCTTGTGCGCATGAAAGATTTCCTTAAGGATCTTGCATGGAGATTGATCCTATCTACCTTAGGAATGTGCGAAGTCTCTGTAAATGGTGGAGAGCACATGATGGGTTATCAGCTTCCTGAAGTGGCAAAGAATGAATGTTGGAGAACATCTTGAGATCTGTTCAAGACTATTGTATTCATTGCAGTGTGGTTAACGGTCAGGATTGAACCGATTGAATTATTAAACCTAAATGTTTAGGGTTTAGGGTTTATGATACTGACCTATCTATTTCCTATAAGGTCGATGATGTTTTTCATTTTGAAGTTGTTGGCAAATGTTATGTGTGTATCCAAGTGAAGAGATACTTGATTCTTGCAAGACCGGAGAAGTGTGTTGATACCTGCAGAGTGTGATTGCAAGAGAAAAGGAGCTAAAGTGGATCTGCCCTGGCATTGAGTGTTGTTATCAGATTAGTGTATTACTTGTTGACTTCTATCCATATCAGCAGCTGGAAAATCCCTTAACCAAGTAGCTTTAACAGGATTTTGCATAAATCCTTTAACAGGGTGACTCAATTCAATGAGTTCTTCAAATCCTCTTGCGAGGTAACCTTTAGCAGAGTTCTAACCTTTAACCGGGTATTTAGCCATCCCTTAACTAGGTGATCCCTAGCACGATTAGTTCCTAGCAGAACCTATTGTAAAGTCTTTAACCGGACTAGGCTCCTAACAGAGCAAACTTAAAAAGAGTTCAAGGAACAGCTTGTGGGTATTCATCCCCACCGTGGTTTTTTCCTAGTTGGGTTTCCACGTGAAAAAATCAATGTACCATGTGTGATGCTTTTCATGTGATGCTTTAATATTTTCTATTAAGTGGTAAAGTATGTTGAACTTGCAGTCATTATATTTCTGATGATATATTACCTGTTTATGCATAAGGGTCAAGTGGAAATGAGATAGTAGACTATGTAGAGATCTAAGTGTTTACCAGTTTATGCTATTCATACTCTCACTGTGTGTAACCGGTAGTATCCTGATTTAGACTGGTGTTACATTTTACTAGATAAGTGTAGTCTTTGCAGTCAAACTAGTTGAGGGAAAGTTTTTATCTGTACTGATTCACCCCCCCCCCTCTCAGTACCAGTTTGATACTTACTTTTCATCATTATCCATCAGGGATTACCCGATTAAGGGATGGCTAAATACCTGGTTAAAGGTTAGAACCCTGTTAAAGGTTACCTTGCAAGAGGATTTGAAGAATATAATGATTTTGAGTCACCCAGTTAAAGGATTTACAAAAATCCTGTTAAAGCTACCCGGTAAAGGGATTTTCCAATTGTTGAAATGATTATAAGTCAACAGGTAATACACTAATCTGATAACAAAACTCAATGCTAAGGCAGATCCACTTCAGTTCTTATACTTCTGCAATCACACTCTACAGATCTCTACTCACTGCTCCGATCTGGAAAGAATCAAGTATCTCTTCACTTGGATACACACATAACATTTTCCAACAACTTCAAAATGCAAATCATCATCGACCTTATAGACAACAATTAGGTCGATAGCATAAACCCTAAATCGTAAGCATCTAGGTTATCAATATAGTTGGTCCAATCCTGACTATTTAAACACAATGCATAGAGTAAAACAATCTTGAACAGATCTCAAGATATTCTCCATCATCCATTCTTCACCGCTTCTGGAAGCTGATAACCCATCATGTGCTCTCCATCGTTTACTGATATTTTGCACATTCCTGAGGTGGATAGAATCAATCTTCTTCAAGCAAGATCCTCAAGAAGATTATTCACTTGCACAAGACTGACATGGCAATGCGATCTCATCTTCATTTCAATGCTAACTCATCATAGGATGTCATCGGTCGAATCACATAGACTTGGAATGCATCAACCAGAAACCCCGATACAAACTTTCAATATACCGGTTCACTTTTTGCATATACCTGTTCATTCCATCATATCGGTTCACAGTTCATCATACCGATTCTCTTGCCAGTTGCTTACTTCAATATACCGGTGCATACTTCAGCATATTGACATCAATGACAACATACAAAACTATCATGTCATCGTACTCTGCACATATGCCAACAATCTCCCCCTTTGGCATTGATGGCAATATACAAAGATATCTCTACGTCTTCACATCTTCTCCTCAATCTCTTCCATACTATATGTCTTCAACACTACAGATATCTTATCTACTTTAGATCTTCTCCCCCTTTGACAACAATGCCAAAGTGGAGGCATAAGCATCCATGATTTACTATGATGCTCCCCCTAAGGAGTAGCATCCTTCAACACATCAATCCTGAAAAGATTTGTCAATGCACTACCTAACTGATGTGGGGCACATACCTTTAGTTCACCTATTGAAGGGGCAACACTCCTAATTCACCTCTTAAATAGGTAAATGTAGCCTTTGTTAGAGGCTTAGTGAATATGTCTACTAACTGCTCTTTACTGGAAACATGTTCCAATACAACCTCTTTGTTTTGAACTTTCTCCCTCAAGAAATGATACTTGAGCTTGAAGTGCTTGGTTCTAGCATGCAATACCGGATTCTTGGAAATATTAATTGCACTTGTGTTGTCACAAAATATACTCATCGGTTCAGATACTGAGACTTTGAAACCACTTAATACATGCTTCATCCAAATTGTCTAAGTACGGTTCATAAATGCTACTACATATTCTGCTTTTGATGTGGACTAAGAGATACAACTCTGCTTCTTACTCATCCATGAGACTACTCTACCATCGAGAAAGAATGCACCACCTGTTGTGCTCTTCTGGTCATCCACATTACCAGCCCAATTGACATCGGTAAACACTTTGAGATTGAAATCATTACTATATCGATACCATAATCCATAATCTATAGTTCCCTTCAGATATCCAAGAATCCACTTAATTGCTACCAAGTGGGATTCTCTTGGACTTTTCTGAAAACATGCAGCAATGCCCACTGAATGTGCAATGTCTGATCTGTTGTGTACTACATAGTGCAACTTACCAATCATTGACCAGTAATATTTCTCATTCACCAACTCTGAGTCATCTTCTTTTGACAATTTACAACCGGTCATCATCGGTGTACCAATCGGTTTGCTTTCTTCCATGCCAAAGGCCTTCAACACCTCTTTGACATACTTGGACTAAGTGAGAAAGATACCATCTTTAATTTGTTGAATCTATAGTCCAATAAAGAACTTAATCTCTTCAATTAGTGACATCTCAAATTCCTTCTCCATCTAATCTGTAAATGCATGGCTCATGTTGTCATCTCCACCAAAAATTATGTCATCAACAAACACTTCATAGATCAGAATCTGATCTCCTTCTGACTTCAGATAGATATTACTATCTTCACTTGTTATTTCAAAACCAATCTTCAGAAGATGTGAGTGTAAGCATTCATACCATGCTTTGGGTGCTTGCTTCAATCCATACAAGGCTTTATGTAGCCTACACACCATATCACTGTCTTCTGATAGGGCAAACCCATCTGGTTTCTCTATATACACTTCCTCTTCAAGTATTCCATTTAGGAATTCAAATTTCACATCCATCTAATACACTTTGAATCCCTTGAAGGAAGCATATGCAAGAAGCATTTGACCTCCTTCCAATCTAGCTACTGGAGCAAAGGTTTCTCCATAGTCTTCTCCCTCTTCTTGAGCATATCCCTTACATACCAATCTTGCTTTGTTTCTTACCACTATGCCATCTTCATTCAGCTTGTTTCTAAAAACCCATTTGGTACCAATAACATTTTTATGGTCAAGTCTGGGTACCAAAGACCATGTACCATTCTTTTCTATCTAGTCAAGTTCCTCTTCCATAGCCTTAATCCAGTCTTCATCTTTGTGTGCCTCTTTAAATGTTTTGGCAAAAATATTGGTGAAATAAGAGGATATACCATGAACTCACTAACCCATAGGTATGTTGATCATTGGTTTTGTAACAACCAAAAACCCAATTCCTTAATCATTTGCATTGCTTCTAGGCTTAGTTTGTATCCTACATCTCATGTTAGCTTTATTATTATAGCATAAATGAATTCATCATTCAATCTCTTGAATTGTATCTTGACCTGAGAGATACGCAATTGGGTGTAATATTCCTACACTCTTCTCTACCCGATTTCCTCTCCCAATTTTTCCTCCATCTTCAATCTTGGGAACTTACCGACATTAGCTTCTACAAAAATAATATAAGAAGGTATGAAGAACTTCTTCATTTGGAGGACTGTAATCATTTGATTATGAATATTTTTTGAAATGGTTTATGGCCAATCAAAATATTCCTTACCAATTAAAGTTATGGTCATTTAATGGAACATCCATGTGTGGATATGTATGCAATATGTCTTTCCAAAGGCTCTTCTCAGAATAATAATAAGGTCTCTTTGAGGCTCTTGAAAATATGCTCTCAGTATGTCTGTAGCCTTAAGACCTATTTTCTTTGGCTCTTCGAGCCATGCTTCATTAATGTGTCTTTTATGATTACAAGCATTCTTAAAAAATATGGAAATGGCTATTCTTTTGTTGTCACCGAGACATTTTCTCTCACCAATATTCCGAAGGTCATTCATATCATGTTAGGAGAAAGGTCTACAATCACATTATCATCTGCATCAACACATTGCATTGTCTCCTTCCAGTAGTATTTAGCAATGGTCAGTATATGTTCGGGTGACTGCATAGCTTGAGGAAAAATAGTTGCCTCTACCAAGTCAGATCTTTTAATCCTTCTATATGGAGCTTCCCGAGTATGAGGTTCGGCTTCCAGCTGAGTTCTGTTGTCTTCAATCTCGATGTGCCCAATTTCAATATCACTCACCCACTGAACTTCGTCCTCCTTTTTTGAAGCCAAAGTCTATCCTTGGTATTGATATTTCATTTTTATAAAAAAATTTCAAGCTTGGCTTCCTCCTTTGCCCTCTTCTTGTTTGGGG
Source organism: Cryptomeria japonica (assembly GCF_030272615.1). Classification (NCBI taxonomy): domain Eukaryota; kingdom Viridiplantae; phylum Streptophyta; class Pinopsida; order Cupressales; family Cupressaceae; genus Cryptomeria; species Cryptomeria japonica. The sequence goes on along the minus strand of NC_081410.1, from coordinate 36,397,159 downwards.
ATGGGTCCATCAATCTGTTTTATCCTGCAAGAAAATATCAATAATTATCTATTACTTTATATTATCAAATCATCACACATTCCAGAACTCCGAGCTTTTGGGACATAAAATCCTTTAAAATAGCTAATTTTGGGATTTTGTGGTTCTGGGATCTTGAGTTAAGGAAAGGGAAAAATAACTAACTCTGAAACTTCAGGGTTCTGAGGTTCCAAGTTTGGAAAAAGACCTCAAAAGGTAGATTTTGGAACTCTAGGGTTTTGGGGTTCCAAGATAAGTAAAACACTCCAAGGATTAGTTCTGGAACTTCGGGGTTTTGAGGTTCTGAGGTGAGTATGGCAATATGAGAATAAAATTCAAGATTTCAGGGTTTTGATATCCCAAAATAGGTAAACCTCTTAAGGAAGGGACTTTGGAACTCTGAGGTACCATGATTCTGGGGTTCTGACATGGGTAAAACAAAGGCGCAAAGGTTTCGGGATTCCGGAGTTTCAAAATCTCGAGATGGGTAAAAATTTGTCAAATGAGCACTTCATAACTTCAGGGTTTGGAGGTGCTAGATTGGGTAAAACTCAGGTGTTTCAAGATTTTGAGGTTATAAAATCTAGAAATGTCAAAACTTAGGGTTTTACAAAGAAAGAAAATTGAATCAGCCAATTTTGTTGAAAGCATGGAAAATCTAATCTAACATAGCTAACAGACATGAAAAACAAGAAAACAAAACAAATGAACCAACCTGGAAAGGTGACGAAGCGTAAAACATGAATGAGTGAGGAAGTGGAATGCGTGGAGGGAGAGCTTGAATTTCATAGCACAGAAATGCACAAATGAATGAAAATCACCCATCTTTTGCTATTTATACCCCCCTCTTCAGTGATCGTACTACCTCACTAAACACAACCTCCGGGTTTTGAGGTTTTGAAATCCTGAGAAAAAATAAAGGGAAGCTCAGACTTCGAGGTTTTGGGGTTCCGAGGCCTTGACACAAATGCAAAATGACATCTCATGACTCTAAGGTTCCAAAGTTCTGAGAAGACACACAAAATGAGTTCAGGATTTTGGGATTCCAAAATTCTGGAACTTGAGAAAAAACACAACAAAATGCAAAGAACTCTAGATTACATGATTCTAGAATTCTGAGGCTTCCACACAACAAAGAAAAGAAGATTTTAGAACTTCAGGATTTTGAGGTTTTGAGGTCTTCAATAAGACAAGACAACAAGACTTCGGGACTTTAGGGTTCTGAAGTTTCAAGGTCTTGAACCAAATGAAGAGAAGGAGACTTCGGGATTGCGGAGTTTTGGAATTCTGAGGTCTCAACAGAAAAACAAAGGCACAAAGAATGCTTCAGAATTTTGAGGTTCCGATGTAGATATAAAAACAAACAAAAGGGCACCTCGGAACTCGGGGGTTGTAGGGTTTTGAAGTTTTTAAAGAAAAAACACAAGAGAAGGCAAAAATAAAGAAAACAAAAGATAAGAAAAGGGGGACCTGCATTTTCATGCTAAAGAAAATGATGGGGGTAGATATGCAGGGCATAACAAATGGCAATTTTTTGGGAAAAATGACTCTAGGCATTTTAGAATGTCAGAATCTTTGGTTTCATAGACTTCCAATACTATTGTCATTCGAGGTAATACATAAAATGAAAAGTATGAATGAACCAATGACCAGACAATCTAATTAGGACAAAACAAGATCAACCTTAAGTGTGTGCTTTTGATTAATTACCCCATCTTTCTAATCATGAAGATCAACAATAGAACATGGGTCCAAGATACGTGAGTAAAATAAACCATGTGTTTTGTGCAATGTTATCCTAGGCATAGCTCTGTTGCCAGCCAAGCATCTATAGCCCTGACAGAGATACCTCTGGTCCCTATCAAGGAGTGCTCCACTGTCAACCAGGCATCTATAGCCCCGGTGGAGATTACTTGAGACACCCTAATAAGTTGCATTAGATTAATATTTTCATTCTCATTATTTCCTCTTTTCTTTATAGAATATACTTTCACTTTATTGGATATAAAGCCTTGACTAATTGAAACTTAAAGCAACTTTCAAAGCAATGAAGCTCTGAAACTAGGTTGGGGACCACAATGGACAACAATAAACAACCTGACCTTGGATTTTTCAATTGAAAACAAGCTCTATTGACATCTTCAAGGATTTCATGTTGTATCTTAATGTGACGATGGTGCTGAGAAATCAAGTTAGTCTTCACCAATTGAATATCAAAACCTCAAATCATCATTAACCTTTTATATTCCACCTTAGCCGAATGTAGGAAATGGTTTCAAAACTATCCAGGGATAATGAAGTTATAAAGAGCTAAGAGTCAAAGTCTCTCAAAATGCAACCATGTTATACAAGGAATATCTACCATATCAAAAAAATTTAGAGTAAATACTTCCCCAAATGAAACAAAGAAATAAACAACAACAACAAAAGGAAACACAACAAAGCAAAATACAAGAAAACACAACAAAACCAACTAAAGAAAAGTAGACAAAACAAACAAACAACTAAACTACTATGGTACAAAGGATCAAGCTCAACTATGGATTAATCAAAATAATGAGTGAGAAACTGACCATTGACAGGCAAGGGTACAAGTTCTCCAGTTAATGAACTCAATCGGAAGGTGTTCTCTCCTAATATTTCAGCAATTTGTTAAGGACCTAACCACAATCTTTCAAATTTATGGTGATCACCTTTCTTTTCTTTGGCTTTGTCCCATAAAAGAACTAAGTTAGAGATTTGGAAGGCTTTTACCTTGGCTCTTTTATCAAACCATCGCTTAATGATAACAATGCTTAGCAAAATTTTGTAAGGTATTTATCCTACGCTCATCAAGTTTCAACAAATTCAAGAAGAAAACTTCTACCTGGTCGTCAATTTCAAGTTCTTTCATCAATTGGAGGACAATGATTTGTAAATTGACCAAGAAAACAAGGTTCTGGCCATAGACAAGGTAGTATGGAGAAGTCCCTAGGGCAATCTTAATTCTTGTTCTATCAGCCCAAAGGGCGTACTTCAATTGGTTGTTCCAATCCCTAGGGTTCTTTTCAAGAAACTTCTTAATGACGTCTAGGATATTCTTATTAGTAGACTCAACTACTTTGTTTCCTTGAGGATAATAATTGGATGAAAATATGAGAACTACCTTTAATTCTTATGCCCATTGTATTATTTGTGCGGAAGTAAAAGATGGGATGTTGTCACATACTGGAGCGAAGGGCATTCCAAACCTAGTGATGATATGTTCTTCAAGGAATTTAAGAACTGTTTCCATGGTAGCATTCTTACATGCTTGGGCTTCTACCCAATAGGTGCAATAATCAATGGGTGTCAATATGAATTAGTGCCCTACAGATGAATTGGGATTAATTACTCCAACAAAATCCAACACATATTGGGTGAAAGGTCTGACCTTGAGTATTGGCTAAAGGGGCATAGCTGGATTCCTTTCTCTAGCTAGTGGGGAGTATCAACTACTATAGTTTGCGACAAACCCTGACCTCTCACCAACCTCATGGGATGCATTTCTAAATCAAACTCTTGCAAAATGGCCATCCATTTTCCACGATGCTCTCCAAGTTCACTCTACATTAGTAATGACTTAACTACTTGGTCAGGCACAATTTCATATATCTTACTCCTTAAGATATAGTGTCTAAATTTCTTAACAACTCTTACCAAAGTGAAAGCCTTCTTTTCAAGAGCTGAGTATCTTACTTTAGCATTTTTAAAAGGTGAACTCATGAATGCGATTGGATTTTCATCTCCTGCTTGTCTCCGTGTCAAAACAACAACTCCAAAATGTAATGAAACAAAAGAATATATATATAATGGTAGGGTGTAATTAGGACTAGTCAACACAGGAGCTTCTACAATGGAATTATTGGTCTGGGAAAATGACTCTTTTTCTTCAGTGTTTCATTCTATCTTGGTGTCCTTCTTCATCATCTCATTCAATGGTTTGACTATCTCTACAAATCTAGTGATGAATTTTCTCACAAAATTAATCTTCCTGAAGAAAGATCTCATCTACTTTTTACTTCCTGGCATTTGCAATTTCAGCAGGGCTTCCAGTTGGTCTGGATTGATTGATATTCCTCTTTCAAAGATTACATGACCAAGGAGTTTCCCTTCAGCCACCCCAAACACACACATCTTGGGATTAATAGATATCCCATACTTTGGGTATCTTTCTAGCACTTTACACAGGTGGTCTAGATAATCTTTCCTAATTTTAGAGAATATGGTGAGTTTGTCCATATATATGATGATGCACTTGCCAATTAACTCATTGAAGGAGGTATCCATTTCTCTTTGAAAGGTTGTGCCAACATTTATCAGCCCAGATGACATCTAACGATATGCATAAGTACCCCATTTAGTGGTGAAAGATTTCTTCAAACTATCTTCATGGTTGAACAACACTTGATTATACCCAAAATAGCCATGAAGGGACGACATCATCTGTGAACTATTCATAATCTACAAAACTTCATCCAAGGAAGGTAAGCGATAGTTGTCTTTTTCTGATGCCTTGTTGAGATTTCAGAAATCTATGCATAACCTAACCTCTTCATTATTTTTCCATACTGGTATCAGGTTAGCCACTTGGGTGGGATGGCATATAGGGAAAATAATCCTAGCAGCAAGCAACTTCTGAACTTCTTTGAAAATAAGGGGCTCTATCAAGGAATTGACAAGTCATTGTTTTTGTCTGAATGGATTTGTATTGGGTTTCGAGGGTATAACATGTGTAATAATAGATGTATCAAATGTTTTTAGGTCTTTGTATCCCCATGCTATAACATCAATATATTCCTTTTGGATTTGCAACATTTTCTCCTTCTCTGTGAGAGTGGAAATCTTTCCAATGTAAACTATCTTTTCTTGACCTTCTTAACTAATGTTATCTGGTTCATATTTTCTGGTCTCTGAATCAGTAGTCAATCTTTCTTTTACCCTAGGATCAAAGTCAAAAATTCGCTCTAAGGTGACCATACCTTTAGGAATTACATTCATGGGAAGGCTAACAATATCCTCATTACTCTCTTCATCAATGGTGTCTAATCTATCATCTTCATCAAAAAAAAATTTTAGAGGCACCAAAATTATCAAGGAAATCTAGAATGTGTCAATTGTCTTCAAAGACTTGGAAATGAGTGATGTTGTTGGGTACGATAGGTGTTGAGACTAGCTCTACAGGGAATATTTTCAAAGGAGACTGACTTACTGATTCCAACATACTTGTTGCTACATCAAATGCATCTGATATGCCATTTCCTTTTCTAGGTACTAACTGAATGTCAAAAGAATCAAAATATTCAATTAGCCCTCATGACTAGTTCCTATATGTTGCAAGCCTTTTATCATCCCGGTTCCTATATGATGCAAGCCTTTTATCATGACAAGCATACTAACTCCTCACTTTTTTAACCACCAACTTGGAATCTCCTTGGACCTTTAAACATTTATCTCCCTTCTCGAGGGCAAAGAGAAGTCCTCTAACTAAGGCCTCATATTCAGTCATATTGTTCATACAAGATAATTGGAGTTGATACAAGGCTAGGAAGGTTTTCCCTTTGAGACTAGTTAGTTCAAGTCCAGATCCACTGCCTTGTTTGTATCTAGATCCATCAAACTTCAAAAACTAGATCTCATCTTTGACCTTCCTTATATTATGTTCTTTGGAAATGGCAATTGTGGGAACTTGCATTGGTTCTGAGTCTGATTGTCATTCTTCAGGAATAGCATTTGCAGAATCCTTCATAAGGTCCACTAATGACTAATGTGTATCAGAAGACTTTTCAGTAGTTGCAAGAATAGGTTGTTCAACATGTGGCTCTACTACAGTCATGGTTGGATATTTTTCTTGTTCATCTTTCTTCTATTGAGGAATTTGTATTTCAGGCTCCTAGTGTTTGCATTCTTCAAGTGCAGAATCATGATCAGTGTCTTCTTCAAAAGGAGGACTCATCAATTTTGTAACTTCATTTATACAGGCAATGCAAGCCACCTCCAAGTGTTCTTGGTGGTTAACTGTACACCATTGGGGTAGTAGTAAATATTCGAGCCAAAGGTCATTTCCTAACAACTACATCCCTTGGCACATTTTCATGACAAACTTCTTGATCCTCTTCACTTGGTCGGGAACATCAACTTGTTATGGCCTGGATATGGGTGGAGTTGTGAAAGTTAGAATTTAATTCATTTTGTAAACTCCAGGACTTACTTCAATGTAAGCTACCTCATTAGGGGCCCCATAGTCAGTAATCAGCTTCTTCAATCTCAGCTCACAATCAATTCATATATGGTTTTTTACTCCTTTCCATGGAAGCCATAGATAGGTAAAGCATGTTGAAAAGTATCCTCCCAAAGTCTTAGACCAATCCCTACTGAGCAACATCCTATATTTCGTAGGTATGTCAACAACTTGGATATCTATGTAACGGGATACTCGAGGATCGACACCCAGCTGTATATAAACATCTTTTAAATCTCCAATTACATTGAATTTAGTTTTATCCAACTGCACCACTTTTCTGTTTGAAAAAGAGGAGAAATTTGGCACAGCTCGAGAGAAAGGCCTGAAAGCTCACCAAGAATAGGTTGCACTGGCTATCAAAATAAAAATGACCAAGGTTGCAAATGAGACCTTAATAAGTGAAGGGCATGATAGGGCAAAGGTAGAAGAAAAATTTAAAATTCTTGAAGCCCAGAGAAAAGTAGAAATGAAACAAAAAAGGAAGGTAGAGAGGGAAGCCAAGAAGGAAGCTTAGGAAACACCCAGTGTGGTCCCAGTAAATAATGAGTCTTCCAAGCAACCAAAAGCATCATCCACTAAGCTTGTCAGTTCTAAACCGGTTGAAAACATAAAGAGAAAATAGAAGGTAGCCCAACAATATATGACATTTTCTTTGGAGGAGATTGAATCAGATGAATAAATTAAGGTTACTCAAAAGAAGAAAGGCATTTTTGCAAGGGTAGTACGAGAGAAGAAGAAAGAAAAAAAGGAAGAACCAGCTAAGGAGCCTCCCCGGAAACATAAAATCACTATTGTACATAAACGAAAGCCAAAGTTAGATGACTAGTCTAAATTGGAAGCCAAAAGGAGAATCGTAAGAAGAAACTAGATGCTCAAGACATTATTGATCAAATAATTAATGATGGCAATTTAGATAGCATTTCTACATTCTTTAATGAATTTGATGAGAAAGATAAAAAAATAGATTAAGGAAGAAATTCTTTTATATCTTGATTCTTTGAGTAGAGCATTAATTGAGTTAGAGAAAACTTTTCCCAAGGAATTGTATGATAATCTAGAAATCAGAAAATTACATGCACAAAATCTAGAGTGACAGATTAAGGAAATTGAGTTAGTGAATCTTTGTCCATCAATAACTCTAGCAGAGGTTAATGATTTGATTAATAAAACTGGCTCATCTGAATTCAACCCAAAGCATAGAATAAATAATTTAATGTTAGAAAGATTTGAAGAAATCAGGAATGAGACCATAGACATTTGGGTCTGAATTCTTTTGAATTTAGGTTTTGAGTTGAGCCCCAATTTTGTTCAATCACATAATATACAATTACTAGTGGATAACAAACTAGCACCAGTAGAGGAACAAAGTGTAAATATAGAACAATCGGTTAGCACTCCACTAGATACTACTGTACCAGCTAGTGAGTCAAATTTTGTAGTAGAGGATACCCTGACAATTAATGTACATGATACAGAGCTTAATGATGAGAAATAAAAGGATAATATAGATATGGATAAGGATACTTACAATAAAATTGCTAAGGATGTATAGGATAAGCATAAGTCACCAAGTGGTAAAGCTAGTGGTGTAGAGAAAGCAAAGGATTCAATGGATACAAGAAAGAACTTTTTGGTAGACAAAGGGAAGGAAACTGTGACAAATATTCCTACTGACATGGCAATTGACACTACATCCACTGCCAAAGGTAATTTGTCACAACTTTCCATCAGTTTTGACAAACCCTACCATAAGATGTCTCTGACAGAAAATTTTGGCGGTAAAAGCACTCTAGGCCCAAGCAACTCAAGAGTTGGCATAGGAGGAATCTAAGGACAAGGAGCTGATTAAGCATAGTTTTGAAGTTTTGAACTAGTTGGTACCTGAATTCTAGACAATGGAGAGCGGAAGCTCATCTGATAAATTACAAGAGTTAATTGATTTCATCCCTAAGTACTATGATTCTTTGCTCAAAATTTCAATAAATGAGCCTAAGGACAAATTTGTTGAAGCCCGAAAACAAACATTCTTACAAATGATTGCATCTAAAAAGGGTAAACTCCAAATTTGTTTGCAATCCATTGATACAAGATTGTAGGAAGGAGGTAAAGTTTATAAGACTTGTCTAGATTTTGCCAAGATCACAACAAGCAACTTTCAGACTGCAGGAATAATTTGATTTAGATTTCCAACTCTTACAACCCAACAACTAACCTTACAAGTTCTTTGGATGGTCCAGTTTTGGTAATTATGGATCAAATTTTGAAATTAGAGAAGGAAAGGAAAAACACAATAAAGCGAACAATGAAGCTTCAGAATCTCATAGGTCCCCAGTTGGATAATCTACTTGTTCACAAGAATGAATGTATATCTTACATGCAGAAGCAAGATCCCACCATACTAGAAGAAATTAAATATTATGCCAATCTCTTGAATGGATTCACCTCCATTCTTGACTCTCTCAAGCAAGGTTGGGATTCTTATTTTTTATTTTTCAAATCTATGTATGCTGATATTTTGAAACTTGTATATGTTGGCATTGTGTTGTCATTGATGCCAACCAAGATAAGATAACAACCAGTATGGGACATTGATGAGTTGTGTTTTCACTGATGCATATTGGCAATGGTGCCATTGATGTCACTTAGCTTAGTGGGTAACTAGTAAGGAAGAGAATATCATCCAGCAGAATGACCATTGGAGTCACCGGTACACAAGTTAGTGTTGACTTGTGTTGTAGACATGTATTGGAGACTGATATTGGATAACAACCAGTAAGTGGTATGTTGGTAGTGCATTGTTGCCAACTAGAAAGTGAGCTAGTGCAGAAGTGCCAACCAGTATGATGTTGGATGTTTGGATGTGAAACAACATGACTCCCACCAGATAAAGAGGCAGTCACCAGATGATGAGAAAACTCACAGAGTATATGACCCAACCGGATCATATGTGCATGTTTGAAGATATGCTGCTCAAATAGAGAAGCCACATTAACACACTACAGGATGCAGATGACAAGGATCCACTCCCGCAGGTGATTGAAGGCTCACACCAGATCTACCGGTGAATCATAAAGGTGCCTCATGTTGTGCCCAAACTTTTGGGCAAAAGCAGAACAACAAATGTTTTTTGAACAACATAAACTCACAAAATAATCTACATTTAAAGTGGAATCAAATAAGTTTTGTCTTAACTAGGATGTAAATAGAATTGTTTTCTAGAGTTGGATTAATTAACTAACTCAAATAAGCAACATTAATTAATGAAGATTAATTATTCCCAAGAGGGTTGTCACAATTTAATTAGTTAATTTAATTATCTTAAATAAATTGCCACTAATTATAGTCGAGGGGTATCTAAATATCTCAAATGCATTTAAATTATCCCGGGCTAATTGAATGATGATGAGGATATCTTAAATTAAAAATTTAATTAATCGAGCGCACACAAATTTCATTATTTAAGTTTAACCAATAAGGTTTCAAATTCAATAACGTTATTTGCCAAATAAATCTAATTTATACTATAGCCAGTTTTTAATTTCCCTTAAACCTTCAATTTTTGACTATTAAATAATTTGGCCAAAATTGGCCTCATAGGCTAAAAATTCATATAAAGCAATTAATAATTTTCATTTACAAATTTTCCCCAAATTAAATATAACTTAATGTCCATATTTAATTGAACATATAAAATAACTATATAGATTCCTTAGTTAAATAAATTAAATCAATCATGCGATTAATGTAACCATATAACATTAATCTCCATTTTAAATTCTATAAAATAAACTGTATTAAAATTAATTTTCTCCCAAATCGAATAAGGAGTTTTAAATTAATAACACATATAGCTAAAATTGAATGGGGGGAATCTTTTTCAAAATTTAAAAAGCATTTCCCCCTCTTCTTATTTTAATTAATATTTTAAATCTCAAACCCTAATTAGGGTTGAGTAATTATCATCTCCTATATTTTATTTAAAATCAACTTAATAATCCATCTTTTTTTTATTTTATTATCTGCTAACCTTAACCCGAATATGGGCTAGGGTTGCATTTATAAGTTTCTTTTTACTATTCAAGTGCTAACCCTAACTCGAAATTGGGTTAGGGTTGCATATTTTCTTTACCGAAGAATTCTTTTCTTTCTCTTACCTTTACCCTAACCCAAAATTGGGTTAGGGTTTATAATTTTATTTTATTATTATTATTTTTTTGTGTGTGTAGGGTTCGGTGGCGAGTTGAGAGAGAGAGAGAGTCGCAGAGGAGGTCGCAGAGGGGCGGCATTGAAAGGAGGTGCCTCAAGAGGTACGGGGCCACCCGCAGTAGCATCGTGACGCTACTACAGGTCGCATCACACAGTGACATTGAGGCATCCCCACGAGACGTGGCCTACAGTAGTGCCCCGGCGTCCCTGCGGGGCACAGTCCGTAGTGGCGGCCAAGGCCATCCCTACGGGTCATGGCCTGCAGCAGCGCCACCAGTGGCTCTGTGGGTTTGGGCCGCTGAGGGGCTCCCGCGTGAAGCTTCGGCTCCGCGGAACCCTCGAGTGGGGTTTCTTCCAATTCTTTTGCAATTAATTTTTTTTTTAAATATATATATATATATATCATTCGATCACCAGGGTTAGATATATAAATTTTTCTTTCTTATTTAAAATATATTTAATGTAAATATATATATATATATATATATATATATTTTTTTTTCAGAGTTAGATTTTTAATCTCTTTTTTTTTTACATATAGGAAATAGCTAAATAGTGACAACATGTAACAGATACACATTCACTTCTTTTTTTTATGCAAAATGTGATCTAGTTATCATGTATATAATGTTAGATTAAATAGACATATCTTTTTTTATTTATTTATGCAGGTCTAACAATATTATGTATGATAGATTCAATAGTTTGATAAAATAGTCATGAATCTATTTGCAGAATTTTTGGTTTTCTAAGTCTGTGTATGCATAAATTTTCCTTTGAAACACATGACAATAGACTAACAGGTTTATCTACAACATTCCTTTTCTCTTTAACTTCTAGCTATTAACTATAGGAAAAAGTAAATTTGTCTACCTTAACTTTCTATTTTTTTTTCGAAATAGAAAATGACAGTAGTAAATACAAATCCAACAATATTTAAATGTTACAGAAAACACTTAAAACATTATCATTTCACTTTCTGCTTTTTTTTTGACATAGAAAATGACAGTAGTAAATACAAATTTAGCAACATTTAAATATTACAGAAAACACTTAAAACATTATCACTTCTTTTTCTGCATCTTTTTTTTAATTTTTTAAATTTTTTTGCAAATTACAGAGATGATAGATGATAGATTGTAGTTAAATGACAGATTTAAATAAAATGTATTTTTCTTATAACAGATAGATTTTAGATCAAAAGAAACAACATTAACATTACGACCTTTCATTCACAAACACTTTTCTCATAAGAACATTTCAAATACAATAGTCAATTTTTACAATGAGGGTAATACCCCAACTGGTCTCTCATCCCTAATAATGAGGACTTAGATAAAATAATACATTTCTTCATACAAAAATAAATACAATATAAATCTCCTCACTTGCATTTTTGCAACTCAAATATAATATTTCATTTCCTACTCTTTCCATTTTAACAAATTACAATATTACATTCCTTTTTCTTTCTTTCTGCAACTAAGTAAAATCTGCAACTCCTAACTTTATTTTCCAAGCAACCTGCATTCAAAAATTTAAGGCTGTGACCATGGGGTGCTCACCTCCCGACCTAGGCTTACTAGAAGCCACCCCCAAGCTTGGAGAACCAAGTCCTAGATGGGTTACACTCAAGCAAACACAAACAAGGGGAAAAACACAACAAACACATTCCCATTCCAAAGCTGAAACTTCATCACATAATGTGATGTTTAACAAGGGTGGAAGTGGACCAAGTACCTTTGAGGAGATCTACTAGATAGTAACTCATAGTCAACTCATGGCATCCAAGAACTAAACAAAAATCATCTTAACCCCTATATCCTTATGACCCCCAAAGGCATACATGCCATATTTTCTCCCCTTATGACCCCCGAATACATAAACAGAACTATGCAGCAAGGGTCACATGGACAAACCCTTGAGATCACTCTCATGATGAGAGCCTCTCACTCTAAGGCTGTCAAACCCCTTCCACCCTCAAGACCATTTTTCCCTCCCAAGGGTAAGATGGCCTTGGATATTCCCAAAACACAATAAAATGCATAACAAAAGAAAAGGAAAAATTCCTCATAAAAACTTTCACAAATACAATACAAAGAAAGATACAATATTTACATTCAAGCATCTCTACAAATAGATTTTAACATACAAGTAAGATAATGCACCTACCTTGAATCTACCAAGGGTGTTATAGGGATAGCTTGGAGAAGAGCAACCCAATCCATTAATCTTTTCTGCAACACTTAGCCAAAATTCCTATTCCAAAACTGGTTCTTTTTCAAAATTCCAGATCTCCAAAGATGGAGAGTGGGTGATTAACTCACTAAGTCTAAATCTCTAGCCTAAGAAGGCTTCTCTCACTCCTTCCAACCTCTTGGATAGAGTGAGGGACTCCTATTGGTTGGTCTTTCCTAGGTCTTACATACTCCCTAACCAAGGCACCTCAAGAAGAGGAATGAAATGGGGAAGAGGAATGACACATACCAAGAAGGTTCTCTAACCAAGGATGGCACTCCTATAGATGAAATTCGTCCATCTTGGGAAAAACACTTTTTTGGGTGGTTAAACAAGCCCTAGGGGAAAGACACAAGGCCAAATTTGGCCTTCACCCATAGGTACCCCATGAGGCCTAATAAGAATGCTCCAAAACTGACTCTAGGAGTTGATTTAACCCTTAGAAAGTCCACCTAAAGTTAACCTACGGGTTAACTCTGAGTTGACCCTCCTTATGGCTCACTATCCTAGATTTCTTGGTACCTTCAAGGATAATAAGGAATTATATCAATTAAACAAAAAGTAAATCTCTCAAAAAGGTGACATGACAATTGCCAACACAACATACAACATATGTGTCAAGTGACACTTCAAAATAATTCCACATCACAAATACACACATGGAAATTGTCCCTTGAATGATTTAAACAATTTAATAAATACAATTTATACTCATGCAAACATCTTACGTTTACGAATAAAATACGATACATATGGGGTGTTGTCTCTCCAAATAGACAACTCCTAGTTTTATGAATGTACATAGGCCTAGGCTTGATTCTCCATAATATTTCCATGGTCACATGGATAATTTCCTGCGCATCTCAATTTAAACATTAGTACTTTCCAATAGCCACATATAATATTAAACACATAATCAAGAATACAATTTAATCACTCTGAATAGAATTGACATTATACAATACAATTTACCACATATCAAGGCAATTCATATAAGCAATTCATCATAATCCTCATAATTTAATCCATTCATAAGATATGCAACCATATTTCTAGCATCATAATAAAGTCCTACAAATAAAATAATGACATACAACACCTCAATGTTACCCTATTCTAGAGTCATATAAATTTCTATATCTATAATGCATAGAAATGAAGCATCAATATATCAATGTTATCCAATTCCTGGGATCATATAAAGTCCTACATCCATAATGCAATAAAATAGAGCATCCATAATAGTTCCAACATGAAAATCACTAAAATACTAGGATGGGTCGAGGTAGGGCCTCACACCTCAGGTGCATGAAATTAGAGGTATGCACCGGATCAGCCAGGTTGGCATGTTGTGCCACCAGGATAGAGAATGAAGATTAAAGAAGTCATGGGTTTGTCTTTTTGATAAACCAGTTGAGATGGTGTCTGCACTGATAAAGATAGAGGCAATATTAAGCAGCTGTAGATAGAGGATGTTGCCAGATTAATGATGGAGTATGCTAAAGGTTGATGACATGGTGTCATCAAGGTGGTTACCAGTAAGTGTGTCCATCAGTAAGGCTGACAAGGTGCAGATGTAGTAGGCTCCCATTTGATGAAGATGAGCATCTTATGGATTGATATGCTTGGTAACTAGTTATGTTTTTCCACCGACAGAGTAGAAAAGCACAGACATGATGGTTAACTAGAAAAGTGAGAGACATCGACAAGATTAGAGAACTAGCAGAAAAGAAGGACCAGTTGGGTGTTGATTGTCGGTGACCAAGTCCACTCGACATAGAGGTCTTTGCTGAGATGGATATTGACAAAAAGAAAATGTGGAGCTGAAGTAGAAAACATGCATGAAGTGGTGAATGAACTATGCAATCGGCTAGGTAGATAGTGGTAGGTCAACATTAACGTCGATTATGTATTTCATGGATCAGTTGCAGAGAGTTCGCAACTCGAAGCAGACTGAAGGAGCAGTTTGGTGAGTTGATAAATGAAGGACGATCTGATCTTTGTGGTTGCTTGTCAAAGGTAACAACTGAGACATTTATGGCATTTGACAGATACAGTTTGACATACATGGCCATGTTCACTAAACTTAGCAAACATGTATTGGAAGCCACGAGATTGGAGGAGCATGATTGATTTGTTGCAGGTGATCAATCTCTATAAGGAGATCTAATTGGATTCAATGTGCCTTGTGATCAATGGAAGAAACCCTAAGGCACCAAGTTTGAATGTTTCTTTTGGTGGGAAAGTAGATGAAGAGTGATATCTGTAGAGGATCATAAAGACCGAGTAGAAGGGAGACAACTGGTAATAGGTTTTAGCAAAGTTTTAACTAGTAATGTTAAAGCAACCGACAAGCTGCAAGAGAGTATCAGTGAAGCCAACTGGTAATACTAGAGCCGGCTGGAAGATAGTAGAGAGTGTTGAAGTGTAGAGCAAGTGAAGAGGAGATCTGATAGGGCAGAGAGAAAAAGATAGTTATCCAATAGAAATTTGAAGAGTAGAGAACCGGTAAGGCAAAGAAGGGGTGATACCTGTAGAGAGACTATATGTATCGGTTGCAAGATTCACCTGTTAAATGTTATTACTTTTGTAATTGATGATATAATTTGTAGATCACTGAGTTGTAGCTTAGTGCAAGGGTTGGTGCTCCTTGGGTTGGTAACCTAAAATTTGTAATCAGAGATTCATTGTGAGGATGGATTGGATCAGTAGACTCTAGTAGCATTTCTCACTGAGGTTTTACCCATCTTGGGTTTTCCTCATATATGTTGGTGTTATTATGTCCCTTTTATGTGTGAATTCATTTGTGATAGTCTCCTATCTAACCGACAAGTTTGTCTTTTGTTAGAATTGAGAACCGATGCACACACATAGGTTAGTTAAAAGGAAAAAGATTGAAAACCACTAATTCTTCCCTCTCTCAGTGGTACATTGTGTCTAACAATTGGTATCAGAACCCTAGGTTCCTGGTTGATAAGATTTCTCTAGCTTGGGTAGATTCTACCTATTTGGACACAATGGTCTATTTAGTGTCAATCCCTGCTCCTGTATTTGATGGGTCAAATTATATCTTATGGAGTCATAGAATGGAATTATACTTCTCCTCCCTAAGGTTTGATGTATGGATGTCAGTTGTCAATGGTCTCCCTGATCATGTCAGTCCTCCCACTGATTCTAAAGTAGAAAGAACATGCAGGTGCAATGAAGATGCAATGAAGACCATATTTAGTGGACTTACCAGTGATGTCTCTTCATAGGTGGACAGATGCAGATCGACAAAAAGCCTATGGGACAAATTGAAGAAGATCTATGGAAATGAGCCCACAACTATAGAACCGGTTTGTGAAAGCAAGAAGGATAATAAAATAAACACATGTGTTGATGATGGAGATGGATTGGTTAGCAACTACAATAGTGATGATGAGGAAACTCATCTGTTCATGGCACAAGAAATGGAAAGTGAAGTGTACACATCAAAAGGTGACAACGTAGACAAATCTTACTGGCAAGATCTATTCGGGAGTGATGAAGAAGATGGAGAAGAAGTTGAGGCATAAGTTGATCAGAAGGTGAGTTGCTAAGTTCCCTCGATGAACTAAAAAATGTTTGCAATGAATTTAAAAATTATAAGATGTCAGTTCATGAAGAATGCAGCTAGTTGAGAACCTATCTTGATGAATCAAACCAAAAGGTTGGTTTATTCACCACTCAACTAGAAGAGGAAAAAGGAATGGCTAGTGATTTGGAATCAATCTTTGAAGCCAAAGATAAAAGATGTGAGGAGTTGTAGGAAGAATAGAAGATAAAAGACAAAGAATGTAACAAGCCAAAAGAAGATATGGAGAATCTGAGGAAAGAATATAGGATATTCAAGAATGTTGCATTTGTGGAGCAAAATCGGTTGATCAGATGCCTTAAAGAATCTAAGAAATGTGTCTTAGAATAAAAGACTCAATAAGAAGACACCAAAGTGTGCAAGTGTAATGATCTAGCATCTAAGCTAGATGTCAAGGATAAAGAATATTAGTAGCTGCTAGGAGAAATGGAGATTCTCCAAAATGACCTTGAGAAATATCAGGATTAGCTCAAGGTAAGAATCTGGTTTGATGGTAGCAGCAATGCCTTGGACAAAATGTTGAAAAAGAAAAAGTATGCCAAGGATACCAGTGGTTTAGGAAGTGGTGTTGGTCAATACTCCAACAATATGTATGTCCCTCATAATGACATTTTGTTTGTCTCCTCTAATGGAGATAAAAAGGGACAAAACTTCACAGTTAGAGAATCTCGTCAGAAGAAGGTTGATCTAACCACAATCAGTGAAGACATGAAGACAAGGATGAATATCAGTGCTACAAGAAGGAGGAACAATTCAGATCCCAAAGGAAAAGGGAAGATGGGAGAAGGCAGCTTCACTAGAAGCAAGAACATGAAAAGACAACAAAGAAGACCTCCTACCAGTAGAGGACAAGGAAATGTTGCTACCCACAAGGTAAAACAAGTGTGGAAAAAGAAGGGACCAGATGGAAGAAATGAAAAGAATGGACATCCTAGGATCCATCCCCAGAGAAGCAGACATGGAGATACTAAACTTGTAAGATCTCCACATGCATGGCAAAATAATTTTTTAAGTCATTTGCCATTATTTATTGGTTACTACATCTCTTTCAAAGATTATGGTCATAGGGTAGATGAATGCATACAGAGGTCTAGAAATAAGAATGTAGTCTATCCAATAAGTAATGCATATGGTCATAGTATGTCAAGATGTAGGAACATGCATAGATATTCTCCTATACAAAATAGGAAGAGTCCATTCACTGCCTCAAGAAATACAAATTATGAATGTTATAATTACAAGGTATTTAGGCATAGAAGTCGTGAATGCAAGAATAAGAAAGTTTGGTTACATGACAGCTGGTATAGTGGCTTTACTCAACATGAAAATGAGTATAGAACACATGAGAGACAAAGGGCTGCATGGAACAAAAGGAGAAATGCCCTTACAGGATCAAGAGATCCACTAGTTTTGGTAGCTGGTTACAATTGCATGACCAAAAGAAGATTTTCAAACCAGTTTGATAGAAGGTCATCCAATCATGTGGTTGGCATGAACATTGTTTTCTTCTTCAGCAATGTTTACAATAGTATTACAAAATTTGGTAGAGCAATGACCAGTCAGTAGAAGGCAAGACCTGCTCCCAAGACTGAAAATGGGAAGAAGAGTGAAGCCAAGAAGGTTTGGAGAAATAAAAAAGAGAGTAGGACCATGGACCGACACTATGCATGCATTGCATAGATGATATCTCCTAAGGCTTAAAGGAGATGTAGGTCTAAGGGGGAGAAACATATTGATCAGACTAGTCCTCCCCTTGTTTAAAAAGGACAAAAGTTGAAAGAACAAGCTACTGCTAGTAAGTGGAAGAAAGTGAGATAGCAGTATGTGTGATTACTTCCCTGACTACACACTCACACATGAGAGATGAATTACTGCTACATGTGTCAGTGGATAGCTAATTTTCAATTGGGTTTGGAATCTATTGACACAAGAAGATAGGATTTAGGGAAAGATGTTTCAGTAAAAATGATGAACCAGGATAGGAAACCGGTATGTGCAGTATGTTACCAGTATATCTACTAACTGGTATTGCAGATTATGTAAGTCAATGAGGTCCAAGATCATTGCAATAACTTTGGTAGCATGGATTGAGGTGCTTATCTCTCAGGTGGTATTGGAAAAGACCTGAATGACGTATGTTGGCTTGGTAATTGATCATGTATGCATACATCTTTATGGTTAACTGGTTTGATATATGGCATGATGGTGATGTGGTATGGCATTGTGCAAATCTAAGACCATGTCATAAGTTGTGATGGATGACATGGAGCAGAAAAATCATCAGTTGATCAGATATGCACAACTTAGATAGTATATGGTGTAGATTGGAGCTCTGGTGTAGGTCCTGACCAGTTTAGGAGACCTAAGATTTATGGTTCAGGGGGAGTTCAAAGCCATATTTCCTGATTGGTATCAGACACAGTGAACTTAGTGGAAAATGTTGGACAATACTGGTATGTTGGTGACTTTGGAAAAGTACCTATTCAACTTCTTTATTCATAAAGTCACAATCGGTCTGCCCAGAAGAGGAATGGATTAGGATAAGAATATACACATCAGGTATTATCACGAGCTTCTTGTGAAGTCAGTCAAATTTGTGCTAATTGTAGTCACAATCTGGATCACCGGGAGAAATGAATATGAGTCTAGACTACCGACAAACCTATCTGCAAAAGAGGAGAAGAGTGCTCACATAACCAATTGTGAGAAAAAAGAGGGAAAATTTTGTGCATATGAGGAGAATACATCATATTGGTACCTGATTACTTTTAGCAGATTAGTGTTAGAACAACTCCCACAGAGGATGGATATACCATTGATATCTGACTAGTATCAAATTGGTATCAGTGCCTGCATTTGAAATTGATATCAAATGGGAGAGATGTAGTTTGACTGGCAGGTGAGTAGTATTCACTAACATATCTTTCCACAATTGAGTGCTTCAACTATTGGTATTAGTTTTTGTATGCTCAATTGGTGTCAATTAGTGTATGTGCCCTCCATTTCAAATGCTTCTAGTTGAGAGGTTGCAAAGCACAATAGTCAAAAGGGAAGAAGCCACAAATTTAAAAATTAGGAGAGAGAGCCTGCAATATATCGGATGTCAAGACCCTTTGTCATTGTTGTCAAAGGGGGAGAAAGAGCTTGTGGTATGCTGTATACCACATATGTTGATATCAATGCAAAAGGGGGAGATTGTTGGCATTGTGTATTCATTGATGTCAACTGGGATAGGATAGCAATCGATATGGGAGATTGATGAGCCATGTTGTCACTGATGCATATCGACAATGGTGTCATTGATGACACTTAGATTAGCAGGTTAGTAGTAAGGAAGAGAATATCATGCAACACAATGACCATTGGAGTAACCTGTACACAAGTTAGTGTTGACTTGTTTTGTAGACTAGTATTGGGTAACAACTAATAAGTTGTATGTTGGCATTGTATTGTTGCCAACTAGCAAGTGAGCTAGTGAAGAACTACCAACTGGTATATTGTTGGATGTTTGGATGTGAAATAGTAGGACTCCTACCAGATAAAGAGGAAATCACCAAATGATGAGAAGACTCATAGAGTGTATACCCCAACCAGATCACATGTGCAAGTTTGAAGATATGTTGCTCAAACAAGGAAGCCACATTGACACACTGCGGGATGCAAATGACAAAGATCCACTCCCACCAGTGATTGAAGGCTCACACCAAATCTATCGGTGAATCATAAAGGTGCCTTAGGGGCATAAAATCAGAAATATGCACCAGATCAACTAGTTTGGCATTTTAAGCCACTGGGACAGAGAAGGAAGATTAAATAAGTGATGGGTTTGACTTTTTCACAAACTGGTTGAGATGTGTCCGGGCTGATAAAGATAGAGGCAATGTTAAGCACCTGCACATAGAGGATGTTGTTGCATTAAAGATGGAGTTTGCTAAAGGTTGATGACATGGTGTCATCAAGGTGGTTACCAGTAAGTGTGTTTATCGGTAAGGCTGACAAGGTTTAGATGTGGTAGGCTCCCATCTGATGAAGATGAGCATGTGATGGATTGATATGCTTGGTTACTGGTTAAGGTGTTCCATTGATAGAGTAGAAAAGTACAAACATGATGGTTAACCAAAAAAGTGAGAGAAACTGGAAAGATTAGAGAACTAACAGAAAAGAAGGACTGATTGTGTATTGTTTGTTGGTGACCAAGTCCAGCAAAGACACCACATGGAGTTGAAGTGGCAAACATGCATGAAGTAGTGAATGAACCATGTAGTCAGAGAGGTAGATAATGGTAGGTTGACATTAATGTCAATTACATATTTCATGGATCAGTTGCAGAGTGTTCGCAGGTTGAAGCAGATTGAAGGAGCAGTTTGGTGAGATGATCAAGGAAGCATGATCCAATATTTGTGCTCGCATGTCAAAGGTAACAATTGAGAAATTTATGGTGTTTGACAGATGCAGGTCAAGATACAGGGCCATTTTTGCTAAACTTAGAAAACATGTATTGGAATTCGTGAGATTGGTGGAGCTTGATTGATTTGTTGTAGGTGATGAATATCTAGAAGGAGATCTGATTGGATTCGATGTGCCTTGTGATTAGTGGAAGAAACCCTAAGGCACCAAGTTTGAATGTTGCCTTTTGTGGGAAATTCTGATTATAAATATGCAGGCTAAAGATAAAAATTAATGATGCCTAAGAGGGAGATGTTGCGATGTAATGAAAAAGGCCAAATAGAGAAGTACATGAAAAGTGATATCTGCAGAGGATCATAGACATCGAGTAGAAGGGAGACAACCGGTAATAGGTTTCAGGAAAGGTTTAAGCAACCGACAAGCTGTAAGAGAGTGTCAATGAAGCCAACCAATAATGCTAGAACCGACTGGAAGATAGTAGAGAGTGTTGAAGTGTAGAGAAAGTGAAGAGGAGATCAAACAAAGCAGAGAGAAGAAGATAGTGATTTAGTAGAAAGGTGAAGAGAGCTAGAGTGATAGGAAGACTAGAGAACTGGTACGGCAGAGAAAAGGTGATACCGGTAGAGAGATTATATATAGTGGTTGCAAGATTCACTTGTAACAGGTTATTACTTTTTTAATTGATGATATACTTTGCCAATCACTAATTTGTAGCTCGGTGCAGGGGTTGGTGCTCCTTGGCTTGGTGGCCTAAATTAGGGGCTGGTGCTCCTTGGGTTGTTTTCCTAAATTAGGGGTTGGTGATCCTTGGGCTGGTACCCTAAATTATGGATTGGTGCTCCTTGAGTTGGTACCCTAAACTTTGTAATCAAAGATTCATTATGAGGTTGGATTGGAGTAGTAGACTCTAGCAGGATTTGTCATTGAGGTTTTCCCATCTTGGGTTTTCCTCATATATGCTAGTGTTATGTGATGTCCCTTTTATGTGTAAATGCATTTGTGACAGTCTTCCATCTAATCACTAAGTCTGTATTTTGTTAGAACTAAGAACTAGTATGTTGGCATTGTGTTGTCATTGATGTCAACCGATATGGGATGACCACCATAAGAAGAGATGTATGTGCAACACTATTATGAAGGAGTATAGGATGTGATATCCTAGATATCACCTTGTGTTGCAGAACACTAGTAAAGGTAAAGAAGATGACCTCAGAGGTCATCAGTACACAAGTTAGTGCCTAAGTTGTGTGATGAGATAGAGAGGTGTTTTGAGTGGTCGTTTGTGATGAAGAGGCAGAATGTTATCTGAATCACATCAAAAATCAAAGAGAAGAATGAACTGGTATGCTATGAGGTTGCAGAATAGTAGGACTCCACCCAAATGAAGTTGTAGTCATCATGAAAAGTAATGACTAATAGTGTGTGTACTCACACTGGTTCACATGTTCCTATTTGAAGATAAGTTGCACAAATAGGGAACTCACATGAGAAGATGACAGGGTGTTACTCCAACAAGTAAGTGGGGGTTATCTCCTATATGCATTGAGGGCATTATAGTTTGGAGAGATAAGAATGAAGAGGTCAAGACAAGCACTTGAAGGATCACAATAGATCTACCGGTAAATTGAAGAAATGCCCCAAGTGCTTAAGATCAAGTTTATACACTAACTAAAAAGAGAAGGCATGATTAAGATGCTAGTATAGAGGAAGTGTGAAGTGTTTGTCACCTTGACAAACAGGTAGAGGAAGAAACAGTATTGATCAAGAAGAAAGGCTAAGTAGATGTAAACATAGGAATCTAACCTCATTGAAAGAAGCTAGGAGTCTTGTGAAGGTTGATGACATGGTGTCATCAAGAGTGGTAATCGGTATATGAGTCCATCGGTTATATAAGAAAGGTGTAGTTGTAGAAGATTTCCCATTTGTGGTAATAAGAATACTTTGGATTTACCAACCTAGAGACCGGTTTGAGAGTTCCATCGACAATTAAAGATTAGAGCATATATGACAAGGTAACTGGTAGAATGGTTGAGATCGGAAGGGTTAGCAAACTAGAAGAAGCAAGGAACTGGTTGGGTGGTTGGTCGGTGACCCTACTAGGACCGACTTGAAGTGCCAAGCTGGCAGATAGTTGATATGGATGCCACAAGGAGTCAATGTGGCAAACTTGGGTTTGGATAAAGATGGAATGTACATCGACAAGGTTGTTGCAGGGTTGGTCAGCTTTACTGAAAGGTCAAACAAATCATGGGACTTGCTATAGAGTGATTGCAGGGGTTTGAGGCTAGAGGTCTGGAAGACAACTATGAGTCAGCCTAAAGTGTTTGAGAAGATCGAGGTGATAGAGAAAAAACACACAACAAATCTTTCATGATTGATCAGGGAATCAACTATTAGGGTAAAAAGCAAGTCATTAGAAATGGAAGGCATGATCTAGGAGATGCGATTATGGTGGAGTTGTGCATTCAAATGTTAGAAAGATCAGATCATCCAAGATCTAATTAGATTTGGTTTGCCTCGAGGATGGTGAGGAAACCCTAACCACCTAGCTTTTGAATTGGTTTTTGGAGGGAAAACCAATCTTTAAGTATATGATACAAGAGGAAGAATAAAGTTGCTGAAGAATAGACAATCAAGGGATTGAGAAGTTGAAGGTCTCTGCAGGGAAGAATAAATTAGCCCAATTCTCTACGAGCATCTGTGAGAAGAGTGAGAGAAAGGGAGAATTCAGTTGAAGCTTTCAACCAGTTGGAGTGAAGAACCAGTAGTGTTTATACCAGTCAAGTAGAAGTGAATGAGGCTACAAGAATGGTAAACAAAGAACCAACAGAGAGTAGAGCAGGTGAAGAAAAGCAAGAAGAGTGAGTTGGTGTAGCAGAGAGAATATCTCACCGACAGAGAAAAATATTTGAAATGGTTGCAAGACTCACTTGTAACATGATAACCACCTATGTATTTGATGTTTATTTTGTGAACACTGAGTTGTAGCTTGGTGCAGGGGTTGTAGCTCCTTGGGTTGGTGTCCTAAAGTCAAGGGTTGGTGCTCCTTTGGGTTGTAGCCCATAAATCAAGTAGGGGTTGGTGCTCCTTGGGTTTGTACCCTAAACTTTGTAGCTATATTTTATTGTGAGGTTGGATTGGAGCAGTAGACTCTAGCAACATTGCTCATCGGGTTTTTTCCCATCTTGGGTTTTCCTTGTATATGCTGGTGTTATGTGATGTCCCCTTGTGAGTGTGTTTGCATTTAAGTTAGTATTCTCCCTAACCGGTAAGTCTGTATTGAGTTAAATCTAGGAACCGGTATGTACACAAAGGACTGCAAATGGGGAAAGATATTTGAGAACCACTGATTCACCCCCTTCCCCTCTCAGTGGTGCATTGTGTCTAACAATTGGTATCAGAGAATATGTTCCTAGTTAGAAGAGTGTTCTCCAACTTGGGTAGATTTTGGCTTAAGGAAAAAATGGTTTGTTTTGTATCTATCTCTGCTCCTGTATTTGATGGTTCAAATTTTTCTATTTGGAGTTGCAAAATGGAAGTTTTCCTATCCTCTTTAGTGTTTGATGTGTGGATGTCAGTAGTTGATAGTCCCCCTGGAAAGGTCAGTCTTCCTACCGGATTTATAGAAGAAAGAAGAAACTAGTGCAATGAAGAATCCATGAAGGCTATTCTTAGTGGACTCGCTAGTGATATCTCTTCACAGGTGGACAAGTGTAAAACAACAAAGATCTTATGGGAAAGATTGAAGAAGCTCTATGGAAATGAACCCTCAACTATAAAACCTACATCTGAAGGAAATATGAGAAATATTTCTCATATTTATCAAGATAAAGATAGGTCTGATGGTAGCTGCAGGAGTGATGGGGAAGGATCCCACCTCTTCATGTCTCAAGAATCTGAAGGAGAAAAAAGGCACACATCTGAATGTGTGAGGACAAAGGGTCCCCACTAGAAAGATGTGCAGCGATGAGGTTGACCTTGAAGGAGAGCTTGTAAATACACTTGAAGAACTCAATAGAGTTAAAAGGGAATACAAGATTTTCAAGAATGCTGCTATTGTGGAGCAGAACCGGTTAGCCAAATGCCTTGAAGAATTTGAGAAATGCATCTTAGAGTTGAGGACTTAGGAAAAAGACACCAAGAAATGCCACTGTGAATATTCTCCTTTAAAGAAGGTTGACCTGGCCACAACTAGTGTGTACTTGTAGAAAAAAGTGAAGATCAATGCTGCGAGAAGGCATCTTCTTATAGATCCCAGAGGTAAGGGGAAGATGGAAGAAGAAAACTCCATCGGAAGTAGGAACAAGGGGAAGCAGCAAAGGAGATCCTCCATTAGTAGAGGACTGAAAATGCTACCACCCACAGGGGGAAGCATGCATGGAAGAAGAAAAAGAGATCAAATGGAAGAGGTGATCAAAATGGACAACCAAGGGTCCATTCTCAAAAGGGTGAAGATGGGGATGCAAAACTAGCAAGATCTCCTCATGCATGGCAAAGTAAATATGTAAGTCATATGCCTTCATTTATCGGTTAATGCTTTACATGTAATGTTTATGGCCATAAGGAAAGAGAATGTAGAAAGAGATGTAGAAAGAATAATGTAGGATCTCATAGAAATCATGCTTATGGGAAAGGTGTACCCAGAAGTAGATACATGCATGACTCCTCTCCGGATTATGCAAAAATTGTTTGTCATAACTACAATGGATCTGGCCATAGAGAGTTTGAGTGTAGGAAAAGGAACCTACGGTCACATGGGGGCTAACAAAATAGCCTTGCTCTACAGAAAAAGTGAAAATAGAGCATGTGGAAAGCAAAGACCTACATGGAACAAGATGTGTGGTGTTCCTTCTCTAGCAAGGTATCCAAGGAGACTGGCTGGTGGCTGCAATGACATGACAAGAAGAAGAAGAAGAGTGAACTGGTACATTAGAAGGTTCCCTTGTCATGAGGTTAGCATGGATGTTGTGTGCTACTATAGCACTATTTCCGATTGTAATGCAGAGACCAGAAAAGAAAGGGCCCATCAGCAGAAGAAGGCAAACCCTGCTCCCAAGTCTAAAAGTATGGAGAAGAATGAGATTAAATAGGTATAGAGGAAGAAGACCATGGACCGGCTTTGTGCATTTAATGCACAAGTGATATCTCCTAAATTCTAAAGGAGATGCTGGATCTTAAGGGGAGCAGCAAATCAAATTTATCATTCACCCCCTCAGTAATGAAGGCAACATGGAAAACCATGTTGTTGCCGGTATGAAGGAAGAAGATGACAAGTGTGTGTAGAAGTTGCCTTGTCTACACACCTATTGATTAGTATCAGGTATTAACCGGTATGTGCAGGGTGTTACCGACATGAATGAAAAATAGGTTATGTAAGATAATGATGTTGGAAATCATTGCAATAACCTCGGTAGCATGGAATGTTGAGTTTATGTCTCAAGTGGTATTGGAAATGCCCTGAATGACATATGTTGGCCCTGTGGTTGATCATGCAGGCTTGCATGTTTTTTGGCTAACCAATTTGTTTCATCGCATGGTAGTGTCACTATCTGACATTGTGAAGATTCAAGATCATGTCATGAGTCTTGGTGGATACAATGGAGCTGAAGGATCTTTAGGTGACCACTCATGCACAACTCAACCGGTATATGGTGAAGAATAGAGTTCCAATATTGGACCTAACCAGTAATGAGAACTTGAGTTGTATGACTCAGAAGGAGTTCAAGTGTTTGGGGTGCAGTACAAGCATGCCTAAACTTGCAAGGATAATGACTGCGCAAACTACAAGAGATGGAAATTGCAGAAGTGTTGCAGGTTGACTGGCAGGTGAGTAGTATTCACTGACACATCAACAATTGGTATCATTCTTTCTACAAATTGACTTCCAATAACATCAGACTTACATATTGGTGCCAATTGATAGTTATGTTCCCCACCTCAAGTGCTATGACTTGAGAAGATGTAACAAACAGTGATAAGATAACAAGTGGCATCAAAGGAAGTGTTACATCCAATTAAGACAAAGGGGGAGGAAAAATTTTTGTTTTTGACTGGTAAATACAAAGAGAAATAATATCCTAATAGTCCCCTTTTTCATTATGTCAAAGGGAGAAAAGAATTATGTAGTATGCCAGATATGACATGTGTTGACATCAATGCCAAAGGGGGAGATTGTTGGCACTGTGTTGTCATTGATGTCAACCAGTATGGGATGACCACTAGTAGAAGAGTTGTATGTGCAAAACTGTTATGAAGGAGTATAGGATGCGATATCCTGGATATCACCTTGTGTTGCAGAACATTGGTAAAGGTAAAGAAGATGACCTCTGAGGTCATCAGTACACAATTTAGTTCTTGACCTGTGTGATGAGATAGAGAGGTATTTTGGGCGGTTGTTTGTGATGAAGAGGCAGAATGTTATTTGAATCACATCAACACTAGAAGAGAAGAATGAATCGGTATGCTACGAGGTTGCAGAATAGTAGGACTCCCACCGAATGAAGTTGTAGTCATCATGAGAAGAAATGACTAACAGTGTGTGTACTCACACCGGTTCTCATATGCCTATTTGAAGATATGTTGCACACATAGGGAACTCACATGAACAGATGACAAGGTGTTACTCCACCAATTAAGTTGGGCTTATCTCCTATATGCATTGAGTGCATTATAGTTTGGAGAGATAAGAGTGAAGAGGTAAAGGTAAGCACTTGAAGGATCACACCAGATCTATCAATAAATTGAAGGAATGCCCCAAGTGCTTAAGATTAGGGTTATACACTAAACTAAAAAGAGAAGGCATGATTAAGATGCCAGTATAGAGGAAGTGTGAAGTGTTTGTCACCTTGACAAATGGATAGAGGAAGAAACAACATTGATCAGGAAGAAAAGTTGAGTAGATGTAAACATAGGAATCTAACCTCACTGAAAGAAGATAGGAGTCTTGTGAAGGTTGATGAAATGGTGTCATCAAGAGTGGTAACTGATATATGAGTCCATTTGTTATATAAGAAAGGTGCAGTTGCAAAAGATTTTGCATTTGTGGGAATAAGCATACTTTGGATTTACTAGTCCGGAGACCGGTTTGAGAGTTCCATCGATAGTTCAAGTTGAGAGTAGATATGACAAGGTAACCGATAGAATGGTTGAGACTAGAAGGGTTAGCAAACTAGTAGAAGCAAGGAACTGGTAGGGTGGTTGGTTGGTGATCCTACTAGGACCGACTTGAAGTGCCAAGCTAGCAGATAGTTGATATGGATTCCATAAGGAGTCAACATGGCAAACCTGCATTTAGATAAAGATGGAATGTATGTCAACAGGGTTGTTGCATGGTTGGTCAACTTTAATGAAAGGTCACACAAACCAGGGGACTTGCTGCAGAGTGATTGTAGGGGTTTGAGGCTCAAGGTATGGAAGACAACTATGAGTCAGCCTAGAGTGATTGAGAAGATCGAGGCAACAAAGAAAAACTGCATAATAGATCTTTTGTGATTGACCAGGGAATCAACTATTAGGGTAAAAATCAAGTTGCCAGAAATGAAAGGCATGATCCAGGAGATGCAATTTATGGCAAAGTTGTGCATTCAAATGTTAGAAATATCAGATCATGCAAGATCTAATTAGATTTGGTTTGCCTCGAGGATGGTGAGGAAACCCTAACTGCCTAGCTTTTGAATTGGTTTTTGGAGGGAAAACCAGTCTATAAGTATATGACAGAAGAGGAAGAATAAAGCTGCTGGAGGATAGAAAATCAGGGGATTGAGAATTTGAAGGTCACTGCAGGGAAGAAGAAATTATGCCAGTGCTCTACGAGCATCTATGAGAAGAGTGACAAAAAGGGAGAATCTGGTTGAAGCTTTCAATCTATTGGAGTGAAGAACTAGTAGTGTTAATACCAGTCAAGCAAAAGTGAATGAGGCTGTAGGAATGGTAAACAAAGAACTAGCAAAGAATAGAGAAGGTGAAGAAAAGAAAGAAGAGTGAGTTGGTGTAGCAGAGAGGATATCTCACTGATAGAGAAAAATATTTGAAATGGTTGAAAGACTCACTTGTAACATGATAACCACTTATGTATTTGATGTTTACTTTGTGAACACTGAGTTGTAGCTCGGTGCAGGGGTTGTAGCTCCTTGGGTTGGTGCCCTAAAGTCAGGGGTTGGTGCTCCTTGGTTTGGTGCCCTAAACTTTGTAACTGTATTTTATTGTGAGGTTGGATTGGAGTAGTAGACTACAACAACATTGCTCACTAGGTTTTTTCCCATCTTGGGTTTTCCTCATATATGCTAATGTTATGTGATGTCCCCTTGTGAATGTGTTTTCATTTAAGTTAGTCTTCTCACTAACTAGCAAGTTTGCATTAAGTTAAATCTAGGAACTCATATGTTCACAAAGGATTGCAAATGAGGAAAGAGATTTGAGAACCACTGATTCACCCCCTCCCCCTCTCAGTGGTGCATTGTGTCTAACACGGTACAGACAAATAGGTTAGTTAAAAGGAAAAAGATTGAAAACCACTGATTCACCCCACTCTTAGTGGTACATTGTGTCTAACAATTGGTATCAGAGCCCTAGGTTCCTAGTTGATAAGCTTTCTCCAGCTTGGGTAGATTCTGGATATTTGGACACAATGGTCTGTTTAGTGTCAATCCCAACTCCTTTATTTGATGGGTCAAATTATATCTTATGGATTCATAGAAAGAAAGTCTACTTGTCCTCCCTAGGGTTTGATGTATGGATGTCGGTTGTCAATGGTCTCCTTGATCATGTCAATCCTCCCACCACTCTTGAAGAAAAAAGAACATGCGGTGGAATGAAGATGCAATGAAGGTCATATTCAGTGGACTTACCAGTGATGTCTCTTCATAGGTGAACAGATTGATGGTAGGATGAAAGAATAAGTATCTAGTAGAATACTGAGAGGGGGGGGGGGTCAATCAGTATATTGAAAAACTGATACAAAGTTCCCAATCTCAAACTTAGTCACACAAAGTAAACATATCTCAGTCAAGATCAATATTCATAGGAATACTTGACATCAACTCATTTAACTGTTATGACAACTTAATAGTAAACAACTTCAATCTTGTAAACATCAATAATTCTTAATCATGAATCAATATATTCATCTCTCAATGCTTCCACTTATCATGCCTTATCAAAAGTTAACCAGATCAACAAATAAGATCATAACCACAAAAGCATTCACCACTTAACACAAATGTTTATACGTGGAAAACCCAAATAGGTAAAAACCATGGTGAGATGAGACTCACAAGGATAGCTATCTGAACTCTTCTGAAGTTCACCCTATTAGGAGCCAAGTTTGTTAAAGCTTTACAATAAGTCCTATTAGGAACTAATTCCGGTTAGGAATCACTTGGTTAGGGGATTTACAAATATGTCTTGATGAAAAGTACAATACCCTATTAGGAGTAACCTCACTAGAGGATTTAAGAATCCAAGCTAATGGACTACCTTGTTAGAGCTTATCCGGTTAAGGATTTCACTTCTGCCGTAATTGTTAGAAAACAACAGGTTTTCTTGATCTATTTGAGTAGCACTACATTTGCTTGATTAGATCCTTCTAAGCTTCAATCTTCCTTTACTCAAAGTGCAGATCCATTGACCGGTTAGGAAACTACACACTCAATAGGTTTCAATTAATCTTG
Source organism: Cryptomeria japonica (assembly GCF_030272615.1). NCBI lineage: Eukaryota > Viridiplantae > Streptophyta > Pinopsida > Cupressales > Cupressaceae > Cryptomeria > Cryptomeria japonica. Next base: position 36,366,744 of record NC_081410.1, on the reverse strand, counting down.
CCAACAACCTTTACAAACAAATTCATCGATCTTAAATACAAATTAGTTAGGTCGGTAACACAACAAAAACCTAATTTTCATCATCGAGATTACAAACAAGTCGGTACAATCTTGACCATTAGAAATTATGACAATCTCTTCACATTCTTCAAGAAAATTCCAACCGCTCCATGATCACTGCTTCATCAAAATTTGTAACTCATCACACATTGTGCATTAGATGCAATCCACTTTGCTCCTTCCCTAGACAAAAAAAAAACGTGCCAAAATAATTGGAACTTATCCTCATACAATGATCACATGTGTCTCCATCATTACCGCTTATCAGATAATAAAGCAACAAACTTGATCAGTTAGGGTTTAACAGCTGATAGGGTTTACCAGTTACATTGCTTAGAAAAGTTTAACCCTTTACATCAGTTCACCGGTTCAACTCACAAACTTTACATATCGGTTTACAACATCTTAGACAAATCTCTTCTTACCGGTTACTAGCCAATATCAAAAACAACAATATCAACAATAACATGAATACCATTACCGGTTCAATTGAGATCAATGACAACATATCATTAATGCAATCTCTATGCAAAATTCCAACAAACTGAAAATGCCAACACAGATGCAGATCGACAAAAAGCCTATGAGACAAATTGAAGAAGCTCTATGGAAATGAGCCCACAACTGCATAACCAGTTTGTGAAAGCAAGAAGGACAATAGAATAAACACGTGTTGATGATGGAGATAGATTGGTTAGAAACTACAATAGTGATGATGAGGAAACTCATCTTTGCATGGAACAAGAAATGGAAAGTGAAGAGCACACATCAGAAGGTGACAAGGTAGACAAATCTTACCGGTAAGATCTGTTTGGGAGTGATGAGGAAGATGAAAAAGAAGTTGAGGAAAAAGTTGATCTATAAGGTGAGTTTCTAATGCCCTTGATGAACTAAAAATTGTTAGAAATGAATTTAAAAAATTATAAGAACTCGGTTCATGAAGAATGCAGCTAGTTGAGAACCTGTCTTGATGAATCAAACTAAAAGGTTGGTTTATTGACCACTCAACTAGAAGAGGTAAAAGTAATGGCTAGTGATTTGAAATCAGTCATGGAAGCCAAAGAGAAAAGATGCTAGGAGTTGTAGGAAGAAGTGAAGATAAAAGACAAAGAATGTCACAAGCTAAAAGAAGATATGGAGAATCTTGGGAAAGAATATAGGATATTCAAGAATGCTACAATTGTGGAGCAAAACCGGTTGATTAGATACCTTGAAATTTTTTTAAAATGTGTCTGAGAATTAAAGACTCAACAAGAAGACACCAAAGTGTGCAGGTGTAATGATCTAGCATCTGAGATAGAATTCAAGGATAAAGAATATCATCAGCTGGTAGGAGAAATGGAGATTCTCTGAAATGACCCTGAGAAATGTTAGGATGAGCTCAAGGTAAGAATCTGGTTTGATGGTAGAAGAGATGCCTTGGACAAAATGTTGAAAAATAAAAAGCATGCCAAGGATACCAATGGTTTAGGAAGTGGTGTTGGTGGATGCTCCAACAACAAGTATGTCCCCAACAATGACATTTTGTTTGTCTCCTCTAATGGAGATAACAAGGGATAGGCCTTCATAGTTACAGAAGCTCCCCAAAAGAAGGTTGATCTAACCACAACCGGTGAAGACACGCAGACAAGGATGAAGACCGGTACTGCAAGAAGGAGGAACAATGCAAATACCAAAGGAAAAGGGAAGATGGGAGAAGGTAGATTCACCAAAAGAAAGAACATGAAAATATAGCAAATAAAACCTCCTACCGGTAGAGGACAAGGAAATGTTGCTGCCCACAAGACAAAGAAAGTGTGGGAAAAGAAGGAACCACATGGAAGAAATGCAAAGAATGGACATCCTAGGGTCCATCCCTAGAGAAGAACACATGGAGATACTAAACTGATAAGATCTCCACATCCATGGCAGAATAAATTTGTAAGTCATATGCCATTCTTTACGGGTTACTGCTTCTCTTGCAAAGATTATGGTCAGAGGGTAGATGAATCCATAAAGAGGTCTAGAATAAGAATGTAGTCAATCCAAGAAGTAATGCATATGGTCATAGTATGTCAATATGTTGGAACATGCATAGATCTTCTCCTATGCAAAATAGGAAGAGTCCATTTGCTGCCTCAAGAAATGCAAATTATGAATGTTATAATTGCAATGGATTTGGGCATAGAAGTCATGAATGCAGGAAAAGGAAAGTTCATTCACATGACAATAGGTACAGTGGCTATGATCAACATGGAAATGGGTATAGAACACATGAGAGACAAAGGACTACATGGAACAAAAGGAGAAATTTCCTTACAGGATCAAGAGGTCCATGGGTTTCAGTAGCTGGTTACAACTGCATGTCCAGAAGAAGATGGTCAAACTAGTTTGACAAAAGGTCCTCCAATCATGTGGTTGGGATGAACATTGTTTTCTTCTTCAGCAATGTTTCTAGTAGTAAAGAATCTGGTAGATCAAGGACCAATCAGTAAAAGAAGGAAAGACCTACTCCCAAGAATGAAAATGGGAAGAAGAGTGAAGCCAAGTAGGTTTGGAGAAAGAAGAAAGAGAGTAGGACCATGGACCGACACTATGCATTCAATGTAGAGGTGATATCTCCTAAGCCTTAAAGGATATGTAGGTCTAAGGGGGAGAAACATATTGATCATACTAGTCATCGCCTTGTTTGAAAAGGACAAAGGTTGAAAGAACAAGTTGTTGCCGGTAAGTGGAAGAAAGTGAGATAGCAGTATGTGTGATTACTACCAAGACTACACACTCACACATGAGAGATGAATTACTACTACATATGTTAATGGATAGCTAATTTGTAATTGAGATTAGAAGCTATTGATACAAGAAGACATGAGTTAGGGAAAGATGCTCTAGTAGAAATGATGAACCGAGATAGGAAATGAGTATGTGTTGTATGTTGCCAGTATGTATACTAATTAGTATTGTAGATTATGTAAGTCAATGAGGTTCGAGATAATTGCAATAACTTTGGTAGCATGGATTGAGGTGCTTATGTCTCTAGTGGTATTGGAAAAGATGTGAATGATGTATGTTGGCCTGGTAGTTGATCATGTATGCATACATCTTTTTGGTTAACTGGTTTGATATATGGCATGATAGTGTTGTGGTATGCTATTGTGTACATCAAAGATCATGTCATAATATATGATGGATTCCATGGAGCTGAAAAATCATCAATTGATCACATATGCACAGCTCAAACAGTATATCATGCAGATTGGAGCTCTAGTGTAGGTCCTGCCCGATTTAGAAGACCTGAGATTTATGGTTCAGCGAGAGTTCATAGCCATATTTCTTGATTGGTATCAGACACACTAAAATTAGTGGCAGATGTTGGACAATACTGATATGTTGGTGACTCTAGAAAAGTACCTATTCAACTTGTTTATTCATCAAGTCACAATCGGTATGCCCAAAAGATGAATGGATTAGGACAGGAATGTACACATCAGGTATTGTCAGAGGCTTCTTCTGAGTTAGTCAAATTTGTGCTGATTATAGTCCCAATTTGGATAATTGGGAGAAATGGATAGGAGTATAGACTATTGATAGACCTATCTGCAAAAGATGAGAAGAGTGCTCACTTAACCGGTTGTAAGCAAAAAGAGGGAGAATTGCCTGCATATGAGGAGAATACATTTGATTGGTACTTGATTTCTTTCAGAAGATTAGTGTTAGAACAACTCCCATAAAGGATGGATATACCATTGATATCTAATTGGTATCAAATTGGTATTAGTGCCTACATCTAAAATTGGTATCAAATGGGAGAGATGCAGTTAGATTGCTAGGTGAGCAGTATACACTGACATATCTTTCCACAATTGAGTACTTCAACTATTGATATTAGTTTTTGTATGCTCAAATGGTGTCACTTAGTGTATGTGCCCTCCATTTAATTTAATGCTAGTTGAGAGGTTGCAAAGAATAGTAGTCAAATGGGAAGAAGCAACAAATTGAAAAAGGGGGAGAGAGAGCCTGCAGTATATCGGATGTTAAGACCCTTTTCCATTGTTTTCAAAGGGGGAGAAAGAGCCTGTGGTATGCCGCATACCACATGTGTTGACATCAATGCCAAAGGGGGAGATTGTTGGAATTGTGTAATCATTAATATTAACTAGGATAGGATAGCAATCGGTCTAGGAGATTGATGAGTTGTGTTGTCACTGAGGCATACCAGCAGTGGTATCATTGATGTCACTTAGCTTAGCATGTCAGTAGTAAGGAAGAGAATATCATCCAGCACAATGACCATTGGATTCACTGGTACACAAGTTAATGTTGACTTGTGTTGTAGACATGTATCAAAGACCAGTACTGGATAACAACCAGTAAGTGGTATGTTGGCAGTGCATTTTTGCCAACTAGCAAGTGAGATAGTGCAGAAGTGCCAACCAGTATGTTGTTGGATGTCTAGATGTGAAACAATAGGACTCCCACCAGATAAATAGGAAGTTACCAGATGATGAGAAGACTCATAGAATGTATGCCCCAGCCACATCACAAGCTCCTATTTGAAGATATGTTGCTCAAACAGGGAAGCCACATTGAAACACTACAGGATGTGGATGACAAGGATCCACTCCCACTGGTGATTGAAGGCTCAAACCAGATCTATCGGTGAATCATAAAGGTGCCTTAGGTGCTTGAAATTAGAGATATGCATCGAGTCAGCCAGGTTGGCATGTTGTGCCACTGAGATAGAGAAGGAATATTAAAGAAGTGATGGGTTTGTCTTTTTGACAAACCGGTTGAGATGGTGTTTGAGATGATAAAGATAGAGGCAATGTTAAGTAGCTATAGACAAAGGATGTTGTCGGATTAAAGATGGAGTTTGCTAAAGGTTGATGACATGGTCTCATCAAGGTGGTTACTAGTAAGTGTGTCCACTAGAAAGGCTAACAAGGTGCAGTCATGGTAGGCTCCCATCTAATGAAGATAAGCATATGATGGATTGATATACTTGGTGACCGGATAAGGTGTTCCATGGGAAGATTAGCAAAGCGCAGACATGATGGGTAACCGACAAAGTGAGAGACACCAACATGTTTAGAGAACTGATAGAAAAGAAGAGCCAGTTGTGTGTTGATTGTTGATGACCAAGTCCAACCGACACAAAGGTCTTTGCTGAGATGGATATCGACAAAGACGCCATGTGGAGATAAAGTGGCAAATATGCATGTAGTGGCGAATGAACCATGTAGTTGCTGAGGTAGATAATGGAAGGTTGAAATTAACGTCAATTATGTATTTCATGGATCAGTTGCAGAGGGTTCATGGATCGAAGCTGATTGAAGGAGAAGTTTGGTGAGTTGATCAAGGAAGGATGATCATATCTTTGTTCTCTCTTGTCAAAGGTAACAACTGAGACATTTATGGCATTTGACAGATGGAGGTCAACATATAGGGCCATTTTTTCTAAACTTAGCAAATGTGTATTGGAAGCCATGAGATTGGTGTATCTTGATTGATTTGTTGTAGGTGATCGGTCTTTGGTAGGAGATCTGATTGGATTTGATGTGCCTCATGGTCAATGGAAGAAACCTTAAGGTGCCAAGTTTGAATGTTGCTTTTGGTGGGAAAGTCTTATTATAAATATGCAGGTCGTGTTAGGTCCCAGAGGCAACTAAGAGGGGGGGTGAATCAGTTGTCTATTAATTTCAACCAAATATAACTTAACCAAACTTAGTGCATAATACCGGTAAACCAAACTTTAATGTTGGTAGACAGTTTAATAGTTAATTGCAATACCAGTAAAGTTTAATGCATGAAACAAAAAGACAAATAACATACACAACACATAACATAGTTATTTGTATGTGGAAACCATGTAAGGGGAAAAACCATGGTGGGAAACCTTACCCATAATCAGATGATACTACTGCAGATAGTATGTGTGTACAAATGGGGTCTACACATGCAGAAAGGCCAACTGCCTAGAGATCACTGCTCAATCACAAAATGGGAGTCACACTGACTACAATTGGATGGTTAAATCCAATGATAATGTACTGCTCAAAATAACATCTTCATATGATGGATTTAGTACCAATTAAGATCTGATTGCCTTCTTCAAAAGCCTCCTTGAATCTTGAATGATGTTTGTGTGTATAGCTCTACTTATATTTGCATATACCTTATATAATCCTCTTCACCTTCTCCTCCATAATCTCACAAATGAGATCTTACATATATACCAGAACCTAAGACCAAATGTGTAGGTCAGCTTACTAAGATATTAAAATTAAATCAATTACAAATGAATCAATATGCGATGCATGATGTTGGCTCAATGCATTTACAACAATAAAAATTCATCTCCATAATGTGTCATGCTGATCTGGAATAGATAATACTTGTCGGTGCATAACCTAGACCTATTTGCCGGTAACAACAAATATACAAACTCGATTGTACCAATAAACAAATCACCAAAGCCAAGTGTCCAAACAATGTCTTCGACATAACCAAGTAATCTCCAGATGATAACAGATCATCCTCAGTATCAATGAACAATATAGACTACTGGTGAACCAAATACCAGTGACTGTGCATAAATTACTGAACATGTCGGTCAACATAACCAAAGATCTCCAAGTGTTCTCAAGAGTTGACAAGTGTTGACATCAATGAAAAAACTAGTGCAACACATCCATAATACCAATAGGCCAAAGGCAAAATTTGTCGATGCATCAAAGGGAGATGCTACCATGTAATGCCAAAGGTGAAATAGAGAAGTAGATGAAGAGTGATATCTGCAGAGGATCATAGAGATCGAGCAGAAGGGAGACAACCAGTAATAGGTTTTAGCGAAGGTTTAACCAGTAAGGTTACAGAAATTGGCAAGCTATAAGAGAGTATCAATGAAGCCAACTGGTAATGATAGAACTAGATGGAAGACAGTGGAGAGTGTTGAAATGCAGAGAAAGTGAAGAGGAGATCTAACAGAGTAGAGAGAAGAAGATAGTAATCTAGCAAAAAGCTAAAGAGAGGCAGAGTGACAGGAAGAGTAGAGAACCTGTAAGGAAGAGAAGGGGTGATATCGGTAGAGAGATTATATGTAGTGTTTTTAAGATTCACTTGTAATAGGTTATTACTTTTGTAATTGACGATATACTTTGTACATCACTGAGTTGTAGCTTGGTGTAGGGGTTGGTGCCCTAAACATTGTAATCAAAGATTCATTGTGAGGCTAGATTGGAGTCGTAGACTCCAACAACATTTCTCACCAAGGTTTTTCCCATCTTGGGTTTTCCTCATATATGTTGGTGTTATGTGATGTCCCTTTTATGTGTAAATGCATTTGTGATAGTCTCACATCTAACTGGTAAGTCTATTTTTTGTTAAAACTGAGAACCAGTACACACACATAGGTTAGTTAAAAGGAAAAAGATTGAAAACCACTGATTCACCCCCCTCTCAGTGGTACATTGTGTCTAACAATATAGAACCAGCATGTGTGTATAGTTGTATAGAATTATTTTTGGGCACCCTGTTAGGATAACCAGTGGACAACTGAGAGGGGGGGTGAATCAGTTGTTAATAGATTATGAAACTTAAATCACTTAAAACCTTTTACTGAAATGTATAAACCAAATACTGAAATAATAGATATATCAATTAAGCATAAACATAAATCATAAAACATTTACAATCCATCCACAACACGCAACACCAATATTTTTACAAGGAAAACCCCGATAAAGGGAAAAACCACATGTAGAACACAAGATACCAGTGAGAGGGGGGTGAATCAGTGGTTATCAACAACCTTAAGCCTTTTAAAACTGACTATGTGTACCAATTAGCAATTTCAAGACTAAAGAAGTATACCAGTGATATAAAGGAAATGATCATAAAACAAGCACACACAAAGATACATCACACAACACCGGATATACAAGGAAAAACCAAAGTGGGAAAAACCTCAATGAGAAATGCTACTAAGTCTACTACTCCAATCCAAACTCATAATGAAACAATAGTTTTACAATGTTTAGGGCACCAACCCCTAATGATTTATGGGCACCAACACAAAGGAGCACCAATCCCTAATGATTTATGAGCACCAATCCCTATTCTATTCTGAGTGCCAACTCAAGGAGCACCAACCCTTGCACCAAGCACTCCCTCAGTGAAATACAATGATATAAAGAAATACAATAATTTGCACCTTGTTACAAATGAATTTTGTAACACCTCCATTCAATTCTCTCTATCAGTTTCTCTCTTCACTACTTCTCTACTTCAATCTTACTAGTTCAGACACTGCCGGTTTAACTCTTCTCTATTTGTCTTCTTCTCATCACTGCCATTTATCTATTCACTCACTCTGACCCCTTACCGTTCAGACCCTGCCTTTCCTGACTTCCTCTGATCCTCACTCTACACTCATTCAGATTTTGATGCCTTCTTACCGGTTCAAAGACTGCTAGTTCACTTGAATGTCAACTCTGTGAAATTTCACCGGTTAAACCCTAAACCTTGTTGGTTGAACCTTGTCTTCCAAATCTTCTTCTTCTAGCTCTTCCTCTCACTTCTTGATCTACTTCCACTTCAATAGTCTACCCTCCAATAGATGGATCAATACTTGCTCATCACGCGTACTAGTTAAACCCCTATTACCGGTTCTTTCTTCAACACACTCAGTTGCTTCAAATTTGGCCACTTAAGCACTCAGCCTGATCACTCTTCTATTCTCAACAATCACCTTCTCTTCCTTGACAACTAGCATCATAAACCCATGTCTTCAATCTGCATATTTATACTCGGGCTTTCCTGCCAGAATAGACAATCAAACTTCATGCCCTAGGGTTTTCTCCACTGACCCAATCTATATTGAATCTGATCAAATCTCCTCTCTATAATAGATAACCTAGAACAAAACAAAACCTTACTATCATATCTTATCCTTTATGTACCCGGTTACTAAACTTAGTAAAATGCAACCTGTTTATTGGCCTCGCTCTTGTTAGTCACAATGAATGATCTCATTGTTTCTTACTTCAAATTAGATTTGCAACCTAATGTCTTGTTTCGATCATGATGTTAAGGAATTAGATCTCTATCCTTTGATCAGCTTCAAGCCACAATCTTGTGCACTACACTCGTTATTTTCACAGTCTACATTAATACTGACTTAGTCGGCAACTACCTCAACGATGCACCATTCATCAACCACTGCATGTATTCCACCTAGATTTTTTGTGTCATGTTTGTCGGTATCCACCTTAGTTCATTGTGTTGGTTTAGGATGAGTCATCGACTAGGCATACAACCGATGTTTACCTACTAGTTCATTTTACCCCATCGTTTATACATTAACCGGTTAACCTTCATGCCAAAACTTCTCTGTTCTGCCAGTTGGATCACATTAGCCTAGTCACCAACCTTTCCAATCACATCATGTACCAAGAGTGATTCATCATGCTCATCTCCATCTAATAAGATCTTTTCACTTTTCCTCTTTGCTCACTTACTAGTTGACCTACTTATCGGTTGATAACACATCTGCCTGCATACTGGTAACATCCTTGATGACTCCATTTCATCAATCTCCAACTTTTATGTACCAATCTACATTATAATTCTAGTTGACATCAACAATCTAGAGTAGGTCCATGTCTATAGATGCAAAACCTTTCCTTCTCCTTCATTAGCCAGATTCTCATCTCAACCGGTTTGTCAAAGTGACAAACTCATCACAACTTACTCTTCCTCTTCTGTCATAGTATCTCATCATGCTTTCTCTTGTTGATCTGATGCATATCTCTGATTTCATATATAGGAGGCTTCCTCATGTTCCACTTGGGTCATCCAATATAAGCCTTCAACCACCGGTAGGAGTAGATAGACTGTTGCACTCAATTTGCCAAACACCCAGTGGGAGTGGATCCTTGTCACCTGCTAGCCAATAACTGGTGGGAACTGATTGACATCACATTTCTCTTTGCTTCTAGCATTTCACTAACATGACTTTATTGAAATTGAGAAAATGTATCTTCAAATAGACATATGATCCGATAGACTGCTCATTTATCTTCCTTGCTATCTTGAGGCAGGACAATTTTTGTCAGTCTTCTCTTCATCCCGTGACAACATCTTCATTTGGTGGGATTCTTGTTGAATGTCATCAGTCAAACTACATAACGATTGCCTACCCTTCTTCATTAGTTCAATCTTTCTTTCTTACTGGTCACATGAATTATCGGTTGGCAACAACACACTGCCAACATATCACTCATTAATTGACATTCATTACTCATCGGTTGACATTCCATACCGGTCTCCAATACTTACCAGTTAACACCAACTTATATACTAGGTACCTATTTCTTCTCCCCAACACTAACATGTATACCGATTACTCTAACTTGCATATTGGTTGACTTCAATGACCACAAAACTGGTTGACATCAATGACAACACAATGCCAACACCATGGTAGGAAACCCTACCCACAGTTAGATGATATTTCTATTGTAAGTATGTGATTACAATAAGGGGCCTGCACATGTAGGAAGGCACACTGCCTAGAGTGCACTTCTCATCACTAAGGAGCTTCACTGACTACAAGAAATCTGCAAACTACAATCTAGAAAAAAGATTGAACTGCAAGAATAGCATCTCTTATGCCTAAGTACATTTCTAGTTAAGCTCAATACCAGAGGTCTTAAACCTCCTACATAAACCCAATTCGATCACCTATGTTAGACCAAAACCTCTGCATATGATTACAACTTTATTCACACATAGATAATCCCATAACCATCCTATGACCATGATCTACAAAGAGATATTACATCATATTTATACAAACCCTGGACCTAAACAATTAGGTCGACCACCTAAAAGATAATACAATAAATTCATTACATAAACCCACAAACCAATGATAACCCAAGTCGGCCTAAGGCCAAAACAACATTATCCAATCAATAAATCCAACCGATAACGCATCGGGAGAATCCATTAACACATTACACAAACCAGTCCATAACTTGGAAGAATAACACAAAATATCACTGGACCTAAAATAGGTCGCCATAAGCCAAATGCAACACCACTGATCAGCTAGAACATGAACATGGTAACCATTAGAATCTTGATAACCTTCTAGAAGTCACCACTTATCAAATCCATCAAAAGATCTTCAACAAATCTCTGTTCGTAAAACCCTTATCGGTAACCAAAAGGTTTACAATAACATATAATAGCTTCTGGATCACTAGATCCCAAACCAACTAAATGTGACATGCATCTGAACCACATGAATGACCAAACCATACCATATACCGGAGAACAATCTTCTAATCATCATCACAATCCAACCATTCTACTAGAACCCAGTAGACAACCAAATAAGCTAGTGTTGACATCAATGACAAACATAAATGCAACACATAATCAATTCCTTCATATTGCCAATAGTCTCCCCCTTTGGCATTGATGGCAACACTAGATGTGAAAAACATTCAAGTGCCAAGAAATGTCAAACAAGTCTCCCCTAATGGAAGACACCAAAAAATCTCCCACAAATGATATATCAGTGTAGCTCTGAACCAATTAACTCTATACCAATTAACCATCCATAGACCTGAACCAAACTCCCCCTGTGGGATATAACCAATCTGAAATCCTGTTCCTCCCCCTATGATTGATATCTTTGTTTATCTCTATTTTTCACATGTATATCTCTCCCCCTTTCACATCAATGCAATAAATTTGGCATAAACATCAAAGAGAAGCCATAGATCCTCTGAACCACACAACTAACTACTCCCCCTAAGTAGTAGCACCATCTCATCAATCCAGAATGAATAATAGTTCTGATAATGCATACCAGACTGATGCCAATCAGCATAACTTAAGTCTCTACCTGAGGAGCATCATAAGCAAGAAATAATCTCATAGCTTCAATCCTTGTTACCAGAGAAAAAGTTTCATCATAATCAATTCCTTCCTTCTGAGAATATCCTTTGCAAACTAATCTAGCCTTGTTCCTCACAACTTATCCATCTTCATTCAATTTATTCCTAAAAAACTCATTTAGGTCCAGTAACATTCTTATTTTTAGGTTGGGGAACTAGAGTCCATGTATGGTTCTTTGCTATTTGATCCAATTCCTCTTCCATAGCTTTCATCCAACATTCATCCTTACATGCCTCAATTACTGATGCCAGTTTAATTTGAGAAATTAAGCATACCTCTTTAGCTTCCAACCTTCTTCTTGTCATCACTCCTTTTCTCTTATCTCTAATGATCTGATCCTCTATATCATTCAACCTTGCATACTTGGGAGTTTTCTGAATTTCAATTTCTCTTCTTTGATCTTCACTCACTGTTGAATATTCTGATATTACCGAGGTAACTGGTTCAAAATTTTGTTCCGTTGTAGGCACTATCGGATCAGTTATGATCATTTTCACTTCCAGATCTCTTTCATAAGTTCCAATTTGACCTATGTACTACTCATCCACCTTGACATTAGTTCTCTCCATAATTCTCTACATTATTTTGTTATAACATCTATATGCTTTGCTTTTAGTTGAATAATGAAGAAATATCCCTTTATCACATATAGGATCAAACTTTCCAATGGAATCATCTCTTTTGATATAGCATTTACTACAAAAAATTCTGAAGTACTTAACTATAGGTGTATAATCAAACCATAACTCATAAGGTGTCTTACAGGTATCTCCTTAGATGTGAACTCTATTAAATATGAATATTGCCATGCTCATAGCTTCTCTCCAATAGATATGAGGAAATTTGGCTTCCATCATCATAGTTCTTGATGCATCCAAGATGATTATGTTCTTTCTTTCCACAACACTATTCCACTGAGGTTTCTGGGGTGCAGACAACTGTCTCCTTACGCGATGTTTCTCATAGTAACTATTGAATTCACTAGATGTGAATTCACCACCCTGATTTGATCTTAAGCATTTGATCTTCAACCCTATCTCTCTCTCAACCATAGCTTTAAAAATCTTGAACTTTACAAAGGCTTCAGATTTCTCCCTTAGAAAAGCAACCCACATCATTCTAGAATAATCATTAATGATTAGCATGAAATATCTATCACCCTGAAAGCTTCTTATTCTAGAAGGACCACAAAAATCAGTATGAATAAGATCAATAACATTATTAGATTTTTCTTGTATACTCTTAAAAGAAGTTCCGACTTGCTTACCCATTTGACATTCCTTACATACTAGATTATGAGGCTTCACAATCTTAGATATATCTCTAACTGCCTTAGTTGAACTGATCTTTACAATGCAATCAAATTTCACATGACACAATATCTTATGCCATAGCCAACTCTCATCAATATGTCTAATAAAACATGTCTTCTCACTAGAGTTCAAATGAAAGATGTTACCTCTAGTCTGAGTACTGGTTGCAATCTCCAATCCAGATCTGTTGATGATTTTTCATTTTCCATCCTTGAATTGTAATTGATATCCCTTATCCACCAACTATCCTACACTCAAAATATTATGCCTTAAACCTTCTACATAATAGACATTATCAGTGTTATGCTTACCATCTAATGATATAGTTCATCTTACTCTGATCATGCATGCTTTGTCATCTCCAAATCTTACTAGAACTCCATCAAATTCTTGCAAAGATATTAACTTCCTTTTATCTCTAGTCATGTGTTGTGAACATCCACTGTCCATCACCCATTCATCCTTGTCTTCAACTTTAGCAGCAAGGGCCTTCTCTTCATTTTGAATGATAGATTCTAAATAATCTTCCTTAATAACTAAGAATACCCATTCCTTTCCATTACCGGATCCACTAGCTGAATATTTTGTCGGTTCTTCATCAGAATCATCAGTCACTCTTCCGCATCAGTTTTGTAGCATGATTTGTCTTTGTTCCTCCTATACTTATGCTTGTTCTAATATTTAGGGTTAGGCCTAAAATATCTTCTAGCTTTTTCTTCAAATCTTGAATTCCTTTCAAGACATTTAGATGCAAAATGACCTATCTTATTGCTTGCAAAACATTTGAAAGGTGGTTTTCCTTAATACTTACTTCCTACTGGACCTTTAGGTACCCTTCTAGAAAATTGGACTTCAAGTTTCTCAAGCTCTTCATCTTCTTTCTTCATATATTCTAGTTCCTTTGCATATAATGCTCTCCAATCTTTCTTGATGGTTGATGACATAGATACATTGAAAGAAGATTTTGTCTTTGCAGCTCCTTGAGGATGAGATTCTTCAAGCTCAAAAGAAGATAACTTTCCAACGAAAATATCCCTATTGACAAAAGTGTTAGACATTGTTCTCATCTCATTGATTGTAGTAGCCTTCATTTTGTATGCCGGTGGCAAAACTCTCAATACTTTAGAAACAATCTCATCTTCGCTCAGAGATCCACAACAACATTGAATTCTCAAGACAATTTCATTGACTCTTTCCATAAAAGAAACAATTCTTTCATCTTCCTCCATTCTCAAGCTATCATATCTCACCCAGTAACCATCAAGTTTAGCACTTTTAATAGTAGTGCTACCTTCATTCAGAATCTCCAACTTATCCCATATAGCTTTTGCAGATGATTTGTCTGTTAATCCCATTATTTTCTGATCTAAAAGGGCTCTCAAAAGGGCTTCTCTAGCTCTATAGTCATTTTCAATATTCTTATCCAAGTCTTCCGATAGAGGATTCCTAGATGTCGGATCATAAGGAGTATATCCTTTCTCAGTGATCTCCCAAATCTCTTTTCCAAGAAATCTCAGATGTGTCTCCATCTGAAGCTTCCACACTCTATAATTTGTTCCATCAAGCCTAGGGTTCTCCTTTGATAAATAGTTGAAGTCAAACTATTAGTTTCCATAGGATCTTCCTCAAGCAGTCAAGCTTCTGCAGAGAGGACCAAGCTCTAATACCAATTATTAGGATAATCGGTGGACAACTGAGAGAGGTGCATGAATCAGTTGTCAACAAATTATGAAACTTTAATCACTTAAAACCTTTTACCTGAATGCATAAACCAAATACCAAAATAGTAGATATATCAATTAAGCATAAATATAAATCATAAAATATTTACCATGCATCCACAACACACAACACCAAGATTTCTATGTGGAAAACTAGGTAAAGGGAAAAACCACGGTGGGAAACTCTACCCATAGTTAGATGATACTTCTACAGTAAGTATGTTATTACAATAAGGGGCCTGCACATGTAGGAAGGAACACTACCTAGAGTGAATGAATCATCACTAAGGATCCTCACTGACTACAACAAATGTTTGGACTACAATCCAGAAAAAAGATTGAACTGCAAGAATAGCATCTCTTATGCCTAAGTACAGTTTCGATTAAGCTCAATACCTGAGGTCTTAAACCTCTTACATATACCCAATTTGATCACCTATGATCAGCCAAAACCTCTGCATATGATTAAAATTTTATTTGCACATAGATAATCCCATAACCATCATATGACCATGATCTACAAAGAGATCTTACATCACATTTATACAAACCCTAGACCTAAAAAATTAGGTCGACCACCTAAAAGATAATACAATAAATTCATTACATAAACCCGCAAAGCAATGATAACCCAAGTCGTCCTGAAGCTGAAACAACATTATCCAATCAATAAATCCAACCGGTAACATATCGGGAGCATCCATCAACATGTTACACAAACTAGTCAATAACCTAGGAGAATAATGCATAATAGCACCAGACCTAAAATAGGTTGCCATAAGCCAAATGCAACACCACTGATCAAATGGAACATGAATATGATAACCATTAACATCCTAAGAACCTTCTAGAAGCTGCACCAACACTACTTATCAAATCCATCAAAATATCTTCAACAAAGCTCTGCCGGTAAAACCCTTACCGATAACCAAAAGGCTTACTAGAACATATGATAGATTTCAGATCACCTAGTCTCGAACCAATTGAATGTGACATGCATCTGAACCACATGAATGACTGAACCATACCATATACTGGAGACCAATCTCCTGACCATCATCACAATCCAACCGTTCTATCGGAACCTGATAGACAACCAGGTAATCTAGTGTTAACATCAATGCAACACATAATTAATTCCTTCATATTGCCAACACACCCCACTTTGCCATTGATGTCAAAGGGGGAGGAGTACAGTGAAAAATGGATATATTTCTCAGGGGGAGTATTAGATGTATATAGTATATTCATGAACAGTTCAGGATGTGCAAATTCAATGACATCATTATTGCTCACATGAGTGTTGTCATCAATGCCAAAGGGGGAGATTGTTGGCAATTGATACTCATCTGGTAAGGGTTAATGGAATTTTGGGTTGTCATTGATGGAAACTCATCTCCAGGTGTTAATATTCTTTATCAAGGTTCATTAATTTATCATTTTTATTTGATTGGGTTAACTATTATTCACTACACTCAACCGGTATTCACTTTGCTTCACAACTGGTTAAGTCATCATCCCGATAATGTGTATTTGGAACCCGGTTATGGATAGGACTCGGCTAAGTTATCTTGTGGCCTTGATAATTTTTGGTAGCGTATGTAGGGCAACATGGTCATCGGGATTAAGTATGAAATACCTTGTGATCCGGTAGCCGATAGGATTATATTCTTCATTGAAACTGACATGGTAAAAAGTTAGAAGGGTATTTAAGGAGATCTTTCAACAATGGATTCAATAAGTTTTGGAATGTGATTTTGATAGTGATTTAATTAGAGATTGATGATATGATTTTTGGTTAGCCAAAGGAAGCGTTTGTGTGCAGTTTCACGTGCATAGTCTAAATCGGTAGTAGAACAAAGCATCAACAGAACTGGTACACAGTGAGGGTTAACAAAGCTTAAACCAGAACTTATATAGCATGGTTAGATGCAATTTATGAGTTAATTCTTGTTTATAATCATCTTGTAATACTTTGTAAGTCACTGAGACTTCTATTAGGGTAGTGAGATCTAGGAAGTTGGCCTAATTGTATGTGCAATCCCTGGAATGTAATATTTGTATACCTTGATCAAGTATATAGATATTGTGGGTATGAGCCCCACCATGGTTTTTCCATTTGCAAGGTTTTCCACGTATAAATATTGGTGTTATGGTGTTTCTTCTTTATGTGTTTTTTGGTTTATGCACTTGAACTTTATTTACTGATTTAGCCCCACCCCCCCTCTCAGATTTAGCCCCCCCCCACCTCTCATTGTTCTTGGATTCCAACATAATTTGTTTCTGCTCATAGTAGGGCAACCTACTAAATTGTCTAGGATAAATTTTCAGTCCCTATGGAAGTCGGTCACTAATGCATTGACGATAGCATATAAGTTAAACAAATTAACAACAACAATCATTGCCAATTACAACATGAGTAAAAAAAACACAATATAAAAATATAAATTCCAAACATATCATATATGATAAATAAACAATTTGATCTAATGTATAACCTTGACGATTAATTCTATTATATTCCAAATTCCATAGGCGAGGTTTTATTCTTCGTGGTTTTGATGTAGTCTATTCTTTCTCATTGAAAAGATGTTTTTCAGTAGTTTGATGCTTATTATTTCTGTGGAGGAAGTACCTATACTCATCAAACACCTGCTTTCTTAAACTTGTTGAATGATGAGATTTCATCTTTGGACCACAAACTGGACATGCAAATTTTCCCATTGTTTGAAGACCTGCAAGATCATATTGTTGGCATTTGATCATTTGGTCAACCGGTAATGTAATGTAATGTAATGATGCAACCAGTACTTGTCTATAGATGAAAAGAGATTAAATTGATGAAAGATGACTATTCTGCATGTTGTCATTGATGGAAACTATATTTTCTTGTCATATATATTATATAGTAGAACTAGTAAAGGTTAATCCGTAAACAAAGGCAATTTCATCAAAAACGGTAATTAGGACTTCAACCGGTAAAATGATTGACAAAGTCTCACACCAACAACCAGTACATGAAATCCATGATGGATGAAGGAATACGGTTTTGCAGAAATGTTGATGAATATTGGATGAAGATTACTTCATGACCACATGAGCAGATTTGATCAGATGAATGAGATTTGATCAACATGGCAGAGATCAAGAAACATAGTTAACTAGTAGTGATAAATTTCACTGAGATCGGTGAAACGGCATGGAATTGGAATTGTTATGTAGGTGGCCGATATAGCTGAAGAGTACAATGAAAGATAGTCTAGATGAATTGAACCTAGGGAGTTGTAACAAAGTTCTAGCCGACCTTATGATAAGTTTAATTGTGTGATGAGGTATGAAAGGATATATATACATGAGCTTGATACTGTGATAAGTGATGAGCAAATTTTGTATTTCTGATTGTGTGAAGATCAGAGGAGTTGAGAGATGAAGTCTTTGTGATGTTGTAATGTTTTGAAGTAGATCTTATCAGACATAGAAGGTGTTATACTGAGATCATTTATACTTGTTGTCTTCCTAACAGTTGCAACAATAAAATCCTCTTACAAGGTCACTCCTAATAGGGTGCAGTCAGATCCTAATAGTTGTGATCATTAAATCCTCTAACTAGGTGACACATTAACTTGTGTCTATAAATCCTAGTAACTTGGGTAGCTCCCAACAGGGATAGTCCTCTCAGGCCTTTTTGTAAAGCTCTTAATTGGGCTTAGACACTTCTAATAGGGTGTGTCCCTAACTGGTTGTTGTAGATGTTAACCAATCAGATCTCTATATTGCAGATAGTGGATCTTGTGGGTACTAGCTCCCATCATGGTTTTTCCCATTTGGGTTTTCCACATATAGACTCTTGTGTCATGTGTTTTATTCTTTATATGGTGATTGCATACTTAGTGTTATTTCTTGCATGTCTATTGAGTTTTAAGTTGGTGAAATTGATATTCAGATTTGTATTGTTTTTACTATCATTGATTCACCCCCCCCGCTCTCAGTGCCTTATAAGTCCATCAATTGGTATCAGAGCCTAACTTCCTTA